>NC_143585.1:104001460-104357419 GCF_048544385.1 Mastigoproctus giganteus | reverse complement strand
TATTCAATCCGTTCACAGTCTTAGCTTTGAACACCTCAATCAGATCTCCTCCAGATGGCTAGTGGTTAGTTTTCAAACGTTACAATTTGAAGAACTGAAGCCTTTCTTATGAATACCCTTTTGCCTTCCACTAATCTCGTTGCCCTTCCTGCACTAATTCTAATATATCCACATCTTTAAATGAGGCTTCAAGACCTGTATGCAATACTCAAGATGTGGCCTAATCAAAAACAAAAATGAGAATAGGCTGTATCATAAGCCAAATGACTAAGATGAGTATAACGAACAACTATACAAACAAAGAGTCAGCCAGCAAATCAGAGTTAAACTTTTCAGATGTAGACTAGAACCTGTGAGTAGGTAAATTACAGAATAATAGTTTTTCAGAACGTGGATGACTGCTTCTACACCAGCATGTTAGAGAGGCAACAAGAGAAAAATACTCTTGATAATTATCAGCAGTAATTCTTCGTGCATTAATAATATCCAGATAGAGGAATACTCTGGTGGCAGTGTCATAATATATTGATATATGATTTACTTAGACATAACTACTGCTAAGAGTAAAGGGAACGGATATTGCTTTCACAATGGCGTTAGACATTTTTAAATTATTTTCAGCGGAACCAAATGATGTTACTAATTGCAAATTCATAATGGGAAGCATTCAGTGAAGTAATCAGATGCTACCAGGCTTTTTAAACCAACTACTGCAGCAATATCGAGTGACCAGGAACCAGTATACCACAACAATAAAACAGCGCAAAAGGCGCTCATGGGAAGCACTGAAGGGAACGCCGATCCCTGGGGGATTGTGTACAAAGTGACCACTAACAAGCTCCCCAGAGGCGAGGTCGTATCAACCACAAAATTACCGAACGGACTGTACACCAGATCGTGGCAAGATACTGTACAAATGTACTATCAATAATATTCTAGACGCTACATTCCAGCAGCCTGCTGACCCACACACACCGGAACAGCTACAGCTCTGCACGGAAAATGAAACATATCACACAACTGCAATTGAAGAACCCTTCACCACAACCGAGCTCAACTTAGCTGCATCTAGAATCAGAAACAAGAAGGCTCCGGGCAGAGACATGCTCGATCCAGAAAGCCATTGAACTTATTCCCACTACAATACTCAACCTGTTAAACCACTGTCTCCACCAAGGATTCTTCCCCACACAATGGAAGACTGCAATCCTTAGACTTATATTGAAGAATGCAACCAAACCACATGATCTGCCACAATCTTACCGGCCCATTGCACTGCTGCCAGTCTTCAAACTTCTCGAACGGATGATCTCCCATAGAATAGAAGCCCACTACAATGACGCTGGTCTCTCCTCACCTAAGCAGTACGGTTTCCGGAAAGGACGCTCCACGATTGATGCACTGGAAACAATCATTGAAACTGCTACCAACTGCAACTCCAAATACTTTCTACTAATCTCCTTTGACTTTGCTGGTGCCTTCGATTCCCTCTGGTGGCCCAGCGTCCTGGGCAGGCTCCGAGAGCACATGTCCCAGAAAACTTATATAGATGCATCAAGACCTATCTCCAGGACCGGCGAGTTGTCGTGTCTGCTCCCCACTGCAGTGTCTCCAGACCAGTCTTCAGGGGATGCCCTCAGGGATCTGTCCTGGGGCCTCTCCTCTGGAATCTGGTGCTGGATGATTTCCTGAACACCAAACTCAATGTACAAACCCAGGCCTATGCAGATGACCTGGTTATGCTCTTTTCTGCCAAGAACAGAACCCACCTAGAAGCAACTGCCAACCAGGCCATCTCCGCCTTTCAAGCTTGGGCAGAGCATAACAACCTAAAGATCTCCCCAGAGAAAACCAATTCGATCCTACTAAAAGGCACCCTTGATTTGAGAAGACCACCCCAAATCAAGGTCAATGGTGTTACAGTAAAACTAAAAACAGAGCTTAAATATCTAGGCTTGATCTTAGACAAAAACCTTTCCTTCACTCCTCGTCTAGACCAACTCAGGATTAAGATCAGGAAGTATGCTGCCCAAGTCTCAAGAGTTGCCCAGAAGGACTGGGGCTTAAAGAAAAGAACGCTGTCACTCTTCTATAAGGCAGTTTTCATCCCGGTTATCACCTATGCTTCTGGAGTCTGGTACAAGAATGCCAATACCGTAGTAAACAGATCGCGCCTAGGAACTATCCAGCGCTCTCTTCTCCTTCTGTCCTCACGTGCCTGTCGCACTGTCGGCACCCATGCGCTCCAGGTCCTCACTGGATCTCTTCCACTGGACCTGGAGATTGTTCGTCATGGGCTGCTCTACCAAATAGCCAAAGGAAGAGCAGTTACTTGTGCAGGTTTCACCACTGACCCAGCAAATAATAGAAACGCTGAAAAGAAGAGACTTAATGAACATCTAACAGACACCTGGCAAGAAAGATGGCAGACATCAACTAAAGGCGCTGTCACCAAAAGATTCCTCCCTGATGTCAGGGCCTCCTACCCCCTCACACCTGTCTGGTTTTCACCAGGACTCTATGCTACCTACCTCCTCACTGGACATGGCTCCTTCCAGAAAAAAACTACATGACTTCAGAATTTCAGACTCACCCCGCTGCCACTGTGGAGAGGATCAGACGTGGGAGCACCTTGCCCACAGCTGTGAAATCTACGAGGACTTCAGGAGGAGCCTAATAACAAAACTACGCTTCAACTACCAAAATCAAGAACACCTCAGCCTACAGAATGAAGAAACTTACCGAGTTCTGACTCAATTTGCAATGGACTTATTTACCAGGCAGAAAGCGCTACCACCACCTTAGTATCCGAATCAATAGGTCATAACAACCATGACTGCCAATTGTTGCTACGCATCATTGAGCCATGGATGCTAACGCCTTGGACCAACTTGCACAAGACTTGACCAGCAATGCAATAAAAGACGGGGTCCGCACATACCTTGACAAATTCCTCATCATTGATTTCTGGACAAACTTCTCTCGACCAGATTTGACACATCTCATCAAGAAGAGGCCTAGCATCGATCCCTGGACTTGACCAATCTTGGACACCCGGTTTTGACCACCCCCACTGTTCGTTCTGATGGACTACTGGACCAGCCTTCAGTCTGGATGCGACACAGACTCACCAAATGGAGTCCCAATGACGGCACCTGAACTAGACCTTACTGAACATGACCCATCCACCATAGCAGCACTCACACTGCTGGATTTCCAGCAAGTTGTCGGCTCCAACTGACTGGCCGTGCTAGCTGTACCTACCCTGAACTTGCGGAGTATATCTCTCTCTCATTTTTTTTTCGGCTTCTTTCTTCTGTTTCCTGCCATCCGTTCTTTTACTCCCCCCTATTTTTCTCTTACAGAATGATTTTTTTGTGGGGTGGTGGTTTTCGTCCACCCGCCACCCCACTCCTCTCTCTGGAGAGGCACTGGGCATGCCACACTGTCATCAGGGGCCATCTTCCCTATTGGCCCCTTTCTTCTGTTTCCTACCCTCCAGTCTTCTGCCTTCCTCCCTTACTTTTCTCTTACACAACGTTTTTTTTTTATTTAGTACACACACACACGCATTCCCCACAGGTCTAAATCTAAAAACATCAAAATTACTGCCCGACCTATTTGGCCCTAGAACAAGTTATCAGCGAACAACCCTACGCTCTGTTAAAATTACAACCGTTGCTCAAGAAACAGCGATCATCTCATTCTCAAATCTGGTCCTAGCCACTGAAATCCCAGGAAAGTAGGTGGCAGGACCCGCCAGAGTACTCTAGCTACAGTGGTACACCCGGTCAGCCTCCCCGTGGCATGGTGTGGTAACGTCGGGTCCCACTAGGGGCTCGGCGGCTAATAGACCGGAGGAACAAAGGGCACAACACAATATACAGCACATGACCCCCACACACTTCAAATCTCTGGCCCCGATACAATGTACACTCGCGGAGATGGGAGAAATCCCAGGAGCCGTTAGACACTAACATACCTTATACCAACTAAGAAATACAGTTCAAGGTTTAGACCTAAATGGAACTCAGGTAAACCGTTGAGACTAGTATCAAAGAATAAAAATGTATAAATTATCAGAGGACACAAATACCTAAATTATACATAATAGTAGTCTGCGGTAAAGTCACTATGGGGGGGGGGGTAGCCAAGTTACGGTATGTACATTCACGCATGACAAAGTGTTAGAGTTGGGAATAACAGAAGCATAACAAGTTACAACTGGGAACCAAATTATTCTGTGATAACTGAAAAGAAAGTGGAAGAGAAACTGTTGAAGTTAAAAGTAAATAAAGCACCTGGGGCTAATGGAATCTATCTAATTATATTAAAAGAAGCAGCAAAAGAGGTAAGGCAAACCTTTTGCCACAATTATGACAGCATCCTGGGATTCGGGGAAGGTTCCGATAGATTGGATATGTGCAATTGTCTCTCCTATTCACAAAGGGGCATTAGAGGGAGAAGTTAATTATGGATTTATAACTTTAGCTTCTCCCCTACTTTTAAAGAATCAATTTTTACTCCCATAATGCACACTGCTTTTCAGAGTAACGTTCTGGGAGTTTTTGGTAAAATAAGATAATTATGTGACACCTTCCTGGAATGCAAATGCACTAAAGTTAGCTGATTTACTGTTCATAGCCACAAACTTACTGGAATTTCTTATTTTCCGTGATACACACGTCAGAGAGTGGTGAACTCTGAGTAGCTTTTGGATAGTCCAGTGGGTAGCACCGTAGTTGATAATAAATACGCTACAATCCACGAGAGAAGTGTAAGGTTAGTGCTCGTTAAATAGGAATCTAGACTCCACACGATTTGCTATCAGGCTTACATCACATCCCATCCTTACACCTCTCCCCGCATCAAGTTATGTATTCATTCCAGTCATCATTCTGATTTAAGCAACTACAGTTCCCTATTTTGCCAAATTTTGCTTTGAATCATCAACAAGGCATCAAAGTTGTTGGCTTCGATGCAAAGCCCATCGAAGTTACCAATTCCTCATTGACTTCTCTATAAATGTCAATAACCTTGTCTCGGCTACTTGTTCCGCTTTTCTTTATATCTGCATATCGGCCCCAAATACTATTACACTCAATCATTTTTCACATTAATAACAAATCGGCTGACACTAGTAAAATATGGACAATAAATTTAAATGTTTTAATTGCTTTTTGCATTTAAATGTTAACATCAATTAATATTTTGACTTGATAAAACCTCATTATTTAATAGTGAGGAAACAGGTAAGCAACAAATTTTACATTTAAATTGTATTTTAAAGACGAAATTGCACAAGGCATAACATATGGGTTTAAATAACTATATAATATCGGTGTAGATACACCATAGTTTACCCATAAATTAAACTACATACGTAGTGTAAAGACATCGTTTTTAATTGTAAGTAGTTTAATTTATGGGTATAATATCGGTGTATCTACACCGATATTATATTCATTTAAATTGTGTAGTGCTGCGCTACACAACGAACTGCGTTTGACCGGACACAATACAGCAACGTAGATGATATCTACTCTCTCAGGGGTACTCATCTTTCATCAAGAAATAAAACATAAACCGAAACAAAATCAGCACATACAAGACCAAAGACACTATTAGGAAAGTGCAAAAAGAATCAACTACTTACCCGCAAGCAGTAGGCCACAAAGATTATATATTTTCCTGCTGGCTTTTTCAGGAGACAGCATACTTCTGCCGGGTTGAAAACTGACGCAAAATTCATTGAAGCATCTAAAATTTTCTTTGGTTGAAATGAGGCAGTGTTCATTCCAGGAGCCAAGGTTCCGGTCTTTGTCATAAAATTCATTCTTTATGAAGGACAAAAAAAAAAAAATAAAAATGAAAAAATAAAATATTTTTTTTATTAACAAAAAAAATTTTTATAAAAAGGACAAAAAAATAAAGAATGAGCCTCTAATCAGTTGAGGAAACATACCGATCCATGAGTATCTGATTTAGTCGTATTAGCAACTTGGCCATATCGCACCGTATATATTATGTTTATTAGAAAACAGGCCTTGTGCGTCGGGTTGCATTATATAAATAAATAAATTTTCTGTTTATACTCCGGCACGACAACCAAGTCAGTAGAGTTTACAATAAATCGTCAATACAAATATTTATCGTATTTAGTAGTCACGGGCTTGAACCCCGGTGCACTCAAGGAACGCGTGCTATGCACTCTCGCTCCTGACCACTGGGCTACGTCAGGCCATATCATGCAAGTTTCTTGAGACGACCGACTTTGAGTCTGTCGTCGCAAGAAACTTGCATGATATATTATGTTTGTAAATTGCGTGCGTTCTGTGGTCAATTTGGTGTTTGCTGGACGCAAAATCCAGTTTTCGGAACAAAAAAAAGAAACACCTGCTGCCCGAGAGACCGACAATCAGCCACGTTATGAAAAACTTTAAAAATTACTCACGTCACTGATGGGATTCGAACTCAACTTTTCCACCAGGTGTGGGGAGGACGGCGATTATACCAACTGTGATACCCACAAGGGCAGTACTGTAAAACTCTGCTGTTTGGGGTTTTGCTGCCCTCATATTCTACTGAGGACTTGAATGAAACTACTTCGCAGTACGCTTAAAGTCACATCCGGCCGGAAATGCCTGAACTCCCTTTATGATGCCGTTCTACCTATTTTTCCAAAATTCTGCTAAAAATGTAAGGATTCTCTTCTTCTCTGAATTGATATCAACATTTATTTTGTTCAAAGTAATCCAAAATATTCACACGAAGAAGACCATTATAAATAATTTCTAAATCTAGAGGTAATTTTCCAGCAATGATTTGAACAACCGTATACCGGTACGCGTTAACTGAACCGGCATAGGACGGATATAGCCTCTGCTCAAAAAGGTATAAAAATATTTTTAGTTTTTGTTTCCAAGTTCAGCTTTTCTTTATATCTGCGTCTCTAAACATATATTAAAATAAATATTGCTATAAGCAAGGTCTTTTTTTTTTTTTACTTGTACGTAAAAGTATCCACACGCAAGGTCCACCACCATCGATAAGGTTAGTTAATAAGTTAAAAGTAGCTAAATGGCGCTAAAACGAAGACTTCTATTTGCCTCTCCCAAAAAAATAATTTGCTCATACTTTCCATCGTCAAAAAAAGTGACTATCCAATTTCGCTTTAAGCTTAACCAAATGCTCTCCTCCTCGGTCACTTTGGCAGGTAATTTATTCCAATAATCTATAACACTCTGTCCAGAAGTAAACTTCATGAGATCCAGCCTTCTTTTGCTCCTAAGATTTCATATTTAGGCCCCCGGTGCGTGTCTCTCCTGTCAATGATGTCAAATCCTGTCTTGCCTCTCCTATCGTAATAATTTATCATGGCGTTCAAATGTCAAAACCAATGAAAAAAAAAAAAAACTGTTGTTATAATGTATGAAACTGTATGCATAAAATGTTTACAAAATAAATTTTGTCTTTTCTTGTTGCCAAATTGATATTCCGGTTGTTAATATTTTCCAATTCGAGCACCGGTTGTGTAGTAATTGTGTATACACAAGTACGCCGACGTCTCATTATATGAGCTGCCTTGGCATTAAAATAACGTAATTCAGCCCTCTATCTGAACGGAGAAGTGCTGTATATTTTAAGTAATGCAATGATATCTAGATGTACATCCTTTTCCTATTTTAAATATTTTCTAGCCTTCAAAACAAACTTAAATTTGCCTTCGAACAAAAGTGTTTCACTCGACTTTCACAATTATTTTTTTCGGTATTGCTAATTCAAACAGTAGAACAAAAACCTGCCGTTGATATCAAGAAGGGTAAGTTCCTGGGTTGTGCAAAGAAAAGAAAGGGAGAAACAGTTTTTCCCCCGGAATGAGTTATCTCAGGATTGCATTGCCTCAAATGCAGACTGTATTTATGCAGCATTAAAATATATTTAATGCTGTATAAATGTAGTTCATTGCAATATGTAATACTCATTAATTATCGTACACAAAACACTAATCGTTATGCATCATTTTCTTTTCATATTTTTGCATACTATTTTATTGGGTTCCTGTGTCGATTAGTTTTATTATTTTTTTATTTATCAAATTTCGGAACTCTGTACAGTGCATATTTTTTAAATACTGTAATATGCAAATATTGCACAAGGATGTACAAAAGATTTTAAACAAAAATATCCTTCGCTGAAATTTTTATCATATTCTGATGGTAGCTATATTTCAGCATAAAATACTCATAACATTTTTTAAAGTTTATATAACATAAAATATAATTTCTGTATTTTATAGAAAGCCTGATGCTGAAGCAATGTATGGTGCAATGGAATTATACACTTAATAATACGGAGTGCAGGTGTTGTGGTAAAAATTCCTGACTAACGTGAAAGTTAATCAGAATTCTCTTTTAACGTAGAATTCGCTTCCATCGACATCTTCTGCATTGCTCTCCGCGATTTATGAATACCTCCAGGAATTGTCTTACACTCTGACATTTCCTCATTCCTGACCATCAGAAGCTGTACTAATATAGGGCAGAAATGCGTCAGTTGCCATGGAAACAGGCAAGGACACACCGTAAGAATAACGGTCTAAGAAGAAGTGCACCAATCGATACGATTTTTTGGTTGAAAGGTGTCCGGGTATTTGACATACACAAAAGGGTAAAGTTTTTAAAACATTAGTCTAAAGTTGTCTGAGATGATATCACACAGATAAGATTTACAAAACTTGATCGGATTGATAGAAGGGTACGATCATTCAACTCGCTGCTTCTATATATATCCACATATAAACAGAAAAGAACTCGGCATTTTGGGATTTTGTCAATGATATACAGGAATTTTTCCAGCAGGAATAGGGAGGTGATTATCCCTTTATATAAACCAATGGTTAGGTCACGTCTTAATTATTGCATACAGATCTGGAAGCCTCATTTTAGGAAGGATGTGGATCTGTGCTTGTGGAAAAGGGTGCTCTTACCAGGAAAAGCTTCAGTTTTGCAAATTGCAGCGTCTGAAGACTAGGAACCTACGAGATCTCATTTAAGTGTTTAATGCCTTGAATGGATTGAGTAAGCTCAATGCTGACGGTATCCTTCCTCTTGCTCAGGCTACACACTTTAGGACATAAATTTAAATTAAGAAAGGCTGGTTCTTGCAGGTCGGACGTGCGAAAGTTTGCCTAAAGTAGATTGAAAAGTCAAGGAAGAACTAGATGAAGTACTATAGGAGATGGACAGGTGAAATCGGAAGTGTTGGCTTTTTTATGCTCTATAAGCTTGCTTTTTTTTTGCATCATTTCCCACTACTTCTACTACTAATAATAGTACGCAAAAATACCAGTTGATTAAAGAAAATGTACCGTATTACAAATATGAAACCCCAGGTCGTACTAAAGGCCCCTACTCAGACTATACAGGGACCGTGCCACAATAATATCCAGCACAACAGACAAGACATAACCCTTAATGACAAGGAGGAAATGTCTACCAACCTATCTGATTGCATAGCGATGCCTAATACCAGCAACCTCCACAAAACCTACGAGGAAGAGATCAGGAAGTACACAGTCCTAAGGCAGGAAGTCAAGGCGCCTCCGTAGCCAGGTGGGCAGGAGCAGCAGTGCGTAGCATACGCTTCTTGATTAGACCGGGGTTCGAGCCCGTGACCACCAAATACGGAGGATGCGGAAAGGTCAGGGAATGACTACCGCATATCTCCGGAGCAATATGGCCCTAATTGCTAATGCTCCTAAAAACCAAACAGGAAGTCAAAGAAAATTGGCATATAGAACGAGTAATAACCATCCCGATAACCGTGTCAACCACAGGCACGGTGCCAAAAAGCCTCCATAACAACCTAGCAGCAATAGGCCTCCCTGGCGCCTCCGTAACCAGGTGGAAGGAGCAGTAGTGCGTAGCAACCGCTTCTTGATTAGACCGGGGTTCGAGCCCGTCACCACCAAATACGGAAAGGTCAGGGAATGACCACCGCATATCCCGGAGCAATATGGCCTTAGTTGCTAATGCTCCTAAAAAAAAAAACCAAATAACAAATAGGCCTCCCAAAGAACATTTACATGGAATTCCAGAAAGCCGCGATTCTGAACATCTATAGGACAGTAAAGGAGTTCCTCGACGAACAGTATTAACAATCCTTTTGTGGAATAAACTGTTGCAGTTCTAATTCCGCCTTTTCCTCTAAATCTATAATAAATATTAATTTTAATTTCTCATAATTCCCCTACTTAATTATTACCCAATACTTCGTTTATTAATAATTTTAGAGTTATTAAAACTGAGTATTAAAGCAAATTAGATGTCCTTAAATCTTTAAATTGGAACCTATTTTAATGGCGACTAAGAAGATGGCGAAATTAGCCACAGCAACTATGTAAAAACATAGCCTATCTAAATCTCTACAGAAGCCTGCAGTTGTTTGCCAGCGACGGCTATCTCGGAAGCCACCTACGGGTTAGATTTTTATAAACACAGGAGAGATGCGCTTAGCTTGACATGCAAATGATGACGACAGAAAGGGGGGGGACCAGACAAAGATATACAGACACCCGTGAGAACGGATATGGTAGATTCCTCCGAGCATCGTAAACTCTGTGAATATGTAAGCTAGAGACCCTTCATTCTCCTAACAAGGAGCTGGTGAAGTGTCTACGTGTGGCCAGAATGTTTGAGACATAGCATGGCGTAATCAAGGATGGTGGTGACTCCTTTGATTAAGTGTCCCATAACGTGGGAGTTCACCAATAAGAGAAAGGAAAATGTATAAACAATAGGGGAGAACTAGGGGTATAAAAGCGGGTCCTCGAGTTGTCAAAGGGAGGAGAAAGTCGAGAGAAGAGGAGGTGACGAGAGGAAGAGACGTGAGAGAAAAGAAGATACTGCAGAGGATAGAAGAGGATAGAGAAGTTCCGGTCACGGAGAATTGAGGGAAGAGCCACCGCCCATTACGGAGACAATTGCGTAGAGTTGTCGGGAGAATCGTGAAGCATATTGCTCAGGCCGTATCTTAGATTGGTAAGTTAATGATGAAAAGATGGATTCTTTCTAGCCTTTTATAATCTTGTAACTAATAACTGCTGTGTTTAAGAATGATAATCCCAAAGAACATGATCCTATTATTATCATAATGA
Source organism: Mastigoproctus giganteus (assembly GCF_048544385.1). Taxonomy (NCBI): domain Eukaryota; kingdom Metazoa; phylum Arthropoda; class Arachnida; order Uropygi; family Thelyphonidae; genus Mastigoproctus; species Mastigoproctus giganteus. The sequence continues at coordinate 104,346,261 of NC_143585.1, read as the reverse complement.
TTTGATGAATTTATACCTATGTAAGATTTACTTTCTCTTGTATTAAACTTTATTATGTTTTGCACCATAGGAGTTTCTCGTTCTCTGCCAAAACCTCACATTCAACCACTAAAGTAGAACTAAATGTTAAAGCATGATTACAGGTTAATCGCGGTGTCGAGTAATCGGTTGCATGATTACCCGATCATAATAAGCACAACGCAAAGCCCAAACCGCGGGGAGGGGTAGAGAGGGGGATAAATAGCTCCATCTCTCTTCATCCCTGAGGGTATACGAAGCTTTTGTCCTAAACAAAACCACTAGACGATGAACAGAGCTATAAGATGACCAACCCAAAAGAAGAATGTCGAAACCGACATAACTACACTTAGAATAAAAAGTATAAGTTATGCCTAGACCAACTAGTGCTAATGCGGCCACACCCTATTACACACAAGGCCTAGGTAAGTTAGTGCAACGAGTATGTGTGTGTGTGTGTGCCAGGTAACAAAACAGACAATAATAATAAAAGTAACTAACTGCACACAACCAACCACCCCACTCACTTGTGGCAGTATCCGACATGGGCGGAAAAAAATTCCATAAAAGAGGATTTTTTTTTTAAATACGACTGTTTCCCGCGTTGCATGTTGTCACTGCAGTCGCCAAAAGCTTCTTATGCTTAAATTTTTGCAATCCATCTATAAGAACATAAAATATGGTTTTACTACTATATAATCATTATAAAACATCAAGTTTCAAAACATTCGATTTGAAATAATCTGCACTTTTACTTTTTTTGAGCACTCAGTTAAACATCAGTTGCTCTTGCGGATGCAATATAATGAGAGCTATAACCGTAAAAAAAAATTCCATAAAATTCATCTTTAGTTATTGCTAATGTGTGATATGATTCCTTACACTGCTTATTCTTAGGCACAGAGAAATATATACATGCAGAGAAATATATTCATGTCAATCCTTAACCTGAAGTGCATAATTATTCAAGAATAAAAGATACTCGTGTACACAGAACAGTTGCCCTCCAAGCTTTTGCGTTATAAGGAAAATAGAAGTTAGGAAATACACCATCAATGCTCACTTTATCGTAACCTAAATAACATCGTTTAGGACTCCAATTTACCAGTAACAGAGCAGCAATTGATCTCACCCTGCACTCTACTAACTTCAGGCATGTTCTAGTAGTATACTGGCGTATCAATACTGAACAGCGACTTGCAATTTCTGCAGAGTAGATAACAGTGTTTCTCGATGGCGCTTTCCAATCCATCCTATACTTGTACGATGTGATTAAAATCCGGTGACTGTCTCCTTTACAAATAAAGCATAGAGTATAAACAGACGTACCACGTCCAAGCAACCAGTGGTTCTTTTGCTTGGACATGGTAAGTGTTTATACCACATGCTTTATTTTTGCTTTAGTTTTTAGCAAACTTTATATCCTTCGTTCTCTGTCGGGTCAACGATGATCAATGTGTACTATGCATTATATAAATTCGAAATTTCTTAATTTCTACTATATTTTATATAATCCTAAATTCTATTATTTCTATATAACCTCAAAACTGATTTTTCCATAGTGCATATATTGTTATTCCTTTCAATTTGGGTGGTTGACCTTGACAGAAGTCACCCAAATTGTAAGTATACAACGAAAAAAAGTTTTGTATATTATCCTTACCACACACACACACACACTCCAATTAATCCAAAAATTAAATAGAGATAAAAATTAATAAAAATTGAAATAGAATTTTTGCCAGTAGCATGGCAAACCAGTAGAGTAAAAATAAACTGAACCAAAGAAAATAACAATAACGGAAAATATAAGGGGGTGGATAAAGAAGGAGAGGGTAGTGTTGAAGCAACGTTCCTAGAATAATTTAGAAAATAAGCCAATTAAAAGAAATTTAGCGGCGCCCCCTCGTAGGCACCCGTTTCCGAATTATGTGAAATCTCACTAGTATTAGTAACGGCCGCATGGTGCAAGAAAGCCTATGGCTTATGCTGCACCAGCCAAAAAATAATAATAAATAAATAAAAAATAATAATTAATAAAAAAAGGAAATTAAACCTATCATCCTATGCGCTTCCCTTACCCGAAAGTACTATCCAGATGACCTTTGAATATCCCCAAACTGTCGGCCTCTACCACCCATGAAGGCAACTTATTCCAGTAATTTATAACTCGCTGGCTAAAATAAAAAAACTTCCTGCAGTCCAATCTAAACATTTCCCCCCGTAATTTGAATTTATGTCCCCTAGTTCTAGCATTATTTATAATCTTGAAAATTTCGTCCTCATTCATTTCACTGATGCCTCTCAGAGCCTTAAACACCTCAATCAAATCTCCTCTAAGGTGTCTAGTTTCCAAACTCTGCAACCCACATATTCGAAGTCGCCCTTTTGCCGATCTCACCAGGCGAGTTACCCGTCTTTGCACCCTTTCAAGAAGCTCGATGTCTTTCTTTAGGTGCGGTCTCCATACCTGAACACAGTATTCCAAGTGTGGTCTACCATAAGCCTTATATAATGGGATTATCGCGTCCCTATCTCTACTTGCAAAAGTTCGATAGAACATCGATAGGACACCATGGGCTTTCCTTGCAACCTGTTTACAATGATCAGAGAATTTCATGTCTGACCGTATCGTAACACCCAAGTCACTTTCCTCCAGTACTGGGTTTAGTTGAACTCCACCAAGTGAATAAGTTATTTTGGGATTACTGTTTCCCAGGTGTAATACCTTACACTTTGTTGGATTAAAGCATAGCTGCCATTTTTCTAACCATTCCTGAAGTCTATCTAGGTCTCTCTGAAGAAGCTCAGCTTGACAGTGATTATTAACTACTCTACCAATTTTAACATCATCTGCAAATTTAGACATCACGCCCTCTATCCCTTCATCAATGTCGTTTATGAAAATTAAAAACAGTGGTCCTAATACTGATCCTTGGGGAACCCCACTTCTTACAATCAACCCAATCTGAGGAATAGCCATTTTATCACAACCCTCTGCCTCCTGCCCTGAAGCCATCCTTCTATCCATCTAAGGATTTTCCCAGTGATTCCAACCTGTTCCAGCTTATAAAGCAACCGCTCATGTGGGACTGAGTCAAAAGCTTTGCTGAAATCTAAATAAACAAACAATGTCGAAATTATTCCCTAAATCCAGCTCGTGAGTGACCCTTTCGAAATAGCGAACCAGATTTGTTAAACATGATTTTCCCTTTACAAAACCATGCTGAGTATCCTTCAGAATTCCATTTCTATCTAAATGATCCTGAATTCCAACCTTGTTCATTGCCTCCATGATTTTCCCTACTACTGAAGTCAGACTGACAGGTCGATAATTTCCAACTTCACTTTTAGAGCCACCCTTATGTATGGGAGATACATTTGCACTTTTCCAATCCAAGGGAATCTCCCCAGAGTCTAGTGATGCTCGCATAATTAGCCTCAATGGTTTAATGCACTCGCTTGCCGCCTCCCTTAAGATTATAGGGTCTATTCCATCAACTCCAGGAGACTTACTGGTCTGTAGGCTCGAAAGTTTTTTCATTAAATAATCTTGCGAAATTTCAATATCATTAATTACATATTTTTTAACTTCGCACCCACAATTTCCCATTGGCACAAAAGGCTTTTCATTTGTAAATATCGATGCAAAATAACTGTCGAGTTCATCTGCAACGGCAGCTGGTGTATTTATTACTATCCCCTTTCCCTTAAGTAAAAGGTACGATCTGGTTTGTCCTGCTCTTCTTGGCATTTATATATGTGAAGAATTCTTTATCCCCCCACCCCTTTGCTCTGTTTGCTAGTGATTTCTCATAAAATGCCTTTGCCTGTCGAACCTTTTCTGTGGCTCTATTACACATCACCTTATAATGTTATAGGCTTCAGTACTTTTTATTGCTCTGTAACCTTTCCATGCCACCTTTTTCTGCTCAAGTAATGTGGCAACTTCACTATTCATCCAACTTGGAACCCTTCTCGTGGAGTATTTTTTTTAATGTTATATACGCAATCAAGGCATCTGTGATTAATGTTTTAAAAGCGTACCACAGTTCAATTGTATTCATTCTCTGCGCGATATCTACCCAGTTAATAGAAGCCATGTAGTACCTTAAGGCATCGTAATTTCCTTTTCTGAAATTAAAACCCATTCGTTTGCCTTTTACTTCTGCTACTTCTCTTGTCATCATCCACCGTAGAACTCCGTGATCACTTCCTGCTACTGGTTCCTCTACTGTCAGCCCTGTTATGTCATCTGATTCAGGTATGATGATGAGGTCTAGGATATTCTTTTCTCTAGTATTTTCCCTGACATGTTGATACAAATAACAGTAATCTAGTTGATTTAAAAATTTTGTTCCCCCTGTCGAGTTTCCTTCCCATTTACTCCAATCAATTAGAGGCAAATTGAAGTCACCCATAATAAGGCATTGACGCTTACTTGCCCATTCCATTTGCATGTAGAGGCTTTTGTCATAATCGTCACAATCACCTGGTCTGTAGATTACTCCTACTCGCATTATACCTTTGTTTCCAACTATCTCACACCATACAGACTCTATACTAGCATGTGAAATATCTGAATCCGGGAAAGCTATCGTCGCACTCAGGCTGCTTCTGATAAGAAGCATTATCCCACCACCCCTTCTATCTACTCTATCCTTCCTAAATACATTATACAAGCCGTACTGGAACTCATCATCCCCAATTTCCGGGTGGCACCACGTCTCTGTAAGCCCTATTATGTCCGCGTTACTTGTTTTAACCAGCAGTTCCAATGCGCTCATTTTATTAACGACACTTCTAACGTTACTGTATAAACAATTAAGATTTACTGTTCTTGTATATTTAACAACCCTAACACAACCCTTGAAGTTTTTTAAGCTCTCTTTCCTGATATTAGCTACCCGCTCACGTGAAACGTTTCTGCCCCCAGAACATCTAGATAATACGTCCAGTTGGGGTAACCGATAAGAACTCTTAAGGTATGTGCAAGAGTTACATTGACCAATATTATCAGATAAACGCGTGTCAGTATTACCCACATCCCCCCTAACTAGCAGTTTCCCTGAACCTTTAAGGTATCCTCAATAATACTGGCAAAAACTTTTGCACCACCTTTGTTTAAGTGTATCCCGTCTCTACAAAACAAATTCCTTCTACCTACAAGTGTGGGCCATGCTGACAGAAATTTACCCCCTAAAGCCTTGCAGATTCCGTCAAGTCTTCAGATAATCCACAAGGCCCTCCTCTCGTGTCTGGGCAGAATTGCAGACACATAGACATTATGGCCTAGCTCGCGACATTTCCTCAGCATGGTCCTGTATTTTTCCAACAAATCGTCAGATCGTGTACGTTTCATATCATTTGTCCCCACATGAATAATAATAATATTTTCTTTACCCCCTTTAAAATCTGACAATCTGTTGGTGACAATCACTAAGCTGGAAATGTAGACTAACAACATTACATGATCAAATAAATTAAAAATAATAAAATGAAATGAAATAAAATAGACTGACCATTATGCCTCATCTCAACAGAGGACCACGAGGCCAATAATAGTCAGGAATCACTGCATTTCGAACGCTAAACAAATCCATGCAAAGACGGAATGAAACCAAGATTAAACCGCCGATGCAATAGATTGCATAGCGGTGGTCCTTATGCAGCGAAAAATAATAAAACAGAAAGGCTAGTACTCGCATGGCCAAACCACACCACTGACAAAACAATAGTTAAACTGAAAATATATAGAAACAAATTAGGCTATAGATGGCGGTACGAACGCAGCGTTAGTGCATCGTCACGCTACCCCCATGTAAATAAAATCTATTAATCCAAAAATTAAATAGAGATAAAAATTAATAAAAAATAAACAAGAAAAAATAGTACAAAAGCTAACATCAGTGGCAGCAGAAAAGCATAGTCCACTACATGCTGCTCATAATAATAATAATTAAAATGGAATTTTTAGAATATAGAATAGAATATATATAAGTACTGAAGCCTATAAAAACTCCAAGTTGATCTCTAATAGTATCACATCTTCGTGGTGGCACAGTGATTATAATCACCGTCCTCCCCACATCGGGTGGAAAAGGCTTGGGTTCGAATTATGTCAATAACGCAATGAACTCAGGTGAGAATAGAAAGGTTCCCTCACCCCCGAAACTGGAATTTTCACCCAGAAACCGACTAGAGAACGCAGTTTACAGACATAACACACACGGGGTAGATGAGGTAATTCTCGGGTGCCCCTAATACAATTTTTTTTTTCTGTAATAGTACCATATACAAAGTTAAGCTGGCAAAGGCTAATTATGAGAATCACTGGCCAAGAGGTAAAGAACGGAGACAAGGAGTTTTTCACGTAGGTGAATAAAAACGCTAATGTTTCTGATGAACTGAACTTGGCAACGATTTTTACAGACGAAAGACCCTTCGTAGTGATGAGATTCTGTGCGAATGAAGCCGGGTATTATTAAAGTACCATTACTGAAATTACTGCAAGGTTCCTAGAGTTGATGACATATACCAAGCAATTTTGAGACAGGCTGCAAGAAGTAAAGTGTGTAAAGTGTATTTAGGGTCATACGGCACCAGGGGTTTCCCCCATCTCCACGTTGTTTACATTGTGATGGGTGTGCCAGTTTGCTGGAAATGCCAGAGATTTAAAAGTGTATGGATATTGTTCATATGTAGCGTCGTGTACCGTTGTTCATCTGGTCATTTAGCCGCTGGACCCCTACTGAGGCCCAACGTTGCCCCACTTTCGCCCCGTGGAGGCAGACCAGGTACACCAGTATTATAATTAATTTACTCTGGCAGGTCCTGCCACCTAATTTCCTGAGATTTCAGTGGCTAGGACCTTAAAAAAAAAAAAAAAAAATTCGCACGTTGTATGTTGATCACATACATGTTTCCCGGTTTGAAGGGGTTGCATTTGAAAATTTAATGGCCGAGGAGAGGGCGAAATAATTTAGAGAAGCTAGAATTTTGGTGTGGGTCCTGCGCTGGCATAGAGATAGAGAGGGGAGGAGACTGAAGGCTAGGGGGGGATAGCTAGGAAAGACTGGGGTCAATAGAGTAGACGACCCCAGCATGTGCCAGTGGGGCATGCCCATGCCCCACCAGGGAGAAAGATGTGGGATGGCAGGGGGAAGGAGGCAACAAGAAGGCTGTCGCCTCCCCCTCTGCCAGGGAAGGGAGAAAAGTGTGCCCGGCAAGGGAGCTGGCACAGGTCGCCATATGGCCTGGCGGCTGCATGTCTGCTTGAGTCAGGTCCTTGTTGTCCCATCCGTGTGTAGGTTCCTGTCTGTGGTTGTCACTTGGCAGCAGGACAGGTGCCTTAGTCAGGTCCGTAGTTGTGGGTATTCAGTCCAGTCTGTACTTATGTCTCTATCTGGAGTCATGGTCATTAGTTATTGGATCCTGGGTCCATTTGTTGGATCCGAGTTTGTCGAGTCCGGGTGTTTTTTTTTTTTTTTTTTTTTTTTTAATGCTGTTTCTTCCTGTGATGCAATCCCTTTGTGGATTGTCTTGATGGTGACTGTCCGTGCACCTTATATGGTTGTTTGCAAAGTTATATATTGTGGGCCTGAGAAACGCTATTGTGGCTGTGGGGGCGGAAGAGTATGCCTTCTGTGAAAAAGATCTTGTGCAAAGTTTGTCAGTGCTTTGTAGCTATGCTCTTCCTCCAATAAGCGTTCCTCTTGATTCTCTGGTACATAATGTAATTCTGTAATTAGTCGGCATCGGAGGTCTTCATAAAGCTTGCAGTGGTACATTAAATGCTCCCACGTTTCCACTAAGCCACAATGACAGAGGGCAGTGTTGCTCAGTCCAAAGGTCATTAGTTTGAATCTGATGGCGCCGTGGCCAGTTAGGAGATACGTGGCCAGCAATCCTGGGGAGAGCCAGCTTGGGTATTTTGGGTAAACAGCCGAGACAGTTGGGAGGAATTTTCGCGTTATTTGCCCTTTTGTTGATTTTGCCACCGTGTTTGCCAGGTTTGCTGAAGATGTTCAGTTAGTCTTCTTTTCTCTATTTTCGGTTCGCTGGCTACATTTAATGTGAAATTTAGGCAGGTATCCGGTATGCCTCTGGAAAGGCTGTAGAGGAGTCCACTGCGTATCACTTCCAGGTCCAAGGGGAGGGCACCCGTGAGCACCTGAAGCGCGTGTGTACTCACTGTTTTGCAAGCTCGTGAGATAGTCAGGAAGATGTACCTCTGTATGGTTTCTAGTTTTCTTTTATTAGTTGCAGTGGTTGCTTTGCATTGAACTATTTTGGTTAATCATGAGGGCATCATTTGGCTCCAGAGAGATTCCTTTGGACTGGGGATGTGCTAATGTATCGCCAACACACAAAGACGATTCTAAAATCGAGGTGGGTAACTACAGACCGGTCGGTCTGACTTAAGTGGTAGGTAAAATCATTGAAGCAATAATGAAGAGGAACATTTATACATGATATACAGAAACATTGATATAAAATAGAATTAATGAATGGATATTAATGGGATTCTGAAGGATACACAGACGTGTAACTAACTTGCGTAGCTATCTGACACAATAACTCATGAGCTGAATGTAGGAAATAATTTCGACGTTTTTTATTTGGATTTTAGCAAAGCGTTTGACTCAGTCCCAGTAAGGCTACTCTATAAACCGGAACATGATTTGCTAAGATGGATTGCAGGGCAAAAGGTAGAAGGTCGTAATTAACTATTTGTAGAAATAGGATCTCCCAAGTATCGGACCTGGGTCCACTACTGTGGGTCGGGTCTGGACCACTTCGTCGATGTAATTTATTTTCATAAATTACATTTATGAAGAAAAAAATTTGCAGATTATGTGAAGATTGGGAGAGTGGTTAACGATCAGCGCCAATCAGTGCTTCTTCATAAAAAACTAGGTAGACTTAACAGATGATCAGAAACGTTTTAGGCGTGTTTAATGATAACTCTTAAATAATTTATACACTTGGTGGGAGTTGAATTAAATGTAAAAGGAAGGAAGGAATTTAGCAGTTGTGATACGGCGACATGAAGTTTCCGAGAAGTATAGACATGCGGAAGAAAGACCCATGGTGTCTAATCAATGATTTAACAAACATTGGTTATTATAGACAGGGAGGTCTATGGATACCGTACCTATAAAAAAAGATGGGAACTTCCTTAAGGGATCCAAAGATAGGCGGTCTGTTTGATAAGATCTGAAAAAGAGCACCCATAGAAGGAAAGATTTTGAGAGGGTATAGTAAGGTACTCTGAGAGGGTATAGTAAAATCAATGAAGGCGAAATTTTCACCATTATAAATGATTCCAGGACCAAAGACCATAAATTCAAATTTCGGGGAAAGAGATTTAGACAGCGAGGTACTAATTAGTGGAAGAAGTTACATCTGTTAATACTTCATGCTGACAGTTTTGGGAAATTCAAATATGAGCTGGATAGTTGCCTAAGTGAGGAGAGAAAGTACAGGTAATTTATTTTCTTATTTTTTAATATATTTTGTTTTTTTTAGTTTCATTATATTTTATTGCTTATTTATCATAATTTATATTATTTATTTTTAATTGTAATTTTTTATTTTTGGCTGGTACATCAAAAGCGTGTTCCTTTGCACTATATGGCTAATACTAGTACGAATAACCTTGTATACCATCGTCATGAACAAGGCAAACGTTTTCATCAAGATACTACTTCAATGGAGAAACATCACCAAAGAAGGCCGAAGGCTCAGTATCCTGGCAGACTATTTCTGGATATTGACCAGAAAAACTCCTGAACAGCATAAAAGAAAAAGAAAACCAACAAATAATAATGTACTGAATTTTTAAAAAGCTATTTATTGTAATACTCATTAAAATTTCTTTAAAAATTCCAATAAGTTGTGTGACTTGCATTCCTCTCCACAGCTGTGAATGCAAGGCAATATCTGACATCAAATTTGGATTCAATGAATAAAAATCCATGAGATGTGCCATATTTATGGATGGAAAAAATAAAAGCTTAAATTTTGATGTCTAATGTAATTAACATTAATGTAATAATGTAATATTCAAAAATATTTTAAAGAGTAAAGGGGAGAACCTTTCGAGGTATACCTGGGTATTTATTACCCAGAAGAGAAGTGATAAAATAAATTAGCATTAGCATTAGCATTAGCATTAGTAGAGGCATTTGATGCAAGAAAGCAAGCTTATGCAGCATCAGCCAAAAAAAAAAAAAAAACCCACTTCCACTTCACCCCTCTGTTCGTTCAAAATACCTGTCCAGTTGAGCCTTAAACTTATTTAGGCTATCAACCTCCACCACAAGGGATGGAAGTCTGTTCCACCAACCAACCACCCGCTGGCTAAAGGCAAATTTCCGCACGTCTATCCTACATCTGTCTTTCCTCAATTTGAATTTAGGCCCTCTCAGGTGATTCCTCTGAGCTAGAGGAAGAATCCCATCAGCATTGAGCATGCTTAAACCATTCAAGGCTTTATACACCTCTATCAGATCACCTCGCTGGTGCCTAGTCTCCAGACACTGTAATTTGCAAAACGTAAGCCTTTCTTCGTAAGAGCACCCCTTTGATCCATTCACTAATCTTGTTGCCCTTCTCTGTACTCGTTCCAGCAGCTCTACATCCTTCTTGAAATGAGGCCTCCAGACCTGTATACAGTACTCTAGGTGTGGCCTGACCATTGCCTTATACAATGGAATAATCACCTCCTTATCCCTGCTGGAAAAATTCCTGTATATCATTGAAAATACTCCATGAGCTACTCTTGCAGCCCGTCTGCACTGCTCAGAGAACTTCATATCTGCCTGCACAACCACCCCCAAGTCCCTTTCATTCTCTACCACTGTCAGTGTAGTACCACAGAGTTGATACGTTACTCTGGGGTTGCTGTTTCCCATATGTAGTACTTTACATTTGTCAATGTTAAACTTCATTTGCCACCTCTCAAGCCCATCTGCTCAACCTTTCCAGATCCTGTTGCAGCAGCATAGTGTCAGTAGTGTCCTTGACAACCCTGCCAACCTTTGTATCGTCTGCAAACTTGGACATTAAGCTTGATATACCATCATCAATATCATTTATAAATACAGAAAACAATAATGGACCCAACACTGAGCCCTGAGGGACTCCACTAATAACATTAGTCCACGATGAGCAGTGTCCATTGATTACCACTCTCTGTCTTCTCCCCCTCAACCACCCCTTTATCCATAGCAGCAATTTGCCTCCAATGTCACACTGCTCCAATTTGTGTAGCAGTCTTCCATGTGCAACAGTATGAAAAGCCTTTCTAAGATCCAAGTATTTGTATAATATCAAAGTTATTCCCTGCATCCAGTTCTTTTGTGACTGCATCATAGTATCCAATCAAGTTGGTCAAGCAAGACTTCCCTTTAACAAAACCATGCTGTGTCTGAGCTATAACTGAAGTCTTGTCTAAATGATCTTGCAGTGCTTCTTTAACCAGTGCCTCCATTAATTTTCCTGGAACAGAAGTTAAGCTCACAGGTCTATAATTACTTGTGTCAGCCTTTGATCCTCCTTTGTGAATTGGAGTCACATTTGCACATTCCCAGTCTATGGGTACCTCCCCTGAGTCCAAGGAAGCTCTCATAATTATGGCTAAGGGTTTGCTTACTTCCTTTGCTGCCTCCTTTAATATAACTGGATAGATCCCATCCACCCCGGGTGCCTTTCTTGTGTTTATCTTCAACAGTTTCTCCTCCACTTTACCCCCAGTTATTTCAAGATTCTGTAGCTTACTGCTAGAGTTGAATACACCTCTGGCATTCCCCTCGCTGAATAACTCCTCGTGTGAATGTCGATGCAAAATATTCATTTAGTTTGTTAGCTACCTGAGCAGGATCATCAACAGTTGACCCATCAATATCAAGTGGACCAATCTGATTCATCCCCTTCCTTCTAGAGTTTACATAAGTAAAGAACTCTTTGCTGTTTTTCTTTGCATCCCTTGCCAAGGATTTCTCGTAATCTGCCTTCGCCTGCCTAACCTCCTTTGTAACTTGGTTGCATATCAACTTGTATCTATCATAGGCTTCAGTGTCATGTGTTAATTTGTAAGTATCCCATGCATTTTTCTTCTCTGCCATATGCCTCATTAGTTCATCTGACATCCATTTTGGCCTAAACCTTGAACAATATTTCTTAGTTGGTATGTAAAGCCTAGCAGCTTCCAAGATAAGTTCTTTGAATGCTTCCATTTTGAATTTGCTGTTGGTAACATCATCAGTTGGTCCCACTGTATAGAATTTAAATACTGTCTCAGTCCACCGTAGTCGCCTTTACGGAAGCAATAACCCTCCCCTTTACCCCTAATGGTAGTTACCTCTTTGAGTAAATCCCACTTTAGCACACTGTGATCACTGCCACCTAGTGGTTCATTTATCTGCAGATTCTTAATGCATGAAGAATGACTGCTGATAATCAAATCAAGAGTATTACTCCCTCTAGTTGCCTCCCGAACATGCTGATGTAGAAAACAATCATCCAATAAATCCACAAGAGCCCTGCTAGTGTGTGAGTAACCAGCCTCCAAATTCCAGTGAATATCTGGGAAATTAAAATCTCCCATTATAAGACTCTCTGATTTACTGGCCCACTCTATTTCCCTGTACAGTTCCTTATTATACTCATCAGAGTCATTAGGCCTATAGCACCCTCCTACGCTCAATTTTGATCTCCCAATGCTTATGTCACACCAAACTGACTCAACACTGCACTGTCCAGCGATGTCGACTGGCTTCACTTCCTTGGTTTTTATGTGTTTCTTAACTAATAGCATAACCCCTCCCCCCTTCCTATCCTGTCTATCCTTTCTGTAGACGTTGTGCTCCCCAAATTGCAGTTCTGCATCCCTTATATCTGTGTGACACCACGTCTCTGATATCCCAACAATATCTGCCTTTGATGTTTTGAGCAATACCTCAAATTCATCAAATTTATTTACTAAACTCCTAGCATTGGTGTACACGCAAGTATACCTGCACCTCTTTCTATTCTTAGCTACCCTAACACAACCCATGTGTTTACTTGTACCGCAATGGCTCCCAGCAGTCTCTGAAATACCATGCATCTTGTTTTTCAGGCTTCTGCTCATTCTAATAGAAGCAGTGCAAGAATCTCTTTCACCTCTGCCAGTGGCTACTGTCAATCTATTGGTCTTTGTCTCCCCCCAAGCTAGCAGTTTTCCGACCCACCTAACACTGCCTCGATAGCATCAGCAAATATTCTTGCACCCTTTCTATTTAAGTGTATCCCATCCCTGTAGAAGCCATCTCTCCTGTTAACAAGTACAGTCCAGGCTGAAAAAAATTCTACCCCTTGAGCCTTGCACAATCTTTCCAGGGCCGAATTGATCGACAAGGTTCTCATCATATACTCCCTCCTATCGTGTCTGGGCAGAATTGCAGACACTTTCAAATTCAACCCTAATTCTCGGCTTTTGTTCACCAGTGACCTGTACTCGTTAAGTAATTCTGCCGGTCTCCTACTCTTAATATTATTAGTGCCAACGTGTACAACTATATCACCTTTTGTGCCCTTAAAAGATGATATTCGCTCTACAACGTCATCAACCTTTGCCCCTGGCAGACATACCCTGGTCCTGTTCCACCTATATTTTTTACAAATCGTGTTTCCCGTTTCCCTGACAATAGAGTCACCAACAACTACTAGTTCCTTCGGGACCAGCGCATTCTGCCTTGGGGGTTGTCTCGTCACGCGATGCCCAAGTGCAAGCTCTGGCGTTGATGTGGGCAGCTGAGAGCTTGATGGGCCCCTCAATTTAGTTTCTTCGAGGGCATCCACCCTGTCCTTCAAGCTCTCATATAGGCCCACAAGGACGCCGAGTTGTTGCCTGATATCGATACACTCCTTGCATCGCGCACACACACAAAGACATCCCCCTTGGCAGTATCATGTCCCGTACCCGATTGCTCTGCAAACATCAAGCAAACAGTGCATTTTATAAATCTGTGAGTCAGAGGACAACTGCCCCCCCCCTCAGTTCTGCTCTGAGCCACAGCACTTCCATTAGCTTGAGCCTTTTGCTTTGCTGCTCTGAGTCATGATTCTATTAATTTATTAATTAATTATAATTAATTATGTTATGTTATTAATTATGTTAAATATAATGAATTATATTACGTTTGTAATCTAAGTCGTTATATGTACTGTATTTATTTAAAAGTACAATTTAACTGCTAACGAAGTTCAACTAACGCTATCTAGTACGGTATATAACTATCGTATCACAAAGACGGGAAAGTTACGAACGGTAGCAGAGTTAAAAACACGTGCATACCCTTACCGATACTTTTATGCAATTACAAGGCCAAGTAAAGAATAAATACACCAAATTAATCAGAAAATCACAAAATAATGTTATACTACTAAATTTAAATCAAAAGTTTTAGAAAAACAATAATTTCAAATCAATAAATAAGAAAAATCCACTTAGGTGCTTTGAACACGACCGTCTCCTAGTAGTCTCGTCAGCAGAAGCCTTACAATAGATCAGAAAATTACAATAGATCCACTTGATTTTAACAATAATAATATTTCGAATTTGGATTTATACGAACCAATGGGAATTATTATCTTAATTGTAACAAGAAGTAAAGGATTCTTTCAGAATTAACAAAAATGAATAATGATATAGATGTGCGTGCTGATTATTAATTTTCGATACAGTTAAAAGACAATTTAATGTATGGTTGTGCACAATGACAGTTAATTTATTCTTGATTTATATATTCATGAGTCATGCTAAGAATCCAGTTATTTATAGTCTAACATGTTTGTTTAATTAATTCAAGTCTTAATGAAAATATTTAACAAGAACATATTATCTGGAATCTGAAGGATGAACGCATCATTAGCAGAAATTGAACTATCCTCTATAAAATAATCAGCGATGGAAATTGTTGAGCGAATAGAAAAACTGTAGTTTCCTGTGAGTGCGCGCGCTAATTTTCTATGGTGGATTTTTGATATTCTTGCTTTCCCCTTCGTTTTTATACGACTTCATTAGTTTTAGTTTTCAACTGGCTCTTTTTTGCTTAAGAGGATTACCGACAATAAGACTAAAAAAGAAAGTCACTTTCAGTTTAAGTTATTGAAGCCATTCTGAAGAGCATCAATAGAAATCTGTCTACCCATAAAATGAGAAAAAAGCAAGCAAGAACAGGAACAATTTATGTTACATGTAGGGAATATTCGTAGAAACATAAGTAGCGAAAAATTACCGAAATTATATTTACCGTAACGAACAGTAGTGCAGCTACCGTTTCCCAAAACCAACGCAACGAAAGTGGTGGCTAATACAATTAACTTGAAAAACTATACTATTTAAAATTCCTACGGGATTACTTTGTTACTTTTGTAACCCAAGGACACTAATTTATTCCTCATTATTCATAAGAAAAACTGTAGGGAGAAGAGATCATCTTTTCTTTACGACTTTAAAACTTCTGAACCAATTGTTTACGGTTGGCAATTTTATATTTACAAATCATTCCTAACAAATGATAACAAGCAAAGCACAGAAATTAGAATATTATGGATTATAAAATTATACATAAAAAAAAAAGGCGCAAGAAAAGTAAAAATTACAGTTTCAAAGAATCATGCCCAGAGCTAGATTTCCTGGATTGTAGTCAGAGCAGACCAAAAGATTGTTCTACGATATTTTGTATCCATGATGAACTCTTGAGATTGTAGTCTAGCTCCAGAATGATGGGTAGAAGTTGTTTTGGTATGAACCTGTTCGTTATACAAAATATATTGCTGTGACAAGTAGGTGCAGGTTTTGAAATTAATACTACAAAAACATTACACTATTCGTTAATGAATTGATAGACACTACACAATTATATTATGTGGTAGATTAAGTAATTTATTATCGAAATGATACAATTTAACGGAACTGAACCCTTCAATGCCAAACATAAACTATTTATGGCTACGTTTTGGAAACGCACTGCTTCCAGTCTTCAGGCCTGTTAATGTGATCCGGGAATGGAGTCTCTTGGTCCGGTTGGGGAATATTGGGGCTTGGGGAAGACCCTCTTTGTCCGTTTGAGGAAGACTTCTGAGCGGCGCGTCGGCTGCCTAATCTTGAGCTCCTCAAGTTTTCAGTGTTTAATGTATTTTTTTTAGCGAGTCTGAGTAATATGTTCGTATAGTGACTTCCTAAGTTATCCTGCATCCTTGGTGAAGATGAATACCATGAATCTTTAGGTAATTATTGTTTTTTACGTGATTTTTTCTTGCCTGTACTGTATTCACATTTGCCGCCTTTGCTTGTCTCAATGCCCGGATGTTAACACCTTGGTTACTAGCCTTCACTGCTCACTAACTCTTGCCCACTACTGTATCACAAGGTCAAGCAGTTGCATTATGTTGGGAGTTATTCGCCAGTCGACCCCCTGTATTGCAGGACGTTTACAACTCCGACCTATTTACGCTCCCGCTCTACTTATGAGACTGCCTTCTGCAACAAGCTGGAAGAAACTTGGCAATCAAGCGTTTGGTTATTTGTCTGCTATTTGCCTGGCAACGAAGTTTTGGAAATTGTCAGCTTTTGCCTGGACAACGCTCTCAACAGACCACTTTTACTTTGTCTACTAAACACAATTGTAAACTCTTTTCCAACCCACTCGTAATCCTTTATATCTGCGCCTAAAATCTGAAAATGCCTTTAAAGCAAGATCACCCAAATAATGAAAGCTGCGTAATTTGTGGCATTGTTCCGGACGTAGCTATAGAATGTACTTCCTGTCTGAAGACATACGGAAGCGAATGTCTCGCGTTGGACCTAAAGAGGCTCGGGAAGCAGCGACGGAAAGTATGGCAGTGTCCCCCCCTGTAACGGAGAAAATTATATGCAGTCACTAGGAACAACTGGTGAAACTTTTAACAACGACGTTAACCAAATTTCGGATTCACTTGAGCACGGGACCCAACCCGCACCTGAAGTACACACGGAAAAACTGAGATCGTCAGATTCACATGTGGAATTGACCCCTGACTCATTACTGACAGAACAAAATCTCATCATGCAAAAATCAAGTAGTTCCCAACAGGATAACACCCTATCAACAGAGATCTCCGCAATAGTTAATCAAGCATCACTCGAACACAGTCCACTCTGTGTTTCGCTCCTCACAAATATCGAGACAACTCTATGTAAGAAGCTATCCCCAATTAATAATATCCTCGCAGACCTACTGCTTGAAAACAAGCGACTACGAGAACAAAATGAATGCATACACAAAACATTCGAGGTGTTGGGAAAAAACTTTGATGACCTGAAGCACTCTGTTTGTGATCTTGCTGTTCAAACTAACCATCATGAGCAGTATCCTCCGGACGGACACGTTCATGCGAAACCGAAAGCTCCTACCCAAACCACCCCATATTTATTATCACATGACTCCTCTCCATCCCCCATTCTTACAAGATGTGAGTCTGAAGTTGTGTGCCCTAAAATCACAGCAGATGCCAACGGATACTCTGGAAATACTGCCTCCCAGAAGATCCAAAGAAGTCGTCAGGAGCAAAACCTGCCAAATTGCACTTTTTCGCAATCAGAAAACTCACATATGGGGTCCTCGCGCTCGAGACCGGATAATGCTCGGGCTGCGGAAGTACATCGCAATTGTGGCTCCACCTCAAACAACGTGAAAGGTAACCATTATACAGGGACTACGATTGTATCTAATGTAAAGACCCATAGAGACACTACAACGTATGCAATGATTGCAAGCCAACGAAAAAAAGAACAAACACTGACCCGTAATCCAACTCTTAAGGAACTGAGCCCCAATCTTAAAGTTATTGGAACCAATGTGCACTTCAGCAAGATGGAAATTGCGAACACTCGAATGATGGACAAGCGGATGCGTAATGTCTTCATTAGTAGGCTCTCCCCTGCTACCACAGCTGATGATGTGGAAAACCTTCTTGCTGCATTCAAAATGAATGGTAGAGTAACTAAGCTGTCCACGAAATATCCCACCTACGCCTCCTTTAAGATCGATGTAGCTGATGCAGATTTTGAAGCACTCTTCAATCCTGAAATCTGGCCTGCTGGAGCTCTTGTTATGCCATATCTCGGGCAGCGATATAGAAGTAATGGAAAGGACTCCCACCAATGGTACCCTGATTCATAGCAATCCCAGATCTTGTTACCGCAACCAGAACCACAAACACAGAACACCAATATGCCGATCCCTGTGCTCGTCAATCCAAGACACACCCCGCTGAATCGAGTAGTGCCATGTCAGAGACCACCCGTCCGTATCAAAGTACCCAGAGTACCTGCCTGCACCATCTTTTATCACAATGTGCGTAGTCTTAGGAACAAGCTTGACAATTTGCTCCCCGGACATTTTGACCTGCTCGCCATCACCGAAACCTGGCTGAATGATGATGATGAAGAATTCCTAGCGGCAGCTGCCCCAGCTGATTATGGGGTCGTATTCACATCTCAGATTGCACGCAAGGGTGGAGGCATCGCAATATTCTACAAGAAATCCGCTTTCAAGCTATTGGATAATAAATCCAGTAACTCTCCTAAATATGAAGCAATCCTCGTTACGTTAGGATACAACTTCGTGACGTTTGACGTCTGTGTGCTGTATATACCCCCAAAGCCATCTCAGCAAATCATCCTTGAAGTTTCCAACTGGTTAATCAATCAGCTGCATCCCACAGCTTCTCACTTAGTTTGTGGTGATTTCAATTTACCTCCTCAGCTATCTAATCTGAAAAAGGATCTTCTGGCACACTTGAGATGTGCTGACCTACAACTTATTAATGCAGCTCCAACCAGGAGGAATAACCTCTTAGATCTACTTTTAGCCTCTTTCCCTTGCACCCTTGATTACATTGCAGAAACGTCATTTGACTCTGATCATGTCCCGATTCATGTGACCGCATATCTGCCAGCCCCCAAATTAGAAGCCAGAAGGACAACAACAACAACAAAGGTTGACATCACTAGCCCCAACTTACTTGACGTAGATAAGTGCATCAGAGCCGCCTCTCTCATTCCCTGGGTGGCCTTAGAGACTTGTGACCCAGAACTAGCTGTGAACATTCTCACAAACTGGACCAACACGGTTGCCAAATATGCTGCCTCTAAAAAGATCACAATCAGTCCATGTACAAGGCTTTGGTGGAATTCTGAACTCAAAATGAGTTTCCAGCTGAAGCAACAGCTCCATCGCACATGAAAACAGTCACAAAATGTCAATGATCGTATCGTTCATTCAAGGGCACAGGCTCAATTTAATCGCCTGAAATCTGAGGCAATCAAATTATATGTTAACCGTGAGCTGGCTAAAGAAAAAATTCCATACAAGAAAGTGAACCCTCATTTTCCTTTACAACTTGATCCTGAATTGTGGCTCGATTTCTTCACAAGATTTAACCGTAATTCTATACCAAACTCAGATCTAGCTCTACTAACAGAGCCCATCCAGCAAGAAGTGGTCGCCATCGAAACCTAAACACTTCCGACCCATCTCCAACTCCTCCAGCCTGCTGAAGCTCCTGGAGAAGACCTTACTCCCCATCCTCACTAAGCAGATCTTGCCAAGTAATCCAGCCCAAATTCACTACTCCCCTCCAAACAGATCAACGATCACCAATCTGCTAGTCACCACGAATACTATCTTGTCAGCATTGGAGAATAGGCAGGAACTAGCTGTGACTTACTTAGACATTGAGGCTGCATTTCATGTCGTCCAAGTAAACCAACTTCTCACTCTCCTGGAATGCCACTTCCAGATCACAGGGAACATATTATGCTTTCTCTCCTCTCTTCTGAATAACAGAGTTATAAAGCTTCATACAGGAGATCGCACCCTTACTAGATCTATCACCGCAGGAGTCCCACAAGGAGGGGTCCTTTCGGGCCTTCTGTTTTCATCCATTATCTTCCCACTGGTTGCACATTTTCGATGTCTACTGAGCTATGCGGACGATATCAAGATACTCACTCCCATCATCCCCGGTCAAGACCTAGATCTGGTAAAAGTGGAAATTAACAACACTCTCACCACAGTCACATCTTACCTCTGCCAGTTTGGGCTCAAGATCAATCCTGCTAAGTCTGAATTCATGGTGTATTCATTGAAGCAAACTCCATCTTCTCTCCAGCCTTCGGTCGGCAACTCCCTCATCCCAATTGTGTCCAGCCATCGTGATCTGGGGGTTGTATTCGACCCAAAACTTCGATTCAACGCCCACATGGATATGCTCCTCACACGTGCTTCAAGACTCCGGTGGATAGCAAAACAACATCTCCTTCATATCACAGATAAAAAGATAACCGTGAGGTACATAAGAATAGTTATCTTTCCACCTTTACTCTATGCTGCTGAAATTTGGGCGTCAGCGGCACCGTCAATAAAGAAACCACTCTTTGCCACAGAATTCTGGCTCCTAAAGTGGGGCAACAGGAAGCACAACCTCCTTCCAGCTCTGATTCGTACCACACAGCTTGCCAACTCTCTCGGAATTCCACGGCTTCCCACCTTAGTTGACGACCAACGCCTCCTAGCAACAGTCAAGATGATAACAGGCATAATGGCAACGCCTTCATTCTGGGATACCTGCGGCTGGAGGATCCCCCCTGCTACTCTTAGGGCCAATCCCGAGCTCTACTCGCATTCAGCACGACTCCATCTCTCGGACAGGTTCCTTCCTCAGCAGATGCTCAAGCAAACCCAGGCATTGGACGCCGACCTGAACAAATTCGCTGCTGACCGGACTTACCGGAAAAAAATTATGACGAGTAGGACTAATCAGCAATGACTGATGTATACCCTGCATCTGTTCCTGTCTGATTGAACTGGTGCTCTTATCTCGATATTAAGCCAGCTCATTCAGACTTAACTCTCGTAAGGAGCTCTCTCCTTTGTATTATGATATGTTTTCTTTGTAAAATTACCTTTTTCTAAATAATTGTTCAATTTTCCCGGAAGTTTGGGAAACTGTAAGCCCCTGGCTTTATGGCCGTGAAGGGTAATAAAGATTATCTCTCTCTCTCTCTCTCTCTCTCACTGGATCTCAATCATCCCGAACTGGATCATAGGGCTGAAGACGGGAAAGAGTGAGTTCCCGAAACGTAGCCATAGTTTGTTTGGCGCCGAGGTGGTTCAATTCCTTTAAATTGTATCATTTTGATAATAAAATTACTTAATCTACCACGCGATATAATAGTATAGTGTCTATCAATTTATTAGCGAAATAATGAAGAATCATGTAGACCCCGCCCTCTTCCAAGTAATTACTGTACTCTATTTGGTTCTCTCATACATAGAACGGGTCGTTCAAACGCGAAGAACTCAGATGTTACTAAAAGCCCGTAATAAGTTCATAAGTAATACTTTAAATATCTGTCTTTTTAAGTTTAAGGAATTCTAGTAGTATGCAGCGTGTTGAGCACGTGGAAATGGTTTGTTGTGTGTGTGTGTGTGTGTGTGTTTCAACAAAAAAACTTCAAAAATACTGCCACAAAATGTCATAATACTATAGTATAAGGGAGACCAGGGCAAGTATGCCTCTGCACTTCACTTCAAGGAGCAAAAGAAATATTCAGTTTTGCAAATACTGTACTTATATTTGTATCAAACTGTCCCACCCTCTCGACAACTGGAAATTTGTACAAGGAACAGTCTAGTTCCTTAATATACCATCCATGTTTCACGGTTCCATTTGAAACTACCTTCTCTTCAATAATACTTCTTATCTTGTGATGGTTTCTTTTTTCTGTTTCATCATTCTTCTATAGTGTTTATATCCACTGGAAGAGACTTTTTATAATAATAACATCCTTATGGGAGTGCTTGTTAAGAGTTCTGCATGTTTGCTTTCCTCTTATTAAGCCATGTGCTATCATAAAGTAGAGGAAGCCGCCAGCTAAATGAAAAGCTCATTTGAAAGTAGATGGCTGTATGGTTTCTTTATGCATGAGGTAGGACGTTGAAGAGTCCAGTTTGTTTGACTCATTTCATGTACAAACATAACATTGTACTCAATTCTTGCCATTTTACAGAGTTCTGTACCATCACAGTGCACCAAAGCAAAGTTGAACTAACCATCAGAAGTCGCCTTGCATAAGACACAACACTTGAAAATTTACCCTTTTCAGAATTTCATGAATCTATATTAGTCTGAGGATGGTGTTGAAAAGAAATTGAGTAAAATATTCATCGGGAAACAAGCCAGTATCAAAAGGATGCTTACATATTTTCTGTAAAAAAAATCTTCTTAAAACTCATTAATGGAGACTGAGTTAAAATCTCTACTTCTTGAAATGTTGCTAGGTGATCTCATTGAAGTTTATAAGACTTTGAATAGTCTGAGCAAGCTCGACGCTGATGGGATTCTTCCTCTTTTTCAGATTACGCACTTAAGAGGACATAAATTCAAACTGAAGAAAGACAGAGACACCTGCAGAATCGATGTGCAAATCTGCCTTTAGCCAGCGAGTGGTTGATTGCTGGAACAAACTTCCATCTGCCGTTGTGGAAGTGTGGAAGAACTGGACAAACTTTTGGAGCGAATGAATAGCTGAAATGGGAAGGGTGTTTTTGGTTTTTTTTTTTTTTTTGTCTGATGCTATAAGTTTGCTTTCTTGCATCATATGCCATTGCCAATGTTATTTAGCGCCGAAGTTCACAAAGCCGTTTCGCGACTTCTACTCATAAAATTTCGAGCCCACTTTCCTCGGCAGCTATTTTATTTTGACACGATGAATGATATTATTTTTCGGAGGTAAAGTATTTGTGACGCCGTCGAACATTTACCTTTCTTGTAGAGATGAGATTCTAATCCCATAGTAAACGGCAATTGTGAGACCGTACTTAGAATACTAAGTTACAGTGCGTAGAAAATACCTAAAAAACACCAAGCTTCTTTGAAAGGATCCAGAGACGAGCAACACACCTGGTAACATCGGCAAAAAAGGCAACCATATGAGGAAAGAAAAAGACCCTCTGTAGGTATTCACCGAATTTACGTCAAGTGGCTTGTGATTATTTCTGAAGATAAAAATTCGCTTCTTGGTAAGGCATTTCCAAACCAGTAAGCAGTATCTCGCACATGCAGAATCTCTATGTATCTGCCCAACTGCGATATTACAAGGTAGTGACACGTGATGGTGTTGCTAAAGGAGCACTCCATTTCATGAAAAGGATACGCGTACCCCTAATAAAGATTCCACTCAGTGATTAATCATTGAAGAAAAAAAGTAGATATGGAACAACAAAAGGTAATGCTCGGAAAGGGTAATGATAAAATAAAATTCCGGACATTACAAGTGATAAGCAAGCGATTTGGAATCATTGAAATTGAAAGCCGCATTTGAGATTGCCTGCATAGTGTTAAGTAAGTCGACAAGTCAATCAGTCCTCTTGTTATAAATGTTATATCCCAGAAAGGTATTCTGATCCCATCCTTTCCATTTGCCAATCACTAAAGCAAATATTACCACAGAAGTCAGTATATTTTATCAGTAGCTCTCGTGTATTCTGCACTCGATTTGCCTGTTTCGCAGTATGAAAACCTATATTTATCGTGGGTTGGGGTAACCACGTGACCCTCGCCCGAGATCGACGAACTTGATTACACAGTTCCACAATTTCATAATTTGAAGCAACGTTTACAATTTTAAAATTGTGTGACTGAGTTATTCGATTCACGACAAGCTTTTTTTTTTATCCCCTTCCGTAAACTTGAGTTTTTTGGAAAGGGGAAAAAAATGCCTTTCGATTTGCCTGTGCTACAAGATCAAAAGCCCAAGATTTTCGAAGTAAAAACATAAGAACACCTCGTCCGAGACGGACTAACTTGGCCAAAAATTGAAAAAAAAGTTCATGAGAAATTATTTTTGTCGAGTCGGACTAAAACCAAGGCCTGCTCCACACAGTGTGGAGATTGCAATCACTGTGCTGAGTGCGAGGGTTTCTATTCTTTTAATAATAATCAGAATAATTAAGATCGCAACTATTACCTTGCATGCCTTATTATATAATATACGAATAAAATTATTCAAATCTTGTACTGCATAAGATATTTTGAACTTGCCCTCCTGCCTTAATTTAATGAAATAGTTGTCAGCAAATTTATTTGTGGTCTTCACTTAACAGTAGAGCAATAATTTTCTTGTAAAACAGTATCCTTATAAGCGAAAAAATTCTACCCAAATTATCTTCGTCAGCATTTTTTTTAATCCTTCCGCCACTACCTTCCTCTCTCTCACATGTCTATATTCTCTAAAGGTAAGCTTCTAGCACATTTGGTGAATATGTTTACAATGTGCTTCTTCTGTTAGTTAGCGTTGGGATTTTCTTCGCTTTCGTTGCTACTAGCTAGGAGCTTATCACTGACAAAATTTAATTAACGTCAGAAGCAAACTCCGTACGGTCAATTTATAGAGATCATCAAGTGCCCTTCGCCTTTCTCAGTAAATCACTTATTTAGTTTCGCTGGGCACCAGGAAACGTTCTGATTGTAGTTTACGGTTGGAAAAACTTTCTAAAACCAGGTTGGAAAACTATCGCCCAGGTCACGTAAAATCATAATATTAATACTCATTGGTTACTTTGAATATAAACAGATTTAAATCACCCGAATATTTTGGAATATTATCGTTGCTATATTTCAGAATTACTTTGAGTAATTCTGATATCATTACCCTGATATTATCACTAAATGTGATATTATCCACAAATCACATTTAGTGATAATGGCAGGGTTGGGCTTGCTCCTAAAATAACCCAAACTATGGGACATCTATTTGGATGGAGAGTATGTAAACTTTAATATGTTCTGAGACTAGGTGGTCTATTTCAGAGGTAAAAGAAAGGGGGGGGGGGATATCACATTAACAGAATTCAACTTTTTAGGTCGCTCTCCACCACACCTCAAACACATTCACAAATCTATCCTGACAGTTTTAGTTCACTGGAAACGCACCAAACGTGAATGTTTTGATTTTAGTATATCCCAGTTTTTTTTTTTTTTTTTGTTTGTTTTGTTTTTGTAGGCAGCAACAGAATTATATTCATTAGAGCTGCAAACCAACTATTACATTAGTCATGTCCCAATCTGTACGCAGCATATCAATATCAATGATATCAGTGCTTCTAATAT
The DNA here is from genome assembly GCF_048544385.1 of Mastigoproctus giganteus. NCBI lineage: Eukaryota > Metazoa > Arthropoda > Arachnida > Uropygi > Thelyphonidae > Mastigoproctus > Mastigoproctus giganteus. The sequence continues at coordinate 104,321,034 of NC_143585.1, read as the reverse complement.
ATCAATCCCCAAGTTTACTTGATATTAGTAATTATTAAAAATTGTACACACACATACACATTCAGTTGTTAATCAAATGTATGGTGAACAGTATTACGCTAACATGTCAGTTTTTTAAAACTACATTTAAAAATAATAATTATTTTTAATAACATTAATTTTTTCTAATTTTTAATGTAAATTTGTTAATTTAATAAATAAAAATAAAATAATAATTGCATTTAAAAATAATAATTTCTGAAACCTGCACCAAATGGAAGATTTCATAAACTTATTTTAACCTCCTTTTATTTTAATCCAAAATTTCTTAGGAAGCTGATGCTCAAACACAGGCAAAGTGACTGAAGAATACATGCATATTATAAACACGATACCCTGAAATCTCATAACTTCAGTTGCATCAATACAAATTCTAAACAGCTCAACACAGACCGAATGTGAGATGCACAATTTTCGTGGCAACATCCGCGATAAGCCGATAAAGCATTTAAGGTTTAAAATAAATTTTAAGAGCGAAGTAGTTCCAATGTGTAAAGCTCTGCACACTAATTACGTACTCATAAGATAGATATTTGACCAAGGGAAAAAGGAAGCAAAGATTGAGGCTTATTAAACAGTGTTTCCTCCATTTGATGTCCTTCAAACAAATATTTAGATATTAGCAAAATATCTTCCAAATCACAGAGGAACTAGACAAAGAACCATGAATACAACAACGAAATCAGAAATGAACTTTTCTGCAGTTCCATTAGCATCAATAAAAATCTCTCTCTCTCTCTCTCTCTCTCTCTCGCTCTCTCTCTCTCTCTGCATAAGCGCACAAATAAATATTACTTCCTCTGCATAAAAAAACTGGGATTTCTTTTTGGTCTCAGATTTACCTTTCTTCCAAACAGCTACTCACTCTGTACAAATCTCGAATCCACCCTAACATCGAATATTGTTCTCACATCTGGACTTTGCCTTCAAACCTCTCCAAAGTTCCTTGACTCTATTCAAAAGAGGGCGGAAGGTTAATTATTGGCCCATCTCTTACGAGGTCTAGAATTTTTTTCTAATAAACGTTCAGTTTCGGCTATATACTTTTTCTGTAGTTATTTCCATGGACTCTGTTCTTCTGAATTAGCATTTGCAATTCTCTTCTCCCTTCCAAACTAGTCCGATCATGTACCTAAACTAGTTAACATCCGCTCATTGTCCACCTTCAAACTCACAGAACTAACGCTTCCTCTTCTTAAATCGCTGAAAAGGGGAGACTTTTAAATAAGTAAGAGTATCCGTCTATTACGTACTTCTGTTCTCTAGAACAACATTTCCTCACATGTATTTCTCAAAATTACATTCCAAAGAAATTCGAATGCCATGCCAACAAGTATAATCTGCCTTTCCAATCTTCAAGCCATGCATGATACTAAGTTCTATGAGTTCTAACAACCTTTGAGAACTGTCATTAAAAATGGCTAATTTGATTTTCAAATCGAATGCCTCCCCTTTTGTTCAGTATTTTTGTGCATATTTTATAATTTCGCAACAATTTTAATTACTTTTTTCAGACATATGTCTTTGACACTTGATGAACTGCACAATATTGCATAAGATTTCGGATACCTGGCTTAAAATGGCTAGCCTTTCGTTTGGTATTTTTGTGCATATTTTAAAGCTGGTATTTAGAAGATGAATGTCGCAACAATTTTTATTCCTTTTTTTCAGAGATATGGCCTTCACACATGATGAACCGTATAATATTACATAAAATTATAAACTTACTTCCATATTAAAAAGTTCGAAATTATTTCCTCTGTTCCTGCAGCTTTTCTATTTTAATGATTCTGATGCTTTTTCCGCTGAAATTCATCTAAAATAATAAAGGAGAACTTTGATTTTATGAATAATTAAAAATGATCACGACCGATAGCGATCATTTTTAAAACATCAAAAAAAATTTACTTAATAATATTTAACATAAATTCAACGTTATTGATACTATTATTGAACTGATGAAACTTGTTGCAAAGCGTAAAAATGCATGGATTGCATATAAGTTATTAGGTGATACAGAAGCCTATGGTAGATATAAACTAGTCTGTAATCAAGTCACAAAAGCGATTAGGCAAGCTGAGGCAGATTACGAAAAACTCCTTTTATTTTAATCCAAAAACTTTGGCAAAGACTTCTTTAATTATATTAACAGTAGAAGGTAGGGGTTGAATCACATTAGTCCACTTGATGCTGATGGTTTAACTGTTGATAATCCTTCCCTGGATGTAGGCAAACTGAATAGATATTTTGCACCTACATTCACACATGAGGAATTATTTAGGGAATGGGATGGCAGAAGTTTATTAAACTCTAAGGGGGAGCTAAATAATTTGGTGAAACTTAGAAGAAAGTGGAAGAGAAATTGTTGAAACTGAACATAAAAAATGGCACCTGAAGTTGATGTCATTTCGTCAATTATATTAAGGGAAGTAGCAGAGCAGATAAGCAAATCCCTTAGCCATAATTATGAGAGCATTTTTGGATTCATGGTGAGGTCCCTATGGACAGGAGATGTGCGAATGTATACCCAGTTAAAAAGGTGAAGATCAGAAGGTGACATGAGTAATTACCTGTTAGCTTAACTTCTGTTCTAGAGAAAATATTGGGGTCGCTGGTTAATGAAGTAATGCAGGACCATATATACAGGAATGCAACTGTACTGTAGTCAGAGCATGGATTTGTTAACGGGCGATCTGGTCGGGCCAATCTGACTGTATGCTATGATACTATAACAAAGGAACTGGATGCAAAAAATAAAAATTTAAAATTTTCAATTTATACTCTGGGACGACCACACGGTCAGAGAAGTTCACAAGGTAGAGAGAATAATAATAAAATAATAATAATAATAATAAAAACTATTGTATTAGGCCACCCGAATATTTAAATTCATATGCCGGGCTGTGTGTCATATATATGTTAAATGCGTGGGTTGTATGGTCGATTTGTCTGTTTTGCTGGACGAAAACCCCCAGTTTCTGGGGGGGGGGGGGAAACCTTGCTATCTTGCCTGAGACCGACTAACCCAGCCACTGAGTGAAAAAAGCCCATTAAAGTTCCTCGCGTCATCGACAGGATTCGAACCCGGGCCTTTTCCACCGGTGTGGGGAGGACGGTGACAATACCACTGTGCTACACGTGCAGACAGAGAGAATAGGAGAAACAGCACCGTATTTGGCAGTCACAGGCTTGAACCCTGGTCACTCAAAGCACGTGTACTAATGCACCCTTGTGCTAACCGCTCGGCAACGGCAGCCTGTATAATTTAGTGTCATATATTTGGATTTCAGAAAAAAGCTTTTGATACTGTTGCTGCTATGGACAAAAGGGATGGTTCGGCAGGAGAATACAGCGAGTGGTTATCAACGGACACTGCTCTTCGTAGCCTAAAGTTCTTAGTGGAATTCCCCAGGGCTCAGTGCTGAGCTATTGTTGTTTTCCATATTCATTAATGATACTGGTGAAAGTATATCAGTTTAATGGCTAAGTTTAAAGGTTGGCATGGTGGTTAATGACAGTAATCAAGGCAAGTTACTGCAACAAGATCTAGGAAAATTAAGCAGATGGGCTGAGAAATGGCAGTTGAAGTTTAATATTTATAAATACAAGGTACTTTGTATGGATAGCAGTAACCTCAGATTAACTTAACAATTGTGTTATACAATATTCAATGATAATGGAAAATGAAAAAGACCAAGGGGTAATTGTACAGTCAGCTATGACGTTCTCTGATCAGTGCAAACAGGCTGTGGAGCAGCTCATGAAGTCTTATCAATGGTATACAGAACTTTGATATTGGGGATAAGGATCTGTTTATCCCATTGTACAAGGTTAAGCCTTGAGTATTACGTACAGGTCTTGAGGCCTCATATTAGGATGTGGATCTGCTTGAACGAGTGCAAAGAAGAGCAACGAGACTGGTCTTACCAAGAAAACTTGAAAACAGGACTTACCAAGTCCTGCAAACTGCAACGTCTAGAGACCAAGCACCTGTGAGGTGATCTGACTGAGGAGTTAAGGCTTTGAATGGACTGAGCAAGGTCAATACTGATGGCATTCTTCCTCTTACTCAGACTACACATGAGGAGACAAATTCAAATTGAGGAAAGATGACTGTAAGATAGATGTGTGGAGGTTTGCTTTCAGCCATCAGGTGGTTGAGTGCTGGAACAAACTTCCATCTCTTGTGAAATTAAGCAGTATAAGCTGCTTACTTCCATTACTTCCAAACTGTAAGCAGTTTGGAAGTAATGGAGAGAAGAATTAAATGTTATTAGTATAAGTTGGGATTAATTTCCAATGAACCTTCGTTTATTTTTCTTTAACCCATATTCAAGGATGTCACGCCGAAGGGAACAGTTGCTGTTCTCTTGGAATTTCAAAAAAATAGTAATAATAAAATAAAATAAATAAAACTGAAATACTCATTTACTGAATTATATTTATCAATAAATGAGTATTTTACATATTGAGATCTTTAATGACAATTACGTTTCTTTAAACTCAGAAAGACTGCCTTGGTAAATTTTTTTTTTATTTTCTCACCTAGATAATTAGCTTATTCTCTTAAACTTTATCCTAATACACTTTCTGACGAGCATACTCATGTAGTTTAAATATGAGGGCTGCTGAAAGCAATTGTTCCCATTTCCGAGATGCCTTTATGTGGTAATAGAGATTCTAAAACTTCCTTTGTTCCAATAATTCAGCAAGTTACAACGCCGTTTTTAGCAGTAAGTTCCGCTGTATGGCGCCATCGTTCTTATGAACAGCCAGCAGAAAACACTCACAGACATAGCAGATAATCAAGACTGTTTCACAAGCATTTGAAAAATTTAGCAACTTTCTTCTTGATTGTCCATTATTAAGGTAAACTTGTTCTTTTATAAATGCTGCTTTCATAAAGGTTACTAACCTGATCTAACATATCTGAACCAACCAGTTTGCACTGAAATGTTTTATAAGAATATTTAGAAAGTCATTACAATTTTACCCGCATAATAACGCTACGATTTGATTGATTATTTTTCTAGCTTACATCTTTTTAGAAATGTAATTAACTTCGCAGTGCTACTTAAAATAACATACTCTATTTAGCTATTGTAAATAAAGTGAAAATTTTTATAATACCAGTATATAATCCTATAAGGTAATTAATCGCATCGAAATAATTCAGTGACCAAATGCTTAACATGCCAATTTTTCTAACTCCTCCTCCCACGAGATACGCATTAAAACTGATTTTTATATTGAATCTAGAATCTGCTTAATATGACCGCGCATGATTTTCAGGTTCGGCACTCTCACAAAAATCAGAGTATAACAGCCAAAAGGACCATACGTTTTTCGAAGAGAAAAATCTTTAGTTTTTTGGGAGTTTTCGATAATAAGCAGTGTTCTACATTATACGCTGGCGAATATCAACAGAATTTCATACTGAAAAGCTCGCTGATGTTTTTCTACTGAGACTTTGGAAACTTCTCATATTTAATGTGATAAGTACCATGGCTTCCGTTGAGCTCTTTCACTGCTTAATAGTTTGTCGCTGCAAATGATGTAGTAAGGTAACATGAGATAGCACCAGAGGGCTGGCAACGATGATTTTTATTGAAACTGATTACGTCTGCTGCATGAACGCCTTCAGTAATCATATCCTCAAGGCACGTGTGCGTGAATAAACTAAACTTGGAGAAATTTGATATCGGAATATACAGAACTGTCAATCAAGCAGATTTCGCTTGATTGACAGATTTTGGAATGTGATAGTAATAGTATTCGCCATATAGTGCAAGAAAGCCACAGGCTTTTGCTGTACTGGCAAAAAAACAAACAAAAAAAAGTAGATTTAGAAAACACAAATTATATGCTTACCTCCTCACACAGGTAAGTATCCAATTGAATAAATTCAAACTGTCAGCCTCAACTACCTACGAGGGCAACTTCTTCCAGCTATCTTCTCCCTACAATCTAATCTAAACCTCAAGTCCTGTAATTTGAATTTACGACCCCTAGTTCTTGGAATTCTTTAGAACAGCGAGAATTCCACCTTCATCCATTTTACTAATCCGTATCAGAGCCTTATATACCTAAATCAGGTCACCTCTGAGGTGTCTAGTTGCCAAGATCTGCAGCCCACATAATCGGAGTCTTTCCTCATACGGTCGTCCTTCTGTCGATCTCACTATTTGAGTTGCTCGTCTTTGGACCCTTTCAAGAAGCTCGATATCTTTTTTCAGATGAGGTCTCCATACTTGAACACAGTACTCCAAATGTAGTAAATCTTGCAATTGCCTTATACAGTGGGTTTATGGGGTTATAGCGTTTGATAAATCATCGATAGGACACCATGGGCGTTCCTAGCTGCCTTTTTACACTGTTCAGAAAACTTTATATCTGCCCGTATTGTAACTCCCAGATCCCTTTCCTCCTCCAATGATTTTAATTCAACCCCACCAAGTGTATAATTTATTTGTAGTTTGCTATTCCCCAAGTGTAAGACCTTGCATTTAGCAGTATTAAAACATAGTTGCCACTTCTCTGACCATCTTTGAAGTCTGTTGGAAGTCATTCTGAAGGAGCGCTGCTTGGCAATGATCATTAACAACTCTGCAAATCTTTACGTCAACTGCAAATTTTGACATCACGCCTTCTGTCCCTTCGTCCATGTCATTTATGAAAATGAGAAACAACAGTGGTCCAAGAACCGATCCATGAGGTACTCCACTCCTGACGTGGCGCCTCCGTAGCCAGGTGGGAAGGAGCAACAGTGCATAGCACAGGCTTCTTGATTAGACCGGAGTTCGAGTCCGTCACCACCAAATACGGAGGATGCGGAAAGGTCAAGGAATGAACACCGCATATTCCCGGAGCAATATGGCTTTAGTTGCTAATGCTCCTAAAAACCAAATAACAATAACAACAACTGCTGACGTTACACCAGTCTGAAGAATATCCATTAATAACTACCCTCTGCCTTCTACCCTGCAGCCACCCAGCAATACATCTTAGAATTTTACCAGTGATCCACCTTTTCAAGCTTATACCCTCTCATGAGGAACAGAGTCAAATGCTTTGCTAAAATCTTTATACAAACTATATCGAATTATTCCCTAAATCCAGCTCATGAGTAACTGTGTCAAAGTAGCCTACTAAGTTAGTTAAGCATGATTTACCATTAACAAAGCTATGTTGTGTGTGCCTTCAGAATGGCCATATCTATCTAAATGTCCCTGAATTGCACTCTTAATCACTGAGTCTAAGGTTTTTCCTACTGGCACTTCTCTAGTCTAAAGGAATCCCCTGAGTCCAAAGATAACCTCATAATTAACCTCAATCGTTCAATATACTCCCTCGCGCTCTTCGCCAAAACTACCGGATATATTCCATCAACTCCGGGAGCCGTACTTGCCTTTATGCTCAAAAGATTTTTCTAATTAACAATCATATGTTAATTAGAAACATCACTAATTTCATATGGCTCAGCCTCACTCGCACAGCCTCTTCTCAGCAAGAAGGGTCTTTCGTCAGTAAAAAACAGATGCAAAATACCTATTCAACTCATCCTCAACATCAGTTGGGTTGTCTAAGACTATGCCACACCCAGTGCACAAGAATCCAATCTGATTAGCCTTTTTCTTCCTTGTATTGACATACATGAAAAATTTCTTGTACCCATTCTTTGCTCTCTTAGCCAATGCCTTCTCATACCCAGCCTTGACCTCCCTGACCTTATTTTGTGAGACTATTACAAATCAACTTTTCATCGCCCTACTGTCCCGTACGATTTTTCTCTATTCTATTTGACCAGCCAGCTCCCGCAGTCATCCATTTCGGCATACTCCTCCTGCAATATTTCCTTAAAGGTATGTATGCGTTCATGCATACATACCTTCATGGCTTCGGTGATTTTTTCTTTAAAAGTATTCTACAATTCAAATATATTCGCCATCCCTCGATAATCCGCCCAGTTCACAGATGCCATATAGCGCCTTAAACTGTAAAATTCTCCTCTTCTGAAGTTAAAACCCGTGCCTTTACCATTTAACTACTGCAACATCTTTCTTCATCTTCCAGCTAACATTTGCATGATCACTTCCTGGAAATGGTTCCTGTACTTTAATCTCTGTGATGTCATCTGAATCGTTAGTAATGATGAGGTCAAGGATATTCTCATCCCTAGTACTTTCTCTAACCATCTGATACAAATAATAATCATCTAGTTTGTTTTAAAAAGTTTTTCCCCCATCGTGAGTTTCCCTACCACTTACTGCAATCAATCTAGGACAGATTAAAGTCACCCATAATAACATATTCATGTTTGCTTGCCCATTCCAACTGCATGTAAAAACTCTCATCATATTCTTCGCAAACTTCTGGTTCCGTAGATTGCTCCCGCTCTCATTGTTCATTTGCTTCTGACTAATTCACACCACACAGATTACATGTGACAGACGTAACTTCAGACTCAACAAAAGCTCTTTTCGCGCGCAAGCTGCTTTTGATAAGAAGCATGAATCCTCCACCCCTTCTATCCTCCCTGTCTTTCCTAAATATACATACGGTAGTGAAACTCTTCATCACCAATTTCCGAGTGGCACCACGTTTCTGTTAGCCCTATCATATCACAATTAGTTGTCCTAACCAGGAGTTCAATTCAGCCATTTTATTGACAACACTCCTGACATTACTGCAGACACAGTTAACTAAGTAATCTTCTATAATTTACTACCTTGAAAACCCTTAAAGTAATTTAGGTTTGTATCCCAAGCTTTATCATCCCATTCATTTGAAACATTGCTACCCTTAGAGCATCCTACTTCGGCTTTTGTGGCAACAAACTTCTTAGAGAACAACAAGGACCCAGACTAGAAGAATATAGTTGAAATTTTGTTTAAAAATTTTCAAAAAGCTGGGCTGTAACGTGAATGTCAGGGTACATTTTGGCTCTAGGAAAGGGCAAACATTCGTTTAGCCTTCTCTACATAAATAAACTTTCGGTTTATACTCCGAGACGACCAGTTAAGTTCAACCCTCGTGGGGTAGCAAAGTTGGTAGAATCACCGTCCTCCCCACACCAGGTGGAAAAGACCTGAGTGCCGTCGATGACATGAGGAATTTTTATGGACTTTTTTTCACAACGTGATTGAGTTAGTCGGCATATAGAAAATCGATCATAGAACTCTGCAGCATACAGAAAATTGATCATAGAACCCACGCAGTTTACAGTCAGTATACAATATGGAGCAATACGGCCTTAGTCGTTGATGATCCAAAAACCCTACTGCTACTACAACAATTGGTAATCAAATCTGTAGTATTAGGGCTACTCCGAGAACCAACTCAGCGTGATATGTCCCTAAAATTGCGTCGATTTGCCTATTTTGCTGGACGAAAAACCTGACTTTCCGAATGGGGGGGGGAGAGCCCTTGATATCCACGCCTGTGGCCGATTAACTCACCACGGAGTGAACAAAGCCCATAAAAGCTTGCGTCATTGACGCGAACCTAGGCTTTTCCAGCCGGTGTGGGATAGATGGCGATTACAGCTACTGTGCTACCGTGCAGATAAAGCAGAGGGGTTCACAAGATAAAGAGAATAAAAGGGCATCATCACATTTAGTATTCACGTGGAATTTAACCACGGTCATTAAAATATGTGCACTTCTTACCCCCCTCCCCCACCCGCTTGCCGACTCAGCTACGCCGGCCTAAAACTTACAGGTCAGAGCAGCCGACACAAGAGATATACCTATATGCATCCATCATTAAGAAATAATATGAAACAAGATCCGTTGGACCACATATTAAGGGTTATGACCGCATCAGACTTCCTATCATCGTGCAAACCACTGCAAAACGATATTTTTGTTCCTCTTCGGACATGACAGCCTGGTATCAGTGAAACACGACACTGGGAAGTGAAGGCGAATGCCTTCACCTTCCAGAGTGCTGTGTTGGCTAATAATGGTACCGCCCTTGAAACTTTTATATGACCGTGATTTTACAAAATGTTGCCTTTCGAATTTCGCTTATCACTGGAAAAAGTTCGAGTCCTGATTGTGTAATACTTCCATGATCAGGACTCAAACATTCGTGGCTGTTACAATCGTGCTTTTTTTGCGAACGAACTCACTAATATCGCCTACTTTTTCCATAATTTAATAATGATGCTAAGACAATGTAGCGTTACTTATACTCGTATGTTAATAAAATTATTTACATTTCTACAGACGCGCGCATGTTAGGATGTACGATCGAGCAGCGTGTGTATATATGTAAGAGAATATACAATATGGAGAATTATATATATATATATAATCAGAAATAAAAGTGGAAAACAGACTACTTAATACTGAAAGAAAACGTAGTAGAGTATGTGCTCTATGCTTTAAACAAAAGAGAAGCCACAAAAAATTATAATTAACTTAATAATTTTCCACTCGATTTTATGGTGAAGTTCTCTTACGGTAAGAACAAGATAAAGTGGTGCAAACGAAAGCAAACCTTTCAAGGTGAGCTGGCTGTCCGGAAAGTCATTTAAGACCGAGAGACTTGCATATGGTTTTCCATTCGGCAAATAGATCACAGAATCACAGTTTACAAAAACCTCTGACGCTTCATGGCCGAAGCTTCCGTGAAGCTCGCTCTCTCTCCGTCAATTCAAGAATATGTTTCAGAATCTATCCTAATAAACGTTTTCTTAGTCTTAGAGTTTTTTGACGTTTTGTATCTTCGTGTTCACTCTTGCAATTGTGTTAAACACTTTCAGAGTTGAAATAATGAAAAGAGCGTCCATTATATGGGTTGTCTTTGGCACAGTCTTTTCAACATTTCAATTCAGAAACATACTTCTGTCCTTTCGAATATGAAAATTAACTATCAAATGTTTTTGTCAGTCTCACATTTTAAGAGTTAAGTATTTTAATGTGCAGACTTTATGGCTGCTCGAAAAGTTCCATTTTTACAAAATAATTTCATCTCTTGCGCATGACATAAATATCTTGAATAACGATTTATTTGATTTCTGAAAAGTTACCTCTTTCATACTCAGCAAGAACTTATCGATTTTTCCAACGTATTCCTTACAATAAATATATTTCTTGCAATACTTCTTCGTTTCCTGGAACACTGCAACTTACATACCCATTCCTCAGGTGACACTTTTCATTTGGATGCTATTCGTACTTACGTAGTGGAGCGTTCTAGTTTATTTCTGTTATCTACGACACGTAAATGGTAACGTGTATATTGGATATCTCTAGGTGCAAGATGTGAGCAGCAACGTACTGTACCAATTTATATTCTGATCGATGAACAGCAATTTTGAAGGGACTTCTCTCCCTTGCATTGCTGAAATCTTCTGCTTATTCAGTTCGTAACCTTAAATCTGACAGCGTGTGAGTTTGAGGTGCAAATATCTCTTTATGGTTTATGTCAAGCGTTTGCTACTCAGGTTTACAAAAAAAAAAAAAAAACATCGAGTTAATACAGAAATAGGAGTCCTAGCATACACGTAATAATGGAACGATAGGAGTAAACGCGCCTGTATAGAGTATTTTATACAAAATGTAACTTTTGTATAAAATACTACATCACAAAATTCTCATGATAAAAAAAAAACAACTAAAAGAAATATTGATTATTTTGTAAGAGGATTTTTTATGAACATTTCTATTAAAGTAATTCGGGATCAGAGCGTCCTTACTCATTCTGGTGATACTTGTAGTTATATCTTATGTAGAAATACCTATCTTATTAAAAAAAAAAGGATGCCTGAATAAAATTCCGTTTAGTAACTAATACAATTACTTTCGCAATTGTATTAGTTACTAAACTGAGAATTAACTTAAGGAACCAAACTTTTTAATAAAAACGTCAAAATAAAAGTGATAACACCGCTTAGTGAAAACGAAATATATACAGTGGGCACATAGAAGTCAACAGTTCAGGTATGAACCCGGCGAAATGTGTCGTTCTTTAGTTTCCACATTAAAATAAAAACTATATTTTGTGCCCGCCCAAAAATAGTGCTTCTTGCGAAGAATAAATTGGTCATTTGTCATTGTTAGGTGATGAATTTTTGCGGCTATTATATTTTGTAAAATTAAATGGTAATATAAAGAATTTAGGTAAAAGAAATATGTAGAATATGTAGAAGAAGCTCTCGACTATATGATGTGAATATTTTTAATCAAGAATGGTAAATATATAGCAGATACAAATTTAGGTCGCGACAGTAGAAACATTCTCAGAGCGTAACCATCATTAATGGTTAAATTTTCAAACTATGCTTAGCACAGTTATTTGAAATTTTGAACTGAGAATTAATATATTTTAAAAGACTGAGACAATTTTTACTGAGCATTGTTTGCATACGTTGGGGCACGGCAACGTTTAACTGGAGAAAAGATTTTTTATGGGAAAGACGGTTCCAGTGGCCAGTATTCCATTTCTGATGAAAGAAGAGAGGCCACCAATTGGATACTAAGACAAAGGAATACTGACGAGTATACGGCGTTAGTTGAATTTATAAGGTTGCATGAGTATCATCAAAGAAAAATACTGTGGAGGAGAATAAAATATTTGTAGATGGGAAAAACAAAGATTCAGATGACAATAGGACAATGTTGTTAAGTTTTGTTTTATAGAACTAGGGGATAATGAAGACATAGTAATGGGAAGTTATGGCTGGGGTGAAAGGCCACTGAATGACAGAGTGGTTTCAGGTAAGGACTGTTCAGGTCAATTGAGGGATCTGGAGATACTAATGAAGTTTATCTGGAGGAAGACATATGAACGCAGGAGATGGACTTGGGAATGTCGAAGATGATAAAGCAGAAAATGAACGTGGTAAAGAAGCCATCCTGCGCTCTGGGAGGAAAAATGGGAAAATAACTTAAGCAGTAGCAGAAAGAGGTGGAATGCAAAGAAGTCCTATAAAGGATAGATTAAAAATTGCCAAGAGGAAAACCGACAGACAATTAATTGAACTAGGTACTCAGCAGGAAAGCTAGGGTAAGGGGGCACGGGTGGTGAGCGACTCAGGAATGGATAATCCAATTTCCTCAAGAAGTAGATGTCCTAGCTCTTTTAGAGCCGATAGGTTTAGAAATCGGTCTAATATAGCAGATGATATCAACTCAAGGGGGCTACCTCCAACCTCGAGGGCTACATCGTCGTGTAGCAGTTCACCTCAACCAAGGAAAAGTGAAAAAGGTAAACGGCAACGTTCCTAATTGAGCAACAGTTTGAAGAAGGTTACGCATAATGTTGAAAAGAATCTTGACCCATTGTTGCTTTACGTGAGGAAGGATGTTCTTACCGTCATTTTGCTTATAGAGTGTCTTGTAATCAGTCGACAGTGAGTAGATTTCTTTACAAACTCAAGAATACTGGTTCTGCTCATAGGAAAAAAGGAACCGGACGCAAACGAGTCTCAACGCCAAAACAGGACCGCGTTTTGAAGCGCTTCTTCCTCTGAGCTGGAAAGAGAATGGGAAGAACATATAGGAGTGGTAGTTAGTGCAGTAACAGTCAGAAGAGGCCTCTTCAAAAATGGACTTATAGCCAGTCGTCCTAAGAAGAAGCCCCTCCTCACACAAACAATGAAAAAGGCCCGATTAATATGGTGTAAGCAGCATATCAAATGGACCCCAGAGCAGTGGAAGTCAGTTATTTTCTTGGATGAGAAGAAATTCGTTTGTCTCCCATCAGGCTCTGAGGGGAGACAAACGATTCGCCGTAGACATGGTGAAGATACCATCCAGACTGTATGGTGTCTACAGTGAAATTCCCTACCAGCCAAATGATATGGGCGTGCATTTAGTATCGCGGAGTAGGTCACCTGCAGTTTATAAAAGGCAAATTGCTGCTAACCATTAAAGACCATTTCAACCTGCCAAGTAACTGCATCTTTCAAGACGACTCTCCTTATTATGGCGAAAAGTGTAAGTAGGCACTTCTGTAGTTACTTTAGCTTCATTTCTGCATTAGAGGTTCGACAGTAATATATTTACATTTGTTACAGGTGAAACAATGGTTGGAAGAACGGTGCATTACAACTCTTAGCTGGCCAGGCAAACAGCCTGGACCTGAATCCTATAGAGAACTGTTGGCATCGAGTGGAATCTGCAGTTGCCAGAAAGAAACCAAAGACACTTCGTGAATTTCAGGAAGCCAAATATTCGTGCTTGGAACCACGAACTATCAGTTGATTATCTTCAGAAAGTGATCTTGTCAATGTCTCGACGGTGTGCTGCTGTCATCAGGGCCGGGGCGGGGCGGTTGAACTAAATATTAGTTTGCTCCTGGTGGACTTAGGTTCATTTTGGTTTCCATTTAAAACGATAAAGTGAAACAAATGAAGGGCTTCTGATAACATTTCAGCCATAATTGTCGTGTTTACCAAAACTGTTGTATAAAGGTTGCAAATGCTCATTTTGGAATATTTTGAGAGCCCCTTAGCTTTGCCTTAACTACTAATAAATATCTTTTGTCTAGATTTCTATTTGTGATGCTAGTCATTAATGTAACATACCATCGCGAAAAAGGGTTAGAAATGTGAAATTCCCAGGTGATGCACTTTCTTTGAACACCAGTGTATAATTGGGAAATATTAGTGCGATTTCAGCGAACATGAACTTCTGTAATTCCAAAAGTGTGTGTGTGTGTGTGTGTGTTATTTGTTAGTTTTTAAGGAGCATTAGCAACTAAGGGCCATATTGCTCCGGGGAATATGCGGTGGTCATTCCCTGACCTTTCCGCATCCTCCGTATTTGGTGGTCACGGGCTCAAACCCCGGTCTAATTAAGAAGTGTGTGCCACGTACTGCTGCACCTGGCTACGGAGGCGCGCGTGTGTGTGTGTGTGTGTCAATGAAACTCCATTGAGAATTCGGACACAATTTTTTTCTGTTTTGTATCAGCTGGATGCCAAATAGTCGTTTTCGGGTTTGGAAATTTTCTATGCCTTTCTCTGAAAGGCCTTCACAGGCACATGGAGAGAGATTTATCTTAAGCCTTGCAGTGTGAGCGTACCAGTGACACGATGATTCCTTTGGGAATTAACAATTTAGCAGCCGCAGAATTCTACCAAACAACAATCCCTCTGTTATGGATTTCTCCCGCTTGCTTCTTGAATAAATATTGACGATGTCTTTTCGGTTTTCATTCAAAGAGAATAAGGCAGTTATTCACAAAAGTGCTGTTGTAAATATACCTCGCACTGCCAAGACATCAATATTACATGAAAGATGTTTCTCGCATGGAATTTTAGAAGACAGCCAATATTTCTCCTTTCTCCCTTACCCCACCCTCGGGAAGGATAAGAAATGGGAGTACTACCTCCACCTTTGTTTATTTCTTTTGTGTGTATATCTCTTTACTCTCCTTTTGGGTTTGTTTGTTGCTACCATACTGATGCTCATTGATCCATATCCCTGTTTTAGCATTTAGCATTAGCAAGGGCAAGAAAGTAAGCTTATATAGCATCAGCCAAAAAAAAAAAAAAAAAAAAAAACCACAGATTCTTCTCATTTCATCCATCCACTCGCTCCGTATGTTTGTCTAGTTCTGCCTAGAATCTGTTTAAGCCATCAACTTCTACAACAACAGATGGAAGTTTGTTCCAGCAATCAACCACCCGCTGGCTAAAGGCAAACTTCCGCACATCTATTCTACAACTGTTTTTCCTTAATTTGAATTTATGCCCTCTCAAGCGATTATATTCTGAGCAAGAGGAAGAATCCCATCAGCATTGAGCATGCTCAAACCATTCGACGCTTTATAAACCTCAATCAGATCACCTCGCAGGTGCTGCCTAATCTCCAGACACTGTAATTTGCAAAATTTAAGCCTTTCTTCGTAAGAGCAACCCTTTGTTCCATTCACTAATCTTGTTGCCCTTCTCTGTACTCGTTCCAACAGCTCTACATCCTTCTTAAAATGAGGCCTCCACACCTGTATACAGTACTCAAGGTGTGGCCTAACCATTGCCTTATACAACGGAATAATCACCTCCTAATCCCTGCTAGAAAAATTCCTGTATATCATTGACAAGACACCATGAGCTACTCTTGCAGACCGTCTGCACTGCTCAGAAAACTTCATATCTGTCTGTACAATTACCCCCAGGTCCTTTTCACTCTCTACCACTGTCAGTGCAGTACCACACAGTTGATACGTTACTCTGGGGTCACTGCTTCCCATACGCACTACTTTACATTTGTCAATGCTAAACTTCAGCTGCCACCTCTCAGCCCATCTGCTCAACTTTTCTAGATCCCGCTGCAGCAGCAGCAGCGTACTGTCATTAGTGTTATTAACAACCCTGCCGACCTTTGTATCTTCTACAAACTTGGACATTAAGCCTGATTTTCCATAAATATCATTCATGAATACAGAAAACAACAATGGACCCAACACTGAACCCTGGGGGACTCCACTAATAACATTAGTCGACGAAGAGCAGTGTCCACTGATTACCACTCTCTGTCTTCTTCCCCTCAACCACCCTTTTATCCATAGCAGCAATTTGCCTCCAATGTCCCACTGCTCCAATTTGTGCAGCAGTCTTCCAGGTGCAATACTATCAAAAGCCTTTCTAAGATCCAAATATATATATATTTTTTGTCCTCGCCTTTTCCCATTATATATGAGATCAGCGTTTTTACTGTTTTGGCATGAAACGTTTACGGCCAGATGCCCTTCCTGGCTACAACCCTCACCCTTTATCCGGGCTGGGGATATGCGGTGGTCATTCCCTGACCTTCCGTAACCTCCGTATTTGGTGGTCACCTCGAATTCCGGTCTAATCAGGAAGCGTATGCTACGCACTGCTGCTCCTGCCGCCTGGCTACGGAGGCGCCCTTCTAAGATCCAAATATATGATATCAAAATTATCTTTGTATCCAATTCCTTTGTGACTACATCATAGTATCCAATCAAATTGGTCAGACAAGACTTTCTGTTAACAAACCCATGCTGTGTCCGAACTATAACTGAAGTCTTGTCTAGATGATTCTGCAATGCTTCTTTTAACGAGTTATAAGCTGGATTAGCGAAAATAAACATGAATTTCATAAGAAAGCATTTGTCTTGTTGAAATGAATATATTGACTGTTGTTTTAACCTGTTTCTTGTGTAATGTCGATTCAGCAGATGTAGATATCAATAAAACGTATAAAAAAGATTGTAGCGTAAGAGGAATCAATAATAAGTACAGTATAACAAAGAAAATAGCGGAAGAGGAATAGGAAAGTAAAATGCTTTCAACTGCATATATACTATACGGTCAGTTTATTAGTACCATGGAGATTTTGACTATATCTATGCAAAAATATTTAAATGGAAGAGGTCACTGGTGTGCAATATGTAAGGAAAGCACTATAAAGCCATGAAATGCGACTAATACCCAAATCATATAATGGGTAATCGGAAATGGACAGAATCTGAAAGGCTTCCAAAGAGGTATTACTGTCAGTACGCATTTACCAGTTGCTACAACTAAACTAAACTACTATATTAGGGTCACCGATAATTTCTTACATATACCCATACGTGCAACGTGTCTGTAAATTACGTGTGTTCTCTGGTCGATTTGCCTGTTTTGCTAGACAAAAACCCCAGTTTCGGGGGGGGGAGAGAGAGAGAACCTTGCTATCTACGCCTGAAACCGACTAACTCAGCCATGGAGTGACAAAAGCCCATAAAAGTTTCTCGCGTCATCGATGGGATTCGAATCCGGGCCTTTTTCACCATTGTACTACCGCGCAGACAACCAATTGCTACAGCAGAAAAGGCGGCTGCACTTGTCCATTGTTCAAAGAATACAATCATTCGAATCTTTAACGAATGGAAAAACGCCTGCAAAAAGTCCGCGAATTGACGACACCGCGACTGAAAATGTAAGGTCACTGAGAGCGGTACTCAATGACTGGAGCGAATTATCAAGTATAATCGTCACTAAAAGAAGTAATTACGAGGGGGGATGGATTGGAAGGTTCGTGGCTTGAGTATGAAAGGGCAGTGATACAGTGTTAAAAATTTCAGTAGTTAATGTATCAAATAGTCACCTACCAAATTTTATCATCTAATATTTTGGAAAAGAGACTAATGCCAAAAAGACCATGAGCGTCGGCAGGATACTTTGCAAGGTGGTGCATGTGGGAATAATTTTTTTTTCACCAAACTGAATTAATGAAAATATTAAAAATTGTGTATTATCTCGAAATCCAAAGGTGGTGCACTTGCACCATGCTGCCGGCGCCCATGCCAGAGACCATTCAAACGAACATGTTGAAAACACTGAGGGCGGATGCCCCATTCTGTTCCAAGGTTAAGAATTTGGCAGCAGAATTTAAACGAGGGAGGGAGATCCTGTAAGGTAACCCACGCTGTGGAAAACCTGCAAAGTCCAACACTCCAGAAGCTGTTGACAGTATGTATGATCTAGCGATGAGATATCGACAGTTCGTCGGGTGACAGTTCGGTATACGTTGCAACGCCTTGCACATCTCATAACGCGTGTACTTCATAATAACAGACCTCGTTATGAAAAAGGTGTCAGTATGATGGGTCACAAAGTTATTGATAGAAGAATAAAAAACACACAACAGCTGTCAATAAAGTGCACATCTCAATCGTTTTCAAGCCGATTCAGCCAATTTTCTTGCAACGTTTGTGGCCATCGAGCAGCCGTGAGTCCATCACTTTCAGCCAGAGAAAAAAAATAGCAATCCAAACAGTGGAAACAGCGTATCTTCCAAAGAAAACCAAGTCGATTTCTTCTGTTGCAAGGCCATAGTATCGGTTTTACGAAATGCTGATGGTATGTTGCTAGTGGATTACGTCCACAAAGGCCAGGCAGTCATAGGGGCATATTACACACCGCAGAACTTGTGAAGAGCTTAAGTGAAAGACATCAAATAAAACACCGAGAAGAATCCAGCAGACAAATCTTGTTCTACCAGAACAACACGCCTGCCCGCAAGTCTGTCATTTTCATGACTACAGTGAATAAGTGCGGTTTGGAAATCTACCACCATTCCCCATATTCACCAAATCTACCCCCATCGGAATTTCACTTATATCCTAGTTTTAAAAAAATACCTAGCTGGCATCTATTTCTTCATCAACAGTGACGTCATTACTACAGTGGTGACATTCCTGGTGGCCCGACACAGCTTTTTTTTTTTTTTTTTATGAAAACCCCAAACACGAAAGGTATCAAAACCTATAGTACTTAGTACCGTGCATGGGTTGAAGGAGAAGTATGGGGGGAGGGGGGATGCCGGAAACTTTGCTCTAGAGACTAAACATGGGTTTCACCACTTCAAGCCTCCAATAAGCAAAGCGGTGGTATTTCACCGGTTGATGAAAGTCATCTACCAGCTGAGTAATAAACTTTCTTCGCATTTGAAACTAAAGCATTGCAGCATCGGTGAAATCAAAGCATTGCAGCAAAAGTGAAAGTGTATTGAGTCCAAAGAGTATTATTTTGAAACATACGATACGATGTTACCTGACTCCTCAAATAAACCCTTCATACTCAGGCCAAGAACTTTTCAAACGCCTCTCGTATTATTATTACTATTATTATCTTTCTATACATTAAAATAGTTTTCCTCCTAGTGATATTTATTCAGCCAATGGAAGCAGAGAGATGCAGGTTACGTGGAAATACGTAACAATTACAAAAATGCGTAACAGAAGCTTGTTTTACTATGGTAAAACAAACCTGTTTAAGCGTGGCCACGTGCTATGTTTATCTTACATGACCACGCAGTACCATTCTTGATTTCCATATGTAACGTATTGATATAATCTCTATAATATTGGTGTAAAAACAACTCTTAAAGGTAAAACTATGATAGTAGTGTAAAGGGCATAATTTTCCACTGTATCTCATATTGTGCTCGTCCTTCATAACGAGTTACCATGTATTGCGTCACTAATAGAGAAGACTCTTGTTACTTATTCTCGCTGGGCAGCACCACCCAGACGGCATCGTTTCAAGGCTCGTTTGTATATATGTGGGATAATAACTCTACTATCCACTTGTCCCTATTAGACTTAGAAAAGTGTTCTCTGGGAGGTCTATCGCTCCATATGCGACGTTTATTTGACTTCCTGTCTTAGGTCTGTGTACTTCCCGATCTTTTCCTCATAGGATTTCTGGAGGTTGTTAGTGTTTGGCACTGCTATGTCGATCAAGTAGGTAGCTCTTTCCTTCTTGTCGATGATTATGTCTGGTCTGTTATGGCAGATCTTGTCCATTATTATGGCACGGTCCCAGTGCAGTTTCTGCCGACCGGGCTAGCCGGGTGGGTAAAGTGCCTGCCCAGCAACCCAAAGGTCACGGGTTCGAATCCCGTCTCGGGCTTGGATCAAAAGTACTGCAAAAACCTTGGGAGGTGCATTATGGCCACAGAAGCCGATGCGCCAACAACTACCCAAAAAAAAAAAAAAAAATACCCAGTATAGTTTGTGAATAAGGGTTTTTAGTTCGGCCTGGAGTTCATATTTACAATAGGGTACACTTTCTTTGATCAACTGGTATTTTTGCGATAGCTTCTGCTGTATTATCCTGGACAGCTGGTCGTGTCTGTGAGTGTACTCCGTCTGGCTAATCACCCTGCATCCCGCAGTGGTGTGCTGGATTATTTGTAGGACCAGGTCGCATCGTCGACATGTGTCATCTCTAACACCGGGGTCCTTGGAAATGTACTTTCCTGTAGTCCTTGGTGTTGATTACCTGGTGTCATGGATAGCAAGCATGAATCCTTCGGTCTCGGGTAAGAGCTTCCCATCCGTGAGCCTTGCGTTCGAAGTGTTCGAAGTCATCTTATCTATGTAGTCTTGATGGAGGTCATTGTAATGTCTGCCATGGCGTGCTTTCTTCGCCCATATTTCTCTCTTTGTTTCTTCGGTGACCGTGAGTGCTGTCGCCTTGATGAGGCTGAGCGGTGTGCCGTTTGTCAAATTTTCATTATGGCGTGATAGTTTGGCGCTGTGTTTTCCTGGAAGTGATCTCTCAGGTTCTTAATCGCCTTCACTTGTTCAATGAAGTCTGTCAAAACCCTCCCTCCTCCTTTACGGATTATAGTTAATCTTTCGATGGCAGACTTTGGGTGTTGTTGGTGACTCTTGGTCATCATTAACCTGGTTGATCTCATAATAACCTTCAGCTCGGTGTTGGTCCAATCTGTGATCCTGGAAGAGTATGTTAGTACCACTACTGCGGAGATAGTTATGGCTCTGACCATATTCCCGCTGTTTAGCTTTGATTTTATCAGGCTCCTCAGTCTCTGATGGTATTTCTCAGTCAGGTAGGCATTGATCTCCTTCTTTTCTAGCTTGTGTGCATGTATGCATCCTCCCCAGATTTTGTAGGCCTGTCATGGCTTCAATCTCTTCATCTGTCTTCAGCTGGTAGTTTTGGCCGAGTGAATTACCCTGATGCAATCTATGGGTTTTGCATTTGTCTAGGTTAGATTGCACCCTGATATCAGTGCGAAACTCTTCAGTGATTCGGATTCATGTACATCAGGTAAAAGAGGGTGTACAAGTTCTCTTTTCTATGCGTATATCTGTACTTGCTGTTTGTATGGGTTGAGTGCCAGACAGAACCATAGCTCAAGATATCTCTCTCTGAAAGATTTCTCTTCTGATGGAGATCGGTCTGGTGATGATTATCTCGACCTTGATTGTGGTCCTCCACTTTGCCATGGAAGAACTGTGTCAGTGCCGGGTTACTTTATAGATAATCGCATCTCTATCAGTGTACTATATGGTATCTCCATCAGTCTCTATCGGAACATTATACGGAGTCGAAGTCCTTGCAGTAGTGAATGTAGGCAGTGTACAGGTTGCGGTGCCTCATAGGATTGTTCCATAACTGCCGCGTCAACAGTCAACTGCTCCTCGCATCCTGTACTCATGATAATAGCAATCTTTAAATCGATGGTGAGAGCAATAAACACAAAATACAGAGGTTTCAGAAACACTCAATTTTTATCTGGTTACCTAATACGCATTTGGTAACCTTCGTTTATGAGGCCAGCAAGATGTTTTGTTTCATAAATAACAAATATTTTGTTTCTATTTTTATTTGTGTGTTTAAATAGTATATTCATGCTTATTCCTTAGCTTCTGAGGACCAATGCACAAAAAAAGTATATAAATAAATACACCAGACCAGGAACAGAGGAGTTGAAAGGTGAAATCCAGTCATAGTAAATGCAGGTTGCTTGAAAATAATTAACATTATTTATTGCTACAGTATACATTGTAACATGCATTATATTTACAAGTGAGACTTTAAAATAATAATTTCATTTGATTTTAAGCGACTGTCAATCAATATCGATGGTAAATATGTTGCATAAACGTTTTATGAGAGAACACAGAAACAATTTTTGTTGTTCAATTAAGCGCAATATGTTGCCTAATTGAACAAAAAAAAAGAATTTTAATGCGTGTACTAATATAGCAATATCTCTTTAGGATATAATTCGAATAGCAACTCATCATCTGAGCCTACTCCACCCTTTCTTGATATCATTAGCACATTCTTTTTCATTTGGGTGTGGTCGGTTTCTTTTCTACGTATATATACTGTATTGAGACAGCAAGGACGAAACGCTATTTGCGAACAGCTTACGTTAGGACGTCACTGCATACACACAGCAGATGCCATTAAATAGAAGTGTCCAACAAAATAAAACTCAGATGGTCACAGTCGTTCGTATTCATCTACATGTAACTCATTAAATTGCAGAGGTAAAAAGCCTTTATTTTTGTTTGTTTTTAATGAGTACTTCTACTTTTTGAAAACTAATGTATTACGTGAAATGTACACTGAGTGGACAGAAATAATGGGATACTTACCTAATAACGGGTAGGCCCACCGGATAATGGCAGTCACACAGCGAGGCATTGAATCCACTAGTTCACGAAAGTATTCCAAAGGTATACTTTCGTATACCTTTGGAATACTGCACCGTTTTTCATAATTCCGTCGCATTCCTGGGTGGAGGATCCACACCTCGAACGGACCTTTCCACAGCATCCCAACGATGCTCCACAGGGTTCATGTCCGATGAACGGAGAGGCCATTCCATCGTGATAAAATCTGTGGAATGCTCTTCGAACCATGTTCTAGTCACCACGGCTCTGTGAAGGAGGGGCATTGTCCTGCTGGAAGAGCCCATTGCCCTGTGGATGCACGATGACCATGAAGGGATGCAGATGGTCTGCAAGGAAGGACACGTAACCTGGAC
The DNA here is from genome assembly GCF_048544385.1 of Mastigoproctus giganteus. Taxonomy (NCBI): domain Eukaryota; kingdom Metazoa; phylum Arthropoda; class Arachnida; order Uropygi; family Thelyphonidae; genus Mastigoproctus; species Mastigoproctus giganteus. The sequence goes on along the minus strand of NC_143585.1, from coordinate 104,297,717 downwards.
CGTTCAGAGATGCGTCTAGACGTACCAGAGGTCGCAACGTGTGCTAGTTGAACACGCCCCAGACAATTACCGACTGTCCACCTGCTTGAACAGTTCCTTGTTGACATGACGGGTGCATAGCTTTGTGCGGTTTCCGCCAGATATGTACCTTCCCGTCCGCTCGAAATAACTGAAAACGGAACACATCGGACCAGGAGACCCGTGTCCAATCATCCAAGGTCCAGTACCAATGTTCTTTCACCCAGTTAAGGCGTAGAGTCCTGTGTCGTGGTGTTAGCAATGGATTCTTCGAATGGGGTAATGGGATACCTAAAATGAGACCTTCAGACCTGTATGCAGTATTAGATGCGGCCTAACCGTTGCCTTGTTCAATGGGATAAACACCTCATTAACCCTGCTAGCAAATTTCTTGCTGTATAGCATTGACAAAACCCTATGAGCTATTCTGGTACCTTTCTAGCCAAAGAAACATACACTGTGCTGCCACTTTATTAGGCACACCTACCTAGTAGCGTCTTGAGCCTCCTTTCGCCTTCAAAACAGCCTGAATTTGTCTAGGCATGGATTGAACAAGATGCTGAAAACGTTGTGCAGGAATGGAGTACCATGCAGACATGAGTGTGTCACGCAGTTCCTTGAAATTCGACAGAGGTGTAGTCCTGCAGCGAACAGCCCTTTCCAGCTCATCCCAAAGATGTTCAATAGGATTGAGATCCGTGGACTGAGCGGGCCGCTGCAGCAAATAAAAGTCATTGTCATGTTCCTGGAACCATTCCATAGTGATTTGGGCTTTGTGCACCGGCGCATTATCCTGCTGGAAGTAACCATCTCACTGAGGATAAACTATCAGCATGAATGGATGCACTTGGTCAGCAACGATGTTTAGGTACGATGTGGCATTCAGACATGAATCTATGGATATCAATGAACCCAACATGTGCCTAGAAAACATTCCCCACACCATAACACTGCCTTACACAGTAGTCGTCAGACATGACGGGTCCATGGATTCATGTTGTTTTCGCCAAATTCTGAGCCTTCCATCAACATGATGAACCAGGAACTTTGACTCGTCAGACCAAGCGACTGTTTTCCAATCCTCGATAGTCCAGTGCTGGTGTTGCTGTACACACAGGAGGCGTGCTCTCTTGTTCTTCATTGATAACAAAGGTACGCAATGTGGCCGTCGGCTGTTGTAGCCCATTCGCGACAAAGTGCGACTAGTTGTCCTTTGCGATATTTTGTTCTGCGCACGAAGGTTGTATTCTGACGTGATGTGCGATATTGTGGCCCGTCTGATTGCTTGCACAATTCTAGCCGTCCTCCTCCTCTGACCTCTCTCATCAATAGCGATTTTCTTCCACAGGAGTGCCGTTGAGAGGATGTTTTCTGTTCGTTTCACCATTCTCGATACACTCTTGAAAGTGTGGTGCGTGAAAAGTTCAGGAGAACTTCCGTTTTAGAGATGCTTTGTCCAGCACGTCTTGCACCTACTACCACGCCACGTTCGAAGTCCGTTAGATCACTCCTTTTTCCCCATGCTTGCTACGGTTTGTACGCTTAACTGATACTAGAAAGGTTGTTCTGCTGCATTTATATTCACAACTGTGGTCATGAGACTTGCAACGTTGTGGGCAAACCATTTATGTGCACAGCAGGAGTGTACCTAATAAAGTGGCAGCACAGCGTATAGTATTTAAGAAGAAATACAACAAATATTTTCTACCTGTCCTAAAATCTCTAAGCGCGATGTAATGAGATATTAGCAAACAGATTAGCATAAAAACAATATACAGTATGTAGAAATAAATGAAAATACAGATGTAGTTTCAAAGCAAAGAGAATGCTGTTTATGCATATACACATCGTTGATTATAAAACATTGGGCCACTGTAGCCGAGTGGTCATGCCAGAGGGTGCATAAGTAAACATGCATTGAGTGACAGGGATTGAAGCTTGTGACTTTAAAATATGGTGCTGTTTCTTGTATTCTCTCTCTACCATGTGAACTGCTTTGACCGTGTGGTCGTCCCGGAGTATAAAAATAAAATTTATTTATTCTTTCATTATAAATAATTCATCTGTGATGTGCTGATCAGGTAGGTAACATTGTTCAGAAATGTTTCCCGATAGTGAAATAGCGACAACATATGAATGTGGAAGAACAAAAACATCAAGCGCTGTTAGTGAAATTGGACAGAGAGGAAAAAGATGCTGTGCTAGTAAAAGACTAGTATCAAGCACTTATTTCACTAGGAGTACGCGATTTATAAAGCGGTGGTCGCTGCGCCGTATCAAGCTTCCAAATACCACAAAAATAAATATAGAAAATTAAAATAACTAATATGATTTGACTTATAATTTCATTTGTTCAGTTTTAAAGTGAGAAATTCTATTAAATATGTTACAGGTCGATATGATTTTTCGTAATTGCTATAAGTCAAAAAAAAAAAAAAAAAATTAGTACATCAAATAGCAAAAGCTTGATTTGATTATATTTACGCCATATTGTTTATGCTGCATAAACGACCTAGTAATATTTTAAGTTTATACTTCATCTAATTCTTTAACTGTGAAATTGATAATGAGCCAAACAGCGAAAGATAAATTAAAATTTAAATTACTAAAAAAATTCCAGGACGAAATTTATACAATTTTCCATATATTTTTAGTTATATAACGCACAACGAGACACAATATCTAGCGTATTTTGAGACTATTTCGCTATTTATTTTCTTTGATTTTCACAATGACGAACCTACAAAAAAAGGGCGCACTTTCTTTAAGGGAATTCTTTTAGGTGATTTCAATTTTTATTTATCTAGTACTCTTCATTACATTATCAACTTTCCAGTCAAGGAGATGACCATGAAATTGGTAGCATTGTTAACATAAATAATTAAAGGTTTCAGTAATTTTTGACATGTTATAAGTTTGGAGAGTTTCTTCTTAATCTCTTTTCTACGAAACAGTTCCGCTTATAAATCATCTCACATATATGAGTAACGTAAAAAAAGGAAAACGTTTGGGAAATGGTATGTCGAGATAAGTGATCAATATAAATATACCCAGAGCTCCGTCGAGTGTTTTTCAAATAACATATTCGTTACAAATCCAAATAACGGCACCTGATTAGTTGCGTAAGGCTCTTTTTTTTGGCATCTACTATTTTGACCATATGAGCTAGTTCATATAATTTATTGCGGTATTATAAGTGTTCAAGTTATTACTTTACTACTGGGTCCGAAACCCCCAATGTAGAATCACAAATCTTATGTTTATTGTGTGTGTTTATGTATCAACCATGCATAAGCGAGACTAATTTATTATAGCCATTTTCTATTATGTCAGGTTGCCAACGCTCTCTTTTTGGATAAGAAAAGAAGAGTAGAAAGGTAGAGGGGAGCGGGGGCGGACAAAAGTCCATGTGGTATCTCGTGTTCTCTTTCTCTCCCCATATGTTGTCGATCCTTTACATGTTCCTTAGAACTAAGTACTATCAAAGCCACAGTGACAAAAGTATACACTACGTTTTCAATTAAAAACATAGTCTAATCATCTCTAATGAATTGGCGTCATTGACGCACTGCAGTAGACGCTGCAGCTTTGGTTAACCCATCCAATATCCGAACGAGCAGAGAGAGAGATGCCCGAAAATTGGGCTGCTGCCCTTCGAGTCAGCATGCACGATATCACTGTAGCACTTTCCACATAATTTATGTACTGTGGGAAGTTGAACACGAATCATTTGGAAGATTGATACCAACAAAAAACTGGCAGATGCTTCACTCGCATGCGCTGTGCCCATATCCCTTTATTTTATATCAGTTAAATCACTTATCTACTATATCATAAAAAATCAATAATGGAACTTCCTAACTAGGATAAAAATATAGACAATACACGTTTCATAGATTTTCCCATAGATACAATGCAAGTTGGCAGGGGATTTAATACATTATATTACAGTATTATATATTTTAGAGTTATACAAATATAGCCGTAGTTGTTATTTGGTTTTTTTAGGAGCATTAGCAACTAAGGCCATTTTGCTCCGGGGATATGCAGTGGTCATTCCCTGACCTTTCCGCATCCTCCGTATTTAGTGGTCACGGGCTCGAACCCCGGTCTAATCAAGAAGCGTATGCTACGCACTGCTGCTCCTGCCCACCTGGCTACGGAGGCGTCAGTATAGCCGTATTTAACATGCGAATCTAAAATAGACAAATTATATACTTCTTCCTTTTACAGTTATAACGAACAGTTGAATACAAATATGAAAACAGTTACAAACAATTCACACAATTGATTACAATTACAATAAGTAGAAGTATCTCTATAAGCAATGGGAAGTTTCATGACTCACGAAATGTATCTACTGGCCCACTTTATCAAAAGGTAATAATGATATATCGATTAAATAAACACTGTTAGAGAAAGTTAAAGCAAAAATGTTTGGGCAGTATTGTGGAGGTTTTTGTAAACTCCATTTGTGTGTAAAATAATAAAACCTCGTTTCAATGGACTATATGCGGGAAGGGCCTGCTGATAAATCCGATAGTCCATTAAACTCGAAATACATACATAGTTGCTGAAGTTGCTAGAATGTCATGAAAAAAGTGCTGTACTATTAAAAAAAAAAAAAAAAAAAAAGTGTGTGCGCCCAGCACGCATAGCGGAAGTTAAGTGAAACTTCTTTAGGCGAACATTTATTATTTCGCCGAGGATCCCGTATTGACCGTATGAATGCTGCAGGCGATGAATCTGCGTGAATGGGAACCTCGGAGATATGAGACGTTCCGTTACCAAATCATGTTTCGGCAAGTGCTGTGGCATCGGATGGCATTTAAAACCATTTGACTTCGATAGAGGCGGAATCACTTAGTTCTTGAGAGAGCCACGACAGCTGTTACAGGCCGACATTTGACTTACATCCTCATTTGGAAACGCTGCTTGAAGAAGAGCGTGATCACGAGCTGCTACATTCACATCGTTCTTGAACCAAAGCCGGAACAGACTGAACCGAAATCATTATCAAGGAATGTGCGTTTAAATTGTGCGTGGATGCTTCGGTGTTTCTTAAAATCCTGTTAGTGCTCCAGCTGCCTATTACGCCCGCTACGTGTTGAGCGATTTGATAAGAGTACTTCTTGACAGTCGGTTTTGGCTTCTTCGCTCTTGGTTCACCACTGGGCTTCTAGGATTCATAGTTTTCACATTTGCAGTATCAACTTCCATAACTCCTTCTTCCAAATTCACTTCTAACATTTCTGGTGAGATGCAAGGTTCTGAAGATGTGGATGGATCTTCTCCGGCTTCTTTTCTCAACTCCATCACACGCTGTAATTTCTTTCACTTTCGAGATAGCTTAGATCTCTCCTTTGTACTTAATGGATGTGGTTTCGGTGGTCAGATTGCACGTATATGTTCTCTACACGCCTTACAACGCTCACTATTAGTCTTCGATATGTTGAATTATAATTTTTTTCAGTCGAAATTCTTATTAAATACGGTGGAGAATGACGAAAGAATTAGCATAACGCAAACAGTAGGGTACTGATTTGGTCATGCGTCGCTCGTGCCTAATACGGAATGGTATAATGGTGGTGGGGAGATTAATCATTTCGTGTCGCATTTTCTTGGCGAATTTTATCAATCCGCAGACACATTGCACTTATACGTGCTCTATAAGCCTTACATCGCTCACTACAGTGGACCCCCGCTTTACAATTGGTTCACTGCACGATCACATCACTTTACGATGGATATTCCATAACAAAATACCGTTCACTATACGATATGTGGTAAGCGCCGGTCATTTTGATCACGTTTACGAATTTAATTTTAATTTTATTAAGGGAGATTCTAATAACCGAAAATAGGAGGAATATTATCCACAGGCTACAAAAGTAAAGATATAAAGCACGGATTTTCACTTTATTACCTTACCAATTAATAAAATTAAATGATACATGAAAATCGGAAGAATATTTTCCACAGGTTAACAAAAGAAAAAAACAAGAAAGAAAGGAAGGCAACTACAATTACTAATCTCCCAATTATTAACCGAGCCGAACGCGGCTTAACGTCCGAAATCGTACGAGAACCAGGACATTCAGCTTAGTACGACAGTTGGCTGCTCTAAATGACTGTACAGTAATGTGTTTACTTATGGCAACGGTCGCATTTTCGTTACGTTTTGTGTCAATCCATGAACGCAAGTTACTCCCATCTGAAAACTGCCTGGAACGCGCCTAAAGAAGTTTCACTTCAATAACTTCAACCATCGCTGCTGTACTAAAGAAAAAAAGAAATAATAGACAGCTAAAGGTCACAAATTAATCTTTCGTCTCCTTAGTGGAGTAAGTACGGAGTAAATTAGGTTGAGTTGCCTATTGTTTCCTCCTTTCTGTAATTCTATATTGTCACCTTTGCAGAATGCGAACTGCCTCACAGACAAGGTTCTCTTTTATTAGAAGTTCATTAGCCGCACATAGATTTTTTTTGGCTGATGCTGTATAAGCTTGCTTTCTTGCGTCATTTGCCATTACTACTACATCCAGCAGCTTACTTTTTATTGATTGTACAGGTACTACTATCAATAAAATAGTTCGGTAATAAAATATTACATTATAAAATTTTAAATTATTTTGACAAAAGTGAATTGAATCAAACAGAAATTCCACTGGAATGCTAATGCGCTATCGCTCTCCCATGGAAACCGAAACTGCGGAGCTCCATTCTTAAATGGTCCTCTTGAATGCGCAAGCAATTATGATTGCATCATTATGGACGATTACAACCTATCTCTTATAGAATGAAATTCGTGGACTGGAAATATGTCATGTGGAAACAGTTTTCTGAGCGATGCAGATGGTTGTTATTTATTCTAACATGTCAGGGAAAGACCTCTACACCTGAATACCCGAACATTGTATCAAGTGTACGAGGACAAGAGGCTCTAATATCCTCGATCTGGTTCTCACCAAACTACATCAAAAACTTGATGTAGTTTGACTACATCAAGTTTTTGATGTAGTCAAACAGTGAGTGGTGACCACAAAGTCATAAAACAGGTATTTTTCTAAAACATTTCTATACAATTTTTACAATTGGTACTAAAGTTTAAAATTATTGAAACCTGTGATTTCTGTTCTAATTATGATATTAATGAGAGAAAGAGAGAGAGAGAGAGAGAGAGAGAGAGAAACGAGACAAGGCAAACAAAATCACTCTTTAGGGTAACTGAGGCGGGGACTGGTAATTTCAAATCCTTTTTTTTTTTTTTTTTTTTTTTGCGATATAGCGCTTCTAAAGCGCAATATCGGAAAAAAAATTAGAAGCGATATAACGCTTCTAAAAAAAATAAGTCCCCATTCACTCCTGCTTTGGGAAAGCAGGAGTGAATGGGGACTTTTATTTTATTTTTTATTTATTTATGATTTTTTTGTTTTGACAGATCCAGATGAAGTCCGCTTCCTTGCACATTTAGTCATTCTAATAGTATTAAGTTGCCTTCTAATGCATATTTGATTAGAGCATTTATATTGATTTTGGTTGCCTGTATTACGCGCTTTTACATCTCAAGTTAAAAAAATTCCGATACTAGCTGATGAACAGAAGCCTGCATATTACCTAGTACAATATATTATCGGTCTTTATAATATTATTATGCCACAAGAATGCCTGGAATTTGTTCATTGACGGTACCCGAGCTATTAAAGAAGCTTTTTCAGCAGTAAAGAGTTCCATGCTGTTGCATAACCGGAACTTTTACGAGAAATGTCCACTGTTAAACTAGAAACAAAAAAGTAGTGAAAACGTGATTTCTCATATTAATGAAAGGTATATGCATTACGAGTATTTAACTTTATTATTTTGCAATTTAACTTCAAGGAAAGAAATTTACATTAACCTGTTTCTTCAATTTTTGTTTGTGATTCGATTTTATACCCAAAAGGCAACGCCATTCAATTCCACGTCATCACAGTAGTAAGTTGTATATTAGTTTCATTTTATTTTTATTCAATTCTTGAGCGAATGTACATATTTTTCTGTTTGCAGATAGTAACCTCAAAATCTTTGCTGTGCATAACTTGACAAAGTCCCTAACGGTTAAATGGTAACAACAATTCTCTTAAAGGAAGGTGATGCCCATAAATATATTACATGTCTTTCTTTAACGCTTACACCTACTCAAACCTCCTCCGGGCGAAACCAACCAACAGATAAAACCAACTTTCTTCCTGATATTGCCTAGGTAAAGGCAATACCAGGGTGCCTGCCCACCCACCGATGAAAGGCCAACAAGCCTTGAAACGGTGCCATCTGGGTAGTGGTGCCCACTGAGAATAAGTAACAATAGTCTTCTCTATTAGAGAAGTGTTATTCATTCAAGGTAGTGCAATACATAACTTGTTGTGAAGGAGAAGCACAATGTGAGATACAGCTGAAATGATGCATTTTACACTACTATCGTAGTTTTTCCTTTAAGAATTGTCTATGGTGTTTTTACACCGATATTATATAGATAAAATGTAGAGGTATGACGAAGTAAGTCAAATCTTTTCTACGTCAAAGACACACCTGTCGAAACGCACTGATCGATAAGTAGGGCCTGCCAGAGTACTTAAAAAATCTACTAGGTGCCTGACCTGCCTCCTCGTGGCAAAGTGTGTGGAACGGTGGGTCCCAATAGAGGCCCAAAGGCTAAACGGTCAGAAGAACAACAGAACATAACGCCACATGACATTCCACTCCCCCACAGACTTTTAAATCTTTGGCCTCCACAGAGTACTGTGATACACAAACAGAGTACACAATGCGGAGATGGGGGAAACCCCTGGTGCCAACAGGCAGCTAACATACTTTACTTTACTTTGGTCAATATCTATCCAGGAAATGACCTATGTAATTATTTACCTGTGCATTTGTAGTGACGTAATTGCCCTGCACACTTGCACCACATGACCAGCATCCCTCTTCTTCCATTAGTTACCACACAGCGTTCTCAAGGTGGAATAAATATCACAATGTAATTATTTACCTGCGTTTACATAGGTCACTTAAGAAAAGGCCTTTTGATTCGGGTTCCATAATGCATAAGGAATATTGTTGCATCCGAAAGAGCAGGACTAAAAATATTTACAAACTATACAAATATTTAAAATATTTACCAAATATAAACTATTTACAAATATACAAAATATAAACTATTTACAAATATACAAACTAAACCGGTCAATTCATCAGCTAACATTACAATGGAACATCAAATGATGGCATAACGTTCTCCAACCTCGTACACGAGGTTGGTGAACATTATGGAGGCAGTTGTCTTTCAGTGGAAGACAACAATGTAATTATTTACCTGCGCATTTAGTGACGTAATTGCTCCGCCCTCTTCTCCCATTGGCTCGAATAAATATCACTATGACGAAAACTTTTTTAATGTACAGAGAGATAATAATAAAGAAATATCAGTATAGCACAATGATTTCCAACGGACGCGCGTACCGTAGCAAGAATAATAGAATTTATCACATTACTCCATTATTAGTAGCAATTATACTACTGTATTATTAGAAAAATAAAATAAAATACAAACACCGGACAAAAAATTAGTCGCCTGTAGGGCATATAACAGATTGATCACGCGCAGTTTCTACGTTTACGTTAACCCGTTTCTACTTACAGGTATACCAGCTGTGAAAAAGGGATGGGTTAGTAAGTGGTAAAAAGGAGTGACAGCATTTGGAAAGTCTAAAGGACAATCTGTTAGAGAATGAGTTGTATTTGCTGGTGTTCTAGAAAGAAAAGTTACCGTAAGGAATGGTGTGGGTAAAAATCAAACAGAATGGTGCGAGAAAAATCAATCAATCAGCGGTAGAATTGGGGTCGAAAGTCTGTGTTAAGTGATCGTGGTCAGCAACGAATATCGCATCTAGTAAACGGACTAAGACTAGACTAAGACAAGACTAAAACTGCTGTAAGCAATTAACTAAAGGCCTCATCAGCCAATTTATGAGAGAACACTGCAAAGAGAATTGCATAACATGGATATCTGGAACGGGGTACCCGAAAATGGCCAATATTAAAAGGCATAAAAACTGGCCTGTTGATGATTGGAAAATGTGATGTGGTCTGACAAATCCAAATTATGCCAAATTCAAATGCAATACTCTAATGATGCCAGGCACCGAGGTCAGAAGAAAAACAATGAGGTATTCATCCAGATTGAGCACAAAATGTCGTAAAAACTGGTCGTGGATCAGTGATGCTTTGGGGGTGTTTTAACTCGACGAAATGGGTATCATACTATAAATATCAACCAGGATAAATCAGGCTGGCTATACAAATATTCTGGAAGATCAGGTTGTGCCTTATATTGAATATTTGAGGAGTACTCATGATTTCAATACTTCTATATTCAAGGATGACACTTCCGATTCGGATTAAGGGGTCTCTAATGTTTTTAAACTGACACGAGGATAATAAAATAGGACATTTAAACTAGCCAGTCACCAGACTCAAATCCTGTTTGGGCCTATCTTGAACGGAAAGTGAAAATACGACAGAATACACGAAATTTTAATGAATTACTGGCTTAACTGTTTTCAGAATGGGCTAATATTGATGAAAACGATTTAAGAGATCGAGCTGAATAGCCACCAACGGATATGAAATGATTCACACTGAAGGAGGGATTTCACATTATTAATTGAAAAAGTACATAGGTCACTAATTCTTTGTCTGTCTGTAACTCATGAAACAAAAATTGAATTTTTTTTTCATAATCGGTACTCAAGTTTAAAATGATCGGACCTGTGGTTTCTGTTCTAATTATGATATTTTGTTATTCTTTTCAGCGATACGAAGTCGTGGCCCCGAAGAGTGGAAAACTTACAGTTTATGTTCAGGTCAGTCAAGCTCTCTCTCTCTCTCTCTATTATACATTGGCATTTGTATTATTAATCACGGCATGTTAAATAACATGCTGTTTGTTTGTTATTTGGTTTTTAGGAGCATTAGCAACTAAGGTCATATTGCTCCGGGAATATGCGGTGGTCATTCCCTGACCTTTCCGCATCCTCCGTATTTGGTGGTGACGGGCTCGAACCCCGGTCTAATCAAGAAGCGTGTGCTATGCACTGCTGCTCCCTCCCACCTGGCTACGGAGGCGCCAATATAATAACATGCTGATGTAAGCCGGTAATGTAATATCATGGCAAAAGGCCGTACTTTTGTCCGACGGGTAATTGTCTTTTGCACAGAAAGAAACATGAAACAAGTGTAAATATCACGATTAGTCGCAAACGAGAGAAAAAAAAAAAACGTGTTTAAGCAGCTATAAGAGATGGTTGTGGAAAGCCAAAAGAGATACAAAATTTAATTTGTTTACACAGATATGCCATTCATTTAATTTATTTCTTATTGTAAATTAGTTAAACGAATTTTAGCTTTTGATTAAATCAACACGTGCTGATATAATAGGACTAACAGAGCAATAGTGTCAAGAGACAATGCTATACTTACCATAATTTCATTATGGTACGTATAGCGTCGTCAGGAGAGATAGGAAGAAACGAAAGATAAGGGGGAAGCCTCAGAATGATTCTTATCAAACGCATTCTGAAAGCGATTAGACTATCCAGAGAAAGATAAACTTCAGGTATACATTGCGTCTCTGCAATGCAAGATGAACTGCAGTAAAGGGAAGATGATAATCAGCGTATGCTACACACCAAACGATTCTGATTTCGCCTATAGAATTTTTTGTCAAAATCTCGATAAGCAAATTGAAACAGATAAGCAAGATTAAACAGGAAAACAGATTTTTGAGCAATTTATATGATTGTTATTTATTCCGACATGTTAGAGAAAGTACAAGAAACTTTCCTATCCTTGACTTGGTTCTCACCAAGGCTCCAAACTGCATCCAAAATTTGACAGTGCAGGAATCAATCGACATTGTGTCACTACTCTGACACAATGTCGAAAAATGGGCAGGATCCAAAGAGATTTCAGTCAAAAGGTAAGGGTTCAATTTCAAAAGAGGGGGGGGGGGGATTATAGTGGATTGAGATATTACTTAAGCTCTATTAACTTAAGACACAACTACTGTATATGCTATTGCATATCAGTTCATTTTGGGAAGTATTCAATAATTTTTTTCTGGGAGCTACAAATACATTTGTTCCAGTCAAGTTTTGCAAAAGAAACCTGTCAAAATAAGTGACTAGAGAGAGATTAAAGGTTTAATTAAACAAAAGAAAAACGCATGGGCCAATAACGGACTGTTACAAGATATTGATTTATATGGGAATTACAAGCGTCAAGTAACAAAACCAACTGATGGGACAAGCGAAAGCTGACTATGAAAAATCACTAGCAAAGAGAGATAAAAATGAAGACAAACAATTCTCATCGTATGTGAATACGAAAAAAATAAGACAGTGATTTAAACAGGTCCCTTAATTGACTGAACTGAAAAAGTCACAGAAAACCCGGCAAAAATGGCAGATGAGTTGAATACAAACTTTTGCAACGATTTTTATAGTTGAAAGAGCATTCGAACCAGGAAAGATCAGTGACAAGGAGTCAGAATGCTGTAAATTAAGCGATGTATCAATCTTGAAGAAGAGTCAACAGGGAGACAATACTGAAGATGAGCGAAACCAACTAATGGGACAGGTGAAAGCTGATATATATACACTGGTGTTCAAAGAAAGTGCAGCATCCCTTAAAATTGTAATTGTAATCCGAATAACGTACGTATATGGCAATATTTCTTACAGATTTCATCAGAAAAGATTGACGCGCGTAGATGATGACGTAATATTGCATCAGCTGTTACTTTCAGCTATATAAGCACGCGCTACAAAAGTTTCAGTCATTCCTTGCTTGTGTCAAGATGGCAAGCCACGTGCAGTTGACGCCACGAAGAAACAGTGCAATTGTTGCTTTACGTGAGGAAGGATATTCTTCCCGTCATATTGCTTATAGAGTGTCTTGTAATCAGTCAACAGTGAATAGATTTTTCTTTCCAAGCTTAAGAATACTGGTTCTGCTGATAGGAATAAAAGAACCGGACGCAAACGAGTCTCTAGCCCAAAACAGGACCGCGCTTTGAAGCGCTTATGCCTTAAAATCCGTAAAGCTTCTTCGTCTGAGCTGAAAAGAAAATGGGAAGAACAGACAGGAGTGGTAGCAAGTGCAGTAACAATCAGAAGACGCCTCTTCAAAAATGGACTTGTAGCCCGTCGTTCTAAGCAGAAACCTATGCTCACATAAAAAATGAAAAAAGGCCGATCAATTTGGTGGAAGGAACATGCCAAATGGACCCCGAGCAGTGGAAGTCAGTTATTTTCTCGGATGAGAAATTCAACCTGCATGGCCCTGATGGGAGACAAACGATTCACCGTAGACGTGGTGAAGAATACCATTCAGACTGTCTGGTATCTACAGTGAATTTCCCTACCAGCCAAATGATATGGGAGTGCACTTCGCATCGCGGAGTAGGTCACCTGCAATTTATAAAAGGTTCCGTAAATGCCAATGGATACCTAGCTATATTGGAAGGAAAATTGCTGCCAAACATTAGAGACCATTTCAACCTGCCAAGTAACTGCATCTTTCAGTAGCTATGCTCCTCGTCATCGGGCGAAAAGTGTATGTAGGCATCGAGTGGAATCTGCAGTTGCCAGAAAGAAACCAAAAACCCTTCGTGAATTTCAGGAAGCCATAATTCGTGTTTGCAACCACGAACTATCAGTTGATTATCTTCAGAAATTAATCTTGTCAATGCCTCGACGATGTGCTGCTGTCATCAGGGCCGGGGCGGGGCGGTTCAACTAAATATTAGTTTACACCTGATGAACTTTTCATTTTGTTTTCCATTTAAAACGATAAACTGAAGCAAATTGAGGGCTTCTGATAACATTTCAGCCATAACTGCCGTGTTTACCAAAACTGTTGTATAAAGGTTGAAAATGCTAATTTTGGAATATTTTGAGAGCATCTGTCAAATATTACTTAGCTTTGCCTTAACTATTAATAAATATATTTTGTTTATATTTCTATTTGTGATGCTAGTCATTAATGTAACATACCATCGCGAAAAAGGGTTAGAAATGTGAAATTCCTAGGTGATGCACTTTCTTCGAACACCAGTGTACACTGGTAGATTGAAATGGTCTCTAATGGATGGCAGCAATCTTTTATAAACTGCTGGTAACCTACTCCGCGATACGAAATGCACTCCCATATCATTTGGCTGGTATGGAATTTCACTGTAGACAACATACAGTCTGGATGGTATTCTTCACCACGTCTACGGCAAATCGTTTGTCTCCCATCAGAGCCATGCAGGTTGAGTTTCTTCTCATCCGAGAAAATAACTGACTTCCACTACTAGAGGGTTCATTTGACATGCTCCTTACACCAAATTAATCGGGCTTTTTTCATTTTTTGTGTGAGCATAGGATTCTTCTTAGAACGACGGGCTACAAGTCCATTTTTGAAGAGGCGTCTTCTGATTGTTACTGCACTTGCTACCACTCCTGTATGTTCTTCCCGTTCTCTTTTCTGCTCTGACGAAGAAGCTTTACGGTTTTTAAGGCATAAGCGCTTCAAAACACGGTCTTTTTTTGAGCAGAGACTCGTTTGCCTCCAGTTCCTTTTTTCGTATCAGCAGAACTAGTATTCTTGAGTTTGGAAAGAAAATTCTACTCACTGTTGACTGATTACAAGACACTATATAAGCAATATGACGAGAAGAATATCCTTCCTCATGTAAAGCAACAATAGCACTGTTTCTTCGTGGCGTCAACTGCACGTAACTCGCAAGCAAGGAATGACAACAAGGAGTGGCACAAGCAAGGAATGACTGCAACTCTTGTAGAGCTTGCTTATATAGCTGAAATTAACGGCTGATGCAATATTACATCTTTACCTACATGTGTCAATCTTATCTGATGCAATCTGTGAGGAATACTGCCATATACTTACGTTATTCGGACGACAATAACAATTTTAAGGGGTGATGCGCTTTCTTTGAATACCAGTGCATAAACAAACATATAAACAATATATAATATAAAAGAAAAAGAAAGGCAAAATTAAAAAAAGGAAGGGAGTTTATAGCTAAGGGGCACTCACAGACAGAAAGTACTCAACGACCATAATGAATGTAAGTGCATATAAATAATAGAATGAAGAAATAAAGAAAGGAGAGTAAAGACACATAAGTAACAAAGCGAAGAAATAGAAATAAAAATTGATAAGTGTATTGTGGTATAAAGCACAATCTGGCTTCATCATCGAGTCAACAAATCAGAATTTAACGAAAAGACCGCAATATACAGTCTCCGTTTCTAACGCAAAGCACATGCCGTGAAATGAAGAATCAAAAAATGGTGAATTTAGAAAGAATTTAATAAAATCTGCTCAAAGTCTGTTCAATGTTGAAAAAAAGCCGTGGGTTAAGGTTTAATTTGCCCAAACACGATAGGAGGGAGTATATGATAAGAGCCTTTTCGATCAATTCGGCCCTGGAAAGATTGTGCAAAGCTCAAGGGGTAGAATTTTTTACAGCCTGGTCTTTGCTTTTTAACAAGAGAGACACTTAAATAGAAAGGGTGCAAGAATATTTGCTAAAGCTATCGAGGCAGTGTCAGGTGGATTGCAAAACTGCTAGCTTGGGTGGATACAGAGACTAATAGATTAACAGTAGCCGCTGACAGAGGTGAAAGTGATTCTTGCACTGCTTCTATTGGAATGAGCAGCACCCCGGAAAACAAGGTGCAGGTGATTTCAGAGAGTGCTGGAAGTCATTCAGGAACAAGTAAATACAGGGGCTGTGTTAGGGTAGCTAAGAATAGGAACATGGGCATGTATACTTGCGTATACACCAATGCTAGGAGTTTGGTAAATAAATTTTAAGAATTTGAGGCGCTGATCAAAACATCAAAGGCAGATATTGTTGGGATATCAGAGACATAGAGCCACATTGATATAAGGAATGAAATAATAGATGGGGAAATACAGTGTGTTGAGGAAGGATAGACAGGATACGAAGTGGGGAGGAGGGGTTATGCTATTAATTAAGAAACACATAAAATCCAAGGCAATGCAGCCAGTCGACATGGTTTGACAGTGCAGTGTCGAGTCACTTTAGGTGAAATAAGTAATTGGAAAGCAAAATTGAGAGTAGGAGTGCGTTACAGGCCTAATAACTCTGACGAGTATAATAAACAACTGTACAGAGAAATATAGTGAGCCAGTTAATCAAAGTGTCTTATAATGGAAGATTTTAATTTCCCTGACTGGAATTTGTGGATTGGTCACTCACACACTAGCAAGGATTTTGTGGATTTATTGGATGATTGTTATCTACAGCAGCAAGTTCAGGAGGCAACTAGAGGGAGTAATGCTCTTAATCTCATTATTAGTAGTGATTCTTCATACATTAAGAATCTGCAGATAAAGGAACCATTAGGTGGCAGTTATCACAGTGTGGTGAAATAGGATTTACTCAAAGAGGTAACTACCATCAGGAAAAGGGTAAAGGAGAGGGGTTTTGTTTTCGCAAAGGTGACTACGGTGGTCTGAGACAGTATTTAAAGTCTTTAAGATGGGACCAACTGATGATGTTACCAACAGCAAATTCAAAATGGGAAGCATTCAAAGAATTAATCTTGGAAGCTACTAGGCTTTTCACACCAACTAAGAAATATTGTTCAATGTTTAGGCCTAAATGGATGTCAGATGAACTAATTAGACATGTGGCAGACAAGAAAAATTGCATGGGATACATATAAATTAATAGGTGACACGGAAGCCTATGATAGATATAAGCTGGTCTGTAACCAAGTCACAAAGGAGGTTAGGCAGGCAAAGGCAGATTACGAGAAATCTTTGGCAAAGGATGCAAAGAAAAACAGCAAAGAGTTCTTCACTTATGTAAACTCTAGAAGGAAGGGGATGAATCAGATTGGTCCACTTGATATCGATGATTCAACTGTTGGTGATCCTGCTCAGGTAGCTAACAAACTAAATGAGTATATTGCTTCTACATTCACATATGAGGAGTTATTCGGGGAGGGGAATGGCAGAAGTTAATTTCACTCTGGCAGTGAGCTAGATGATTTTGTAATAACTGAGAGCAAAGTGGAGGGGAAATTGTTGAAGATAAACATAAGAAAGGCACCTAGTTGGATGGGCTCTATCCAGTTATACCAAAGGAGGCAGCAAAAGAAGTAAGCAAACCCTTAGCCATAATTACGAGAGCTTCCTTGGACTCAGGGAGGTACCCATGGACTGGAGATGTGCAAATGTGACCCCAATTCAGAAAGGAGGATCAAAGGGTGACAAAAGTCATTACAGACCTGTTAATTTAACTTCTGTTCCAGGGAAATTAATGGAGGCACTGGTTAAAGAAGCACTGCAGGATCATCTAGACAAGACTTCAATCATAGCTCTGACACAGCATGGTTTTGTTAAGGGAAAGTCTTGCCTGACCAATTTAATTGGTTTGTTTGGTTTGGTTTTTTTTTTTTAGGAGCATTAGCAACTAAGGCCATATTTCTCCGGGATATGCGGTGGTCATTCCCTGACCTTTCCGCATCCTCCATATTTGGTGGTGACGGGCTCGAACCCCGGTCTAATCAAGAAGCGTGTGCTATGCACTGCTGCTCCTTCCCACCTGGCTACGGAGGCGCCAATTTAATTGGATACTATGATGTGGTAACAAAGGAACTGGATGCGGGGAATAACTTTGATATCATATACTTGGATCTTAGAAAGGTTTTTGATACTGTTGCACATGGAAGACTGCTGCAGAAATTGGAGCAGTGTGACACTGGAGGAAAATTGATGCTATGGATAAAGGGGTGGTTGAGTGAGAGAAGACAAAGTGTTAATCAATGGACAATGCTCTTCGTGGACTAATGTTATTAGTGGAGTCCCCCAGGGTTCAGTGTTGAGTCCATTGTTGTTTTCTGTATTTATTAATGATATTGATGATGGTATACCAGGATTAATTGCAGACGATACGAAATTCGGCAAGGTTGTTAATGATACTAATGACAGTACGCTGCCGCAACAGGATCTAGAAAAGTTGAGCAGATGGGCTAAGTGGTGGTGGTAACTGTAGTTTAACATTGACAAGTGTAAAGTACTACATATGGGAAGCAGTAACCCCTGAGTAACGTAGCAACTCTGTGGTACTACACTGACAGTGGTAGAGAACGAAAAGGACCTGGGAGTAATTGTGCAGACAGATATGAAATTTTCTGAGCAGTGCAGACGGTCTGCAAGAGTAGCTCATAGTGTCTTGTCAATGATATACAGCAATTTTTCTAGCAGGGATAAGGAGGTGAATATCTGGTCGGGACACACCTTGAGTACTGTATACAGGTCTGGAGGTCTCATTTTAAAAAGGATGCAGTGCTGCTGGAATGAGTACAGAGAAGGGCAACAAGATTAGTGAATGAAACAAAGGGTTTGGAAAAACTAGGTACCTGCGAGGTGATCTGATTGAGGTGTATAAAGCGTTGAATGGTTGGAGAATGCTCAATGCTGATGGGATTCTTCCTCTTGCTCAGGATAATCGCCTGATAGGGCATAAATTCAAATTGAGGAAAGACAGTTATAGGATAGATGCATGGAAGTTCGCTTTTAGCCAGCGGGTGGTTGATCGCTGGAACAAACTTCCATCTGCCGTTGTAGAAGTTGATAGCTTAAATGGATTCAATGCAGAACTAGACGAACATTTGGAGTGAGTGGATGGGTGAAATGAGAAGGTTTTTTTTTTTTTTTTTTTGGCTGATGCTATATAAGTTTGCTTCCTTGCATCATGTGCCTTTACTAATGCTAATGCTAAAATTAATATATTTGGAATTTATGAGATTCGAGCCAAAAAGTGATAAATATTTGGGGGGACACATAATGCAGACATGTGGTTCACGGTTGACTCAACAGAAGAACAAACGGAAAATGCACAAAGAAAATAGTAAAAAAAAAAGACTTAACGACTAAGCCGAAACGAAACCAAAACAATGAAATATATGTTGTTATTTGGTTTTTTATCAGCATTAGCAACTAAAGCCACATTGCTCTGGGGATATGCGGTGGTCATTCCTTGACCTTTCCGCATCCAGTGGGCACGGGCTCGAACCCCAGTCTAATCAAGAAGCGTGTGCTACGCACTGCTGCTCCTGCCCACCTGGTTAGGGAGGCGCCGAAGTCGATGTAATGAAAATATATAGAATAGTGTTTCCCAAACTTTTTTGCTCGCGGACCCCTTTTGGCTTCGAAAAATAACCACGGATCCTCATATCCTAGATGACTTAAATATGGGGTGTCCATACGATAGGTATCCAAAATTAAAAATTTATATCTTAGAACCGATTTATTATTTGTTTACAATCTAACGTTTTCAGACTGACACAAAAGGTAACTGAATTGTCACTATTTGAGTAAATAATCATCCCATAGGCTACTAGTGTGAAGAATGGTGTTGTGTTTTAGGTCTCACAAAGTACTTTGAAGGTGGGAGTATTTTTATTATTTTTTTATTTATTAATTAAAGCGGTCCGAACCAACCTATGGCAACCCAGCCGTGAGTTACACATAATATAGCAGTACAGTACTTTAATATTCTCCCTCTCCTGTTTGCCCAAGTACCGAGAGGGAAAACTGCCACAACCAAAACAGATACATATGAAAAAACTGAGAATGATCAAATTACATAAAAAATAAATATACACATAATTAAATTTCAGACAAAGTCCAAACTTCATCGCAAAGAGATACATCTGTTCAGAGTCTGTTGGAAAGACAGCAGCTCAAGGAGCTGTCGAGAACAGAAATACCAGCACAAGAAATACCAGCGAGTTGCAGTGGACATAGCAGATTCATGCTTCCACCAAAGAAAAGTCTTTCAGAACGATTCCACAAAACCTTAGGTAATCTGTCACTGCTTTACCGCTTTACCAATCCAAGGCTTCCGGATGCAGAAGAATCTTCCGCCTAACAAAAATAGCAGTTGCAAAGGCTTGGAAAGCCAAGAAGTTCTCCTGTTTATCAAGTAGAATCGTCTCGCAGCCTTCTGCCGTAAGATTGAGATTACTCACCCGAGATAAGAATTCAATTAGTAGATCGCTGTACTCCTCACAGCTGTATATAACATGTTCCCATGATTCTCTTTCTCCACAATGGCAACTAGATCTTTCAGTGATTCCTAAATCGTGCAACTTTGCATTAATCGAACCATAAAAAGTTAATAAGAACATAGCCTGTAAGTCTGGTGCAAACCATTTAAACTTTATCCAGGCTGCATTTCTTATATCTGGGGGATATTTTTGTGTAATCTGTCCTTTATCACAAACACTCCAACGCTCCTACCAGACATTTACCAGAGTGTCCCAGGTTCTTGCATTTTTCTTCTTTGGATCTGTCAGGATGTCCACCTCTATATTCATAAAAGAAGAGGGAATGCCACGGCAGACGAAGTAAGCCAACCCACAATACATCAAACGCAGATCAATAGGCGATTTTCCAGTCGAAACCTGCAAAGCTTGGGTCGACACAGTTCTGCATGCCATGCATATCCTACGAAGCATTACTGCTTGAATGGAAATGAGCTTTCTAGTAAATACTTTTCCACTTACACACTCAAACAAAATTGGTGCACCATACATTACCATACATGGGGATAAATACACATTCATATAGCAAGTTAATTGCCATAACTTTTATTCCCCAGCCAATCCTAGTGATTCAAGTAATCATCCCAATAAATTTCCTCACCATTTCTGATAGATATATAACATGTGAGTTGAAAGTCAAAGATACATCAAGCATAATACCTACATATTTTAATTTCCTTGCCGATTTTAGACTCGACCCATTCATTCTCACAACTAGGAGTCTTCTACCTGAAAAATGACCCTTGAAGACCATTGTCCTTGTTTTGGTTCCTGATACAGTCAGTTTATGTAACCTACACCAGTTATTAAGTTCAAGCTAAACCTGCTGTGACGTGGTTTCTAGTTGCAGCCGTGAATTTCCTTCAACAGGCAGCAAAAGATCATCATCATACGCCACCATCTCTGTATGCTCGAAGTCCCTATGCAATCAGTCCTCCAAAACTAGGTTCCACATTAGCGGTCCAAAAACCGATCCTTGTGGGCATCGCCTAGTCGCCTCTTATACAATGGAACCAACCAACGACTTAACAGTCACTGTACGATGCGTGAAGTAGTCCTTATAAGAATGTTGTTCCATTGAATGGAGTCAAAAGCTCCCTCGAAGTCAATAAAGGTTTGTAGACAACTGATTGTCATGTCGGGTGCGACATCCAGTCTGTAACGATATTTAGATTTGTTTTTAAAAATAAATAAAATCGAAAGTAGCGATTACAGAAATTATCCACGGATCCCCGGGGAACTCTTCGCAGATCCCTTGGGTTCTGCGTAGCATAGTTTGGGAACTATTAATCTACTTTTTTTTTGTTAGTTGTTGGCGCATCGGCTTCTGTGGCCATAATGCACCTCCCAAAGTTTTTGCACTACTCTGATCCAAGCCCGAGGTGGGATTCGAACCCGTGACCTTTGGGTTGCCAGGAAGGTACTTTACCCACCTGGCTAGCCCGGTCGGCCCATTGATCTACAACATAAAAGACTGAGACAGTAGAGACCTCAAGTGGTAAAAAAATGAACTAAATTCATGATTCTTAAATTACCAAATTTAAGATAATAGATATTAAATAAAATAAATTTTGCGGAATTTGAACTAAAATCTTTCATAAATAACTGTCATGTTGTGGCTTCTTGAAAAGATAATATGTACCATAGTTTATGATTTTTTTATGTTATTACTTTGTCTGACCACGTATTAATACATTAATTTTTACTTACCTCACTGAGCATTATAACGATTTTATCATTTTAAGTAAGTTTTCTAAAATGTATTATATCCTATTATATTTAAAAAAAGGTTGTATGTGAGTGTTAAATCAGTTGCGAATGTCAGTGAGATTATCAGTATATTCCGAGACGATCTCCCGTGATTTAGAGAAGCACTGTTTCCCCTATAAACAAATCAGGTGCTGAAGACGTAATGGACATCTATAGACCTGTAAGTTTGACTCAGTGGTGAAAGGTCATAGAGTCTATGTTTAAGAATTCAGTGCAAGACCATCTCGATCGGTATAGTGTACTTAGCGAACCAATTGGCGAATCCTCTCCCTTCGTGAAGGGAGATGGATTCGCGAATTTTGGATTATTTCTCTTTCTCATCAGACATCCAATGCTTCCTTAATCACACTGATGAGGGAATGCAGGGAAGTTGTTTTTTTTTTTTTTTTTTTTTTTGGTAGTTGTTGGCGCATAGGCTTCTGTGGCCATAATGCACCTCCCAAGGTTTTTTTTTTTGTAATACTTTGATCCAAGCCCGAGGCGGGAATCGAACCCGCGACCTTTGGGTTGCCAGGCAGGCACTTTACCCACCCGGCTAGCCCGGTCGGCCAGGGAAGTTGTCAAAGTTTGCTAATGTTTAAAGGTAGGAAGGGTGTTTAACGATCAGAATCAGACCATTTTGTTTCCAAATGAGACTGGTTACATAAAATGGCCTGAAAACTGGCAACTGAAGTTTAATGCTTCCAAATACATTCGAAGCGCTTTATAGATACCCTCTTTTTAACGTCCCTACACGTTATGACGACATACGTGGAGGGCCCGGCCGATTTCCCACAAACCTAATGCTATTTTACATTCGTTATAACGAACTAAAAAATTCCACCTCGTTGTCTTGTTTTTATCACTGTTACTTGCACGACTAGATGTAAATTACCACTGCTCTAGCGTAGGAAGCTGTTCAGCTTTTTATACCACGAGCTATGCGGCACAGTATTTTAAGAACACTATCCGCATTTCAAAATGAAATAATACTAATTTATTAAAGCTAATTATGAGCTCGCAAGTTTACCGTGAGAAATCACTCGTTGGTAATTTCTTATGCTCACTGACAATTCTCACACTCATTGGCGTAATGAAATTAAATTCAACTAGAAGTTCATTTCGTCAATGACCTCATCAAAATTACTTTCCTGTACGGTGTCAGAACCCTAATGTATGCCGACAATATAAAGATACGTACTTCTTGTCATAACCAGAAACAATGCCACTTTCTTCAAAATTCTTTAGAGCTTTTTAGTAACTGGGCAGTCAAAAATAATATTAAAATAATACGCTGCTAAATGTCATACTCTGACCTTTGTCGACCCTGAAAAACCTATCAGTGATTTTACTTATAATATAAACTAGATCAACCTTCACTTACAATTGTTCTTTTCACACAAAGTAAATAATATACCACTTCAAACATACAGAAATACAGGATTCAAAAAACGGTTCGCATCTTCTGTAAACAACTCTGCTCTAACGAACACCTTGTTTTCTCACATAATCTTTCCTACACTAGAATTCGGATGTTCTGTTTGGAACACAAATTCTACACTGACTAATTGAAAAATTGAAAGAGTCCACACAAAAATAATAAAATAGATGTTGAGGCAGAGTGGAATATACGTCTATAAGAATAACCGTTCCTACACTTACCTAAATAAGTATCATTCAAAACCATTAGCCCTCAGAAGGAACATACAAGGCTTAACGATTTATATTTAAATTAACTAACAGAAAATCTTTAAACAACTCGCGTTTATCTTATATAAAGATTAAAGTACCTGTGCGCCATACTGGAATCCACACATTATTTAAAATTTAGAACAGATTATGGGAGATTATTATCCACTAAATTTCCTCCTGGATTTAATCGATCAACTTAATTTGGATCCCTTTATTGAATTTCCAAATTTTTGCACAACTAAAACAGCTTAAGCTGAGTCATCAAGACACTGTTAGATGTTATTGTTGTAATAGGGTTTTAGGAGTGATTACAAATATACTATTTACTGCGTTTTTATTATATACAAAAAAAATAATTAAGAGAACAGCAGTGAATAGGAAAATGCAAGACAAAAATAAGGAAACGATGGCTGCCTTAAAAGTTCCTCGACATTATGAATGAGTAAAGGCACAAGGCACAGAAATCCTCGTGATTCTTTTTGCAATCATACCGCAAACGAGTGGGCACCGCCGTATCAGCTTATTCACAATCATAACCAAACCACAGATAATTCCGTAGCTTGTCGGCGTAAATTTATCTACCTTCTTAATTGCTGCTGCAATATATATACGTATGCAATAATTCCACGGGATATGAAAACAGAGAAGCATAAGCTGACAAACATATTTACTAAATGACATCCTCTTATTTTTCCAGGATATGGCTGTATTTCGCTGAACATATTGATCGTAATCCACTACTTCAATAATTAATGATTGCCTATAAAATGCATTCTCCTCCTCTTATTTTTTATTAAGTCCGTTTTTATTACCTCTGTTCCTTTAATTGACATATACATGAAATTTTCCCAATAATGATATATTATAAGTTTTTAACGGAAAATTATTATACTGTATAAGTATACTATAAACATATTTTATGGTATATATATATATATATATATATATCAATCTGCAGGAATGCCTGTGTAAAAATCGGCTGTGCAAAGCATTCTTGATCACTCATTATCAGTACTTCATGAGATTTGGATTTTTGGATTTGATTTGGATTTTTGTGGCGCAAAAACAGCAAGGTTATAGTGCGCCATGGAAAGA
Organism: Mastigoproctus giganteus; assembly: GCF_048544385.1. Classification (NCBI taxonomy): domain Eukaryota; kingdom Metazoa; phylum Arthropoda; class Arachnida; order Uropygi; family Thelyphonidae; genus Mastigoproctus; species Mastigoproctus giganteus. The sequence goes on along the minus strand of NC_143585.1, from coordinate 104,272,971 downwards.
ATAAAATTCAAAAAGATTAGACTTAGTTTTAAAAAAGGTTACTTCGTCTAAAGTTGCATGTGTATATATATATATATATATATATATATATATATATATATATATATATATATATATATATATATATATATATATATATATATATATATATATATATACAGACATATCAATACATAAAAGCAAATTGTATATTTCATATGAGTGTATACATATTGATCGATTTTAAAAATTTAAAAACTGCTGACACATTGTCGTTGTCATTTAAAATCTGACTGATTGTATATGGCTCAGTCAGATGGGTAAAAGCGCCAAAACGAGCATTTATAAAACTGGTACAATCGCATAAAATGTGTTGGACGGATAAAACGGTGTCGCATTGCTCGCACATAGGAGGGTCATCAGCCCTCAGCAAAAAGGAGTGTGTAACATGACAGTGTCCTATGCGGAGCCGAGCAAGAACAACTTCCTCTTTGCGATCCCTGCGTGAGCTGGACCGCCAAGGATGGATCACAGGCTTAATTCGACATAGTTTGTTTGTAGTAATCAGCAAGGTTATAGTGCGCAAGTGATCCTACAGGCAAGTGATCCGTAGTAACCTACAATTAACCTAAGAAAACACCGTTGGTAACGGTGTTTTCTTATGTGATCTAGAGCTAACTCTATGGCATGCAGCTCTGCAGTATAAATGCTGCAGTCAAGGGGTATCTGCTCTGTTATGGTATTATTTGGAAAGACAGCAGCAGATCCCACATATGATTCTGACTTCGAGCCGTCTGTGTAGACTGGCAAGAAGTCAAAATGTTCTGCACGGTGTTGTGAATAGAGCTGAAGGTAAACAGAGGCTGTAGTATTAGACGTCGTCGCAATCTTGAGCGAGAAGTCACATGCTGGTGTTTGTGCATGCCAGGGTGGAAGGGGCTCCTCTGGTGATCGAGCGACCTTGTCTACCGAGATGTTAGGCTCATTGAGTAGCTCTTGGACACGAATTCCGAATGGGCGATTAGCGGTCCGTCGTGTGTTGTAGAGATTTTCCCATCGTGGCTCGAAAACGGATGTCCACGTGGGATGATCTGGCAGGGACTTCAGCTTGAAGGCATATTGTAGAGACAACTGCATTCGTCGAAGCGATAAGGATGGTTCATTTGCTTCGACATACAGACTTTGGACAGGTGATGTTCTGAATGCACCAGTAGCAATACGAATGGCTTGATGATGGATGGGGTCAAGCCAACGAACAGCGCTATTTCTGGCAGATGCATATACCTGAGACCCATAATCTAATTTTGAACGTACAAGTGCACGGTACAGACGTAGGAGAGTGCATCGGTCTGCACCCCAAGAGGTAGAAGAGAGAGAGCGGAGGATGTTAAGCCCTCTCGTGCACTTTGTGCGAAGCTGACGAATGTGTTGGACAAATGTCAGCTTTTTGTCAAAAATGAGTCCCAGGAATTTCGCCTCTAATACCACTGGAATGGTGCATTGTCCAAGTCGTAATTCAGGCTCAGGGTGGAGGTTACGTTTGCGACAGAAATGTACGCAAACGGTCTTCTCCGGTGAGAACCTGAAACCATTGGCCGTGGCCCAGGAGTTAAGATGGTCAATAGCTTGTTGCAGTTGTCTCTCAATAACCCTCATATTACATGATTGAGAAAATATACTGAAGTCATCGACGTAGAGTGCACTGTTTATAGTTGGAGGAAGTTGTTCAGAAATAGAATTTATTTTAATGGCAAAAAGCGTGACACTTAAGACAGATCCTTGTGGTACCCCCTCCTCTTGGCAAAAGGGCCGCGAAAGGGAGGATCCTACACGAACTTGGAAATAACGTCAGGATAAAAAATTTTTAATAAAAACGGGAAGGTGACCTCTTAGACCGAGATTGTAAAGGTCTTTTAAAATACCAAATCTCCAAGTTGTGTCGTACGCTTTTTCCATGTCAAAGAAGATGGACACCAAATGTTCTCTTTTTAGGAAAGCATCTCGGATAGATGTTTCCAGTCTAACTAAGTGGTCCAATGTGGACCTATTTCTTCGGAAGCCGCACTGAAAGCGGGAGAGAAGGTCATTCGATTCTAAATACCATAAGAGCCGAGCATTGACCATTCTCTCCAATATTTTGCACAGACAGCTGGTCAGAGCAACAGGACGATAGTTTTTTGGATATTTAGGATCCTTTCCTGGCTTAGCAAAAGCAAGAATAGTTGCCTTGCGCCAGGTTTCCGGAAAGTTCTCTTCGAGGAAGATTCTGTTGTACAGGAAGAGCAGACGGTCGATGGATTCTGGTGAAAGATGTTTGATCATTTCATAATGGATGTTGTCTGGTCCAACAGCGGTAGCCTTTGTACGGGCGAGTGCTGTTTTCAGCTCATGGATATTAAATGGCCCGTTGTATGGGTGGGAGCCCTTCGATGTGAATTTAAGGGCCTGTTTTTCAGCGTTGCGCTTTAAGACCAGAAACTCTGGGGAGTAAGATGATGTTGCAGAGATGTTAGAAAATGTTTCCCCAAGGCATTGGCTATTCCAGTAGAGTCTGCAATAGTACATCCATTATATTCAAAGACCGATGAGGGGTGTGCTGTGAATTTTCCCTTCATTTTCCGGATTTTTTCCCAGACCACCTTAGTGCTGGTCGTCTGGGTAATGGATGATGTGAAACGGATCCACGATTCCTTTTGACTCTGACGGCGGATGTAGCGTGCTTTGGCTCGTGCACGTTTAAATGCTAATAGGTTGACCGTGGTAGGATATCGTCGAAATATCCCCCAGGCTTTGTTTTGAGCCTTTTTAGCTGCTGTGCATTCTGGATTCCACCATGGTTTTGGAAAGGGAGGAAACCGCGTGGATGTCTTTGGAATCGCAGTTGCAGCTGCATGGACAATATTTTCTGTTATGTACGTAACTGCATCATTGATAGGCTCCTGATTGACTGCAGAGTTGTCAAACTTTGCCAGGTGTTGAAAGGCACTCCAGTCAGCCTGATCAAACTTCCACCGCGGTAACCTGACAGGAAGACAAGGTCTCCCAGTAATTAATGTGGTTATCACGGGGAAGTGATCACTTCCATACGGGTTCATTTCTACCTCCCAAGTAAGCGAAGGGAGAATAGAAGGCGAGCTGATAGAAAGATCAATGGCAGAAAACGTACGGGTAGGCATGTGGAAAAAGGTGTTTGTTCCCACATTAAGAAGGCAGAGGTCATTGTCAATGAGCATACGCTCTATGACTCTTCCCCTTCTATTAATGCTAGCACTACCCCACAGGATGTTATGTCCATTAAAGTCCCCAAGAAGTAGGAAAGGGGGAGGCAACTGCATTATGAGATCATCAAGGTCTTTCTGGCAGATGTCAGTCCCAGGTGGCAAATAAAGAGAGCAGACAGTTAATAAGAACCCCACCGTAAGGCGAATTGCTACAGCCTCAATGCTAGTTGTAAGCTGCAAAGGCTGAAATGGGATCTGGTTGCCGATGACGATTGCGACTCTTCCGTGTGCAGGACCATCCACAATTCTATCCTTACGAATGATGGTAATGTTATGCATAGTGGGGTCGTCATTTGCCTTTAAATAAGTCTCCTGTATGCAAAAGCAAGCTGGTTTGTGCTTTTGCAGGAGTGCCTTGATGTCATCAGTATTTTGCCGGAATCCACGACAGTTCCACTGTATGAATTTAGCCATTATTTTGGCTTGGTGGGTCCATCAGGCGGCTTCCGAGGTGCTGAGGGCTTACCTTTTTCAGTTCTGACCTTCTCCTTCCTGGGGAAATATGGACGCTGTCCAGTGTCCATTTCCTCCTCAGCAAAGAGCTCCAAAACTGAGTCTTCTTGTACCTCCTTCTGCTCGACATCCATGTTTTCTTGGATACTAGGTGGTATTTCACCTTTCTTATTCTTTTCTTTTGTACAGTATTTGCTTTTGTTATTTGTGGAGGTACCGATATAGGAGTGGCAGCTGATTGGTCATTCTGTGCAGGTTTTTGGGAGCTTAAAAGGTAACGTGCGATGGGAGTAAATGATTCTTTTGGAGGGACGGACATGTCCGTCTGAGTCCCAATCGAACACCTCCCTGCTACCTTCTGGGCGTAGGTAGGTTTTTTGATGTTAAGAGGTTTCACTGCTTTCCTTGCCTCCTGGTACGATATGTTTAGCTCTGCCTTCAGCCGTTGAATTTCTTTTTCTTCTTTCCACCTCTGGCATGCTCGTGAGTAGGCCGGGTGTTCGCCTTCACAGTTAATGCAGGTGGGTTTCGTGGCTGAACATGCTGTTGTTTCGTGGTCCTTTGCACCACATCGAGCGCATGCAAGGACTCCACGGCAGGCCATTTGAGAATGTCCATATTTCTGGCATTTAAAACACCGTAAAGGGTTCGGAACATATGGACGCACTGGACAGTTGATGTAGCCAGCTTTAATCTCATCAGGAGGTTTGGGAGAGTTAAAAGTTAGGATAACACTCCTGGTTTTAACAATTTTCCCATCCCTTCGCGCAGTGATTCTCTTGACGGCAGTAACTCCCTGTGGTTTTAATTCGGAGCAGATTTCCTCCTCGGTGACGTCGAGAAGGTCCCACTCCGAAATGACACCTCTCGATGAATTTAGTGTTCTGTGTGGTGTCACTGTTATGGGTATTCCTCCGATTGATGTTACTCGGAGTAGATGTTCAGACTGCCTGTCATTTTTTGTTTCAATCAAGAGGTCCCCAGAACGGAGCCTCTTAACTGCCTTGGGTGAACCTGCTAACCCATCCAACCCTTTTTGTATAAAAAAGGGTGACATTTTACCAATCGGTGTTTCGTTGGTGGAATGCATTATTAAGAACCTTGGGACAGGCCCTGATGGTAGTTCGGTTCGCTGCCTCTTTGTAGCAATAATGCTATCTGCCTCTCCGTCATTATTTTCAGATAGGGACCGGGTTGGGGCCCCTGAAGGAATATGTTTATCAGGATTCATGAAAGTTTTAAAGTGGTTCAGTGCCCGGGCTCCCCACTCACCACGGAGCCCAAAGGGACGCCCACTACCCGGCATGCAATAAATGCGCTCGGGAGTGGGACGCCAGGTCTACCCAGACACTATACCCGCACCGCCGCCAGCCTGAATCCTGTCCCTCGGACCATGAGGGTAGGGGCGTGACATTGACACGGTTGACCCTCGCAGGCGAGCCTACTAGCCGATTGATCCTAGCCGGGCCTTCCAGGACCACCCGTCTTGTCGAAGCAGGGGCCAAAGTGGTGTATTGAAGCTGGGCCCCTCAACCACCAGGATCCCCCTTTCCGAATTTCTACGGGTCGCAGCGCACGGCAAACACGCCGGATTCCATTGATGTAAGCCTGGAACCTGGGCTGTGGGCGTTGGATCCCAGTGATGCTAGTCTGGAAGTCCAGCAGCATCACTGGGAGGTCCCCTCACCACGTACAGGTGCCCACGTCGAGGGGACTTCATGAGAAGTGACTTGAATATCAGAATAGCCAGTGGCATCGTTTAGCTCATTCGAACTGCTATTTAAAATAAAAAGGACAGCGGAAAATCATCTGTTGAATACGGAGGAGAAACCAGAAGAAGAACACTCTAAATACTTGGGCACTTTCTTTATGCTTAGTTCACGATTCGATTCATGTATAATGGTTTTTGCCACCGACGATATCTGTAGCACTGTCAAGTCTGTTCAGCGGGAAAATACTCCCAACTTAATGATTCACTTACAAAGCATTTTAGTGAGTTTGATGTAGCCTGGTACTCAGACACACCGGAATGAACATCTCGGTGCAATCCTGTGGCTGCTTTCACGTACAACTATATCTCGGGTGTATCGAGATTGGCTCATGGGTAACAGAAAGGCTGCAGTCAGTCAAACAACAATCCAGTACAACAGCGAAAACAAAGAAGAATTTTAGAACGCACAGCTCGTCGTACCTTGCCACGGATGGGATATCGCTGCCGACGACTGAACCGAGTTTTCACTCCTTTCAGCAGAAAAAAAAAAAAAAAAAAACACGGACTCAGGAGCACGAACACCGCACAGTGAAGGATTGGGGAGGGGGTTTGCATGGTATACCTTCTGTTTCATACTAATGGGAGAACCGGAATATGACGAAAACAGCACGAGTCCATGGACCAAGTGTCAACTATGCAGGGTGGTGGTGGTAGTGTAATGGTGCGGAGAATGTTTTCGTAGTACACCGCCCCCCTTAATACCCCTTAAGCAACATTTTGATGCCATAAGTTATCTGGAAACTGTTTATGAACAGGCGCATCTTTTCATGACTGCAGTGTATTCATCTATGAATGAGTTCTTTCAGCAGGGTAATACGCCAAGTCGCAAGGCCAAAACTGCACAGAGATAATTCTGGCCAAGAAAGAGCGTGAACTCTCATGTCACTAGATCTTAAGTTGAGCACCTGTGGGATGAGGTAGAATGAGCTTTCAAAATAAACAACCGCAACCTCAAATTTGCAACAACTGTGGAAAGCAATTTAAATCAACATGGACCTGCATCCCTTTGGCACGCTTTCGTTACCTCACTGAGTCCATCCCACGCGAATCCAAGCTGTTCTGAGGGCAACAAAAGGGGACCTAATCGCTGTTAGGTAGGTGTACCTAATAAATTGAAGGTGTATCTTATAAAATTAGGTGTACAGGCTCCGTATGATTTGTCCCTCAGTACAGTAATGATTATTGTTTTAAAAGATTGTTTATATAACTATATAAACAATATAACTTTAGATCTGTCGGTCTGCTCGTTAAAGCCTAGCAGTGGAATTACTGTACTTTTGTTGTACTTTGGTCATAAGTTTTAATTAGGTGGGAACTGACAGTCTTTTATTATGAGACTTCATATGAAATATTAATAAAAATTAATAGTTTCTTGAATGGGTTAATAACCATTTGAAACGGTTCAATGTCAGTTTGTCTAGCGAATACTGAATTATTCTTGACCATTCGATTCTGAGTAGAAGTGTTTAGTGTCGTTAAATTTAAAACATGCTTCGGACTAGTTTTAATATATTGTCTACAAATAAGCTTTCACCGAAACTTAGGGTTCTGCGAGCATCTTTCAAGGGTTCAGGTAACTGTGAACAATGAACAGTTAATTGTAAAATGTTTTAAATCAATAATTTTTTGAAACTTCATAGAACCCTTAAAAGTTAGTCATACAACTCTATTATTCCAAGAAAGCCAATTTGGAAACATTGAATTAAAAATAGTCCGAAACATGTTAGAATTTAAATAAGGAATAATACATCTAGCTTATAGGTATAATTTTTTTATATTGGCGCGAAAGCGAAGATATATTTTTATTATTATTATATGTATATATATATCCCTCTATAAGGAATTATACAGGAAGGATTTAGATGAAAGTAAAAATACTTTCATCTAAATGGAAGCAGAGATTTTAAACGGTAAAATAAGAACATATAATTATGCATAGAACAAAACAGAATCTTATAGAAGCACTTTTTAAATAGCAAAATAGCACAGCAAAAACCGTCTCTTACACAGCGACGTTCATGAAATAAGAGTAAAAAAAAGTAAGAACAAGAAAGGGCGGTCAGTCTGGGAACTTGCGGCCAAAACAAAATAAACATGAGAAGGCATTTCGGTTTGAAAAGGAGCAGTAAATAAAGAGATTTGAATGATTATAATATTGAATGTAGACGAATATAAATGGAATCGATTCAAAAGTAAGAGTTCTCAATAGCAGTGTGCAGACATGGACTATTTGTTCCTAAGTAAGCTCCGATTTTTCAGTGTTTTCCCACTGAAATCGGTGTGTGGGGAGCTCACGTAGTTTTATGAGAGTGGAATAATGCATTTTAAGGTACGCCTATCCTGTTTTGGCTGCACTTGAAGTAATGCTTAGTATTGATGAAGGGGCAAAAAAAAAAAAAAAAAAAATTAAACTTCAGTCGACAGGTAGACAGAAACCGAATACAGTATTCCATTGACTTCAATGTAGTATTGCCGTTTAATAATAAGCTACTGGCATAAATAAAGATTTCAAGTCAGAGCGCAGGCTCTGGTGCCAACTGGCTCAATCTAATCAGCCAGTTGGCACTAGAGATTTGAAGAAGTATTCTCATGACAGCAGGACAGTCTGGCTACACCAGAAAGAAAACATGTAAGTCACTTTCAGTAAACCGATATAGAAGGGATTGGGTGAATAGCAAGTTATGAATGGTTGTTGTTGTTGTTGTTGTTGTTGGAGGTTTTACGGCGCAACGGCAGCTAAAGGCCATTGTGTGCCAAACAACGATAGGATTTATGAATGGTAGGTATTATCCATGATAGGTATTTGTGAATGACAGGTTATGAATTATGGGTACTATGTAAGATAAGTTTGCGAATTGCAGATTTTTGAATAATAAGTATGATGTTATGTAGTGTGATAAGAACTTAAACAAGAACAATTAATTGTGAAAGTTTAGCATTAATTAATTCACATTTACTTTGACGGCATTCTATTAGTTAGAGCATTACACTGACAGTATTTAACCGGAGTCATACAGTTATAAGGTTATACAGTTATATAAACTGGAAATATGCTGGTTGTAATGATAATTGTGTTCATTATGAATTATACGTATTGCGGAATGGTACTTCGTTAAAATATTAATGAATGAGAAATATTAATTTTATGTGTCTGGTTGATTGAGCATCCTGATTTTAGATTTAATTTTGTATATCGAATTGTTAAGGGAAGAGAGCGAATTACGAGAACACCAAATGTGATTACATGTGATAAATTGAAGTTATATGGTAGTATTGTTAACAGAATTCTAAATTAATGGAAAAAAATAAAATATAACAGATTAAAAATTTAAATAAAGAAGGAAAGCGAAAATATAACAGGTTGAAAGTTTACACGGAGACGGAAAGTGATCATTCCACAACTGCTCGCGGTATATCTGTTTTGTGCACAAGCCTCAACTGCTCAGGATATACACAACTCTGCCCCATGTGCATTCTTGAAAAAAAACAGTAACCCTGGGCTCTTGCATCTTCTGATCATATTGAGAATCATAACATAAAAGTCAGGATGCATGTGGGCCGTAGTGCTTTGAGGGGTGCTGGTGTTACAGAGGTTAACAATCATTGTCAATGAAGAAACTAAAGAAAGGATGATAAAAATGTAGTGAATGAATTATACAATATAAATAAAAATAGCAAATACACAGAGGTATAATGCCTTCAGTTATACTTTCCAAAACAATATATGCCGACCGGGCTAGCCAGGTGGGTAAAGTGCCTACCTGGCAACCTAAAGGTCGCGGGTTCGAATCCCGCCTCGGGCTTGGATCACAGTAAAATGCAAAAACTTTGGGAGGTGCATTATGGCCACAGAAGCTGATGTGCTAACGAAAAAAAAAAACAATATATAAAGAAGTGAAGTATATAATATTGTTTCCTGGTGATTAGGAAGTGATGTTTGCTGGGAATACCCATATGTTGTGAATTACTAAATATAAAAATTTTCTGTTTATATTCCAGGAAGGCCACACAATGTCAGAAAATAGAGAACACAAGAACGTCGTAATATTTGGCGATCATGTGAGCTAGAACCACGGTCAACTTAATCGGACTACTATATCCTAGCGTTTGACTACTCGGCTATGCCATACTTTTGTTAGTGAAGTTGTTTCTTATGTCTGAACGTCAAATGTTGCTGTTTTTCCGTCCTATTTCTGCGTCATGCACGAGAGTCCCATTTTCACTTTCCAGTTTCTATTAATCGTGTATTTCAGGCATGAAGAAAATGAAGCCGGCATTCATAAAAACAGATAGAATTAGAATAACACGAGGCGAACACGCACGCACGCGCTTGTTTTTGTATCCGACTCGGATTATTCAAATTTTTATCAACTTTACAAATGCAAGTTTCCTATTATAGCATTGTCATTTCCTACATGTTCATGCTCTCTCTCGACAGTAGTAAACTCAATCTTCTTTTTTACTGTCCCTGACTGCTACTCCAGTTTTAGTTTCTCTATAACAGGAGCATTATCAACACTAAGTTCCAGACAGTGTTCAAGAAATGCACATGCCTTTAGGTTATTCAGCAGATGATGCCCAGTATTATACCGGTAGGGTCACCCTCCAATGCTGAGAGTAAGCTTCTTTCTATTTTGCGAATTTTTTTTATTAACAAAGGTCACCACAATGGGATATAGCTTGGTTGTTTGTTTGTTATTTGGTTTTTAGGAGCATTAGCAACTAAGGCCATATTGCTCCGGGATATGCGGTGGTCATTCTCTGACCTTTCCGCATCCTCCGTATTTGGTGGTAACGGGCTCGAACCCCGGTCTAATCAAGAAGCGTGTGCTACGCAGTGCTGCTCCTTCCCAGCTGGCAACGGAGGCGCCTATATATAGCTTGGAATCAATTCAATTTTCAATCTGGAATCAATATAAATTTCACTAATAATGCCCGTTTTTATTCATCCACCTGTTTTTTTTTTTAAATACTATTTCGTGGGAAACATCTTTCTGACCAGTGCGCCTGCATGATGATGATGATCATCATCATCAGCCATTTTCAATCCACTGCAGGATGAAGGCCTCTCCAGCAACTTTCCAGTTCCTTCTGTTTTGAGCACTGGCCATCCATTTACTACCCAAAAACTCATGAATTTCATCTATCCATCTCAGCCTTTGTCCTCCAGGTTTTCTTCTAGCTCCTCTTGGTACCATTCTGTTATTTTCTTAGTCCATCTGTCATCATGTCTTCGAGCTATGTGTCCTGCCCAAGACCATTTTAGTTCTTTACTTTTGATAAGAATGTCCTTTACTTGACTTTGCTGCCTAATCCATGTGTTTCTCTTCTTATCTAACAGTCTGATTCCCAATATAATTCGTTCCATTCTTCGCTGTGTAGTTCTCAGCTTATCTTCCATTCTTTTGGTGAGTGCCCAAGTTTCACTTCCATAAGTCATGGTGGGGAGTATACATTGATTCATTATTTTACGTTTCAGACAAACTGGGATATTGCTCTTCAGTATGTGACTATATTTCCTGAATGCTATCCATCCAAAATTTATTCTTCTCTTGACTTCCAGCCATTTATCATTATTACAGCTAATAATTTGTCCCAGATAAGTATATGACTCCACCTTTTCAATTACTGCTCCTTCAATCATTATTTCCCTTTTCGTAGCATACTTGTTCATCAATACTTTTGTTTTAGCCATATTCATCTTTAGTCCAAAATCCTTACTAACTGTGCATAACTGATTAAGATTTTCCTCTAATTCTTTGGGATCGTGGCTTATGACCACAATGTCATCTGCAAATCGTAAATGGTTTAGGTACTCTCCGTTCACATTGACTCCTTTCTGTGACCAGTCTAATCTTCTGAAAGCTTCCTCAAGGGCAGCAGTAAACAGTTTTGGAGATATTGTCTCCTTGTCGAACTCCTTTCTCGATTTTAAATTTTCTACTGTCTTTGTCTAATCTAATAAAGGAGGTAGCACTCTCATATATTTTCTTCAAAATGCCTTGTCTTTCCAGTGCCCGAAACATTGCCTTATGCTGTATGGAGTCAAATGCTTTTTCATAATCGACAAATTCCAGGCATAATGGTGTTTTATATTCATTTGCTTTCTCCATTAGCTGTGATATTACGTGAAGGTGATCCATAGTTGAGAATCCTGTCCTAAAGCCAGCTTGCTCTTTCGGTTGATTCTCATCAAGTATTCTTTCTAATCTGTTAGTAATGACCCTTGTGAACAACTTGTAGATGTGGGATAACAAGCTAATTGGTCTATAATTTCCAATTTCTGATTTATCTCCTTTCTTATGCAGCAAAACTATGATTGCATTATTCCACTGCTTAGGCGTCACACCTTTTCTAATGCACTTTGTGAAGAGCCTTGCCAGTTTTTGTGTTATGTCTCTTCCTCCCAATTTTAACAACTCTACAGTAACTTCATCTTCCCCCGGGGCTTTCCGATTCTTCATTTTCTTCAATGCATGTTCTACCTCATCAGGAAGAATATCGGGTATGTCGTATGTGTTGCTACTTTGCAATCCATCTTCCCTACTGCTGGTATCATTCTCTCGCTCCTTGTATAATTCTGTATAGTAGTGTTCTGCTATTTGAATTATGCCTTCTCTGCTGTTTATAAGTACACCATCGCTATTCTTCAGTTTCAGTATCATTTGTCTTTCTGTATTACTGCTCATGGCTGCTGATTTAAATCCTTTGTTTTCCCTTAATTCTTGTTCTACTTTTCTTGTGTTAAATCTTCTTATGTCCTCTCTGAGTCTCTTTCTAATGGCTTTGCATAACTCGGTGTACTCAATATTCTCCCTGTCTTCATTTGTCGTCTTCGGTTCATCATGACAAGTGTTTCTTGACTAATATTTTATTCTTTGGATTTCTGTTTCCCTAAAGGTTTCTTGGGCTTTATCACTTTCAGAAAGTTGTAATATTCATCGTCGACATCTTGGTCCTGAGCAGTCTGCAGAATCTCAAACTTGTTCTTAAGTTCCAGTACGTACTGCTTTTTCTCCTCCTCTGTTATTTCGAAGACCTTTGTATTATTTACTCGAGTCAGGTTTTTCCTTTCCTTTCCTACATTCAAGTGTACATCTTACCATTCTGTGATCACTTCCAACATTTACCTTATTCAGGACGGTAACATCATTCACAATATGATTCATTCACATCATTCACCACAATGGGATATAGCTTGGTTGTTTGTTTGTTATTTGGTTTTTAGGAGCATTAGCAACTAAGGCCATATTGCTCCGGGATATGCGGTGGTCATTTGTTGCATGATAAACACAATCAAAAGGAAAATTATATTCTGTTAAAAAAAATATGGAAATAAACATTCTGAGCATACGACGTCATCACTATGAAATACTACATCTCTTTTTGCATTTCTTTATATGCCGTGTATGCTGCCCTTATGCTATTTGCTATTTTTGTGTGCAAATGTCTGATTACATTGCATTTTCCGCCGCTTGAAATAGAAACATCACATCGCATTCCAATTTTAACGTAGTTTTATTTTTTTTATTCGTTTTTTTAATCAAAAAAGGGAAAAACAGTATTTTCAAAAAAAAAAAAAAAAAAACGGAAAAATTCTTTGTCACCAACTATACTGATTTAGGACGGTGAGGCGAAGAAGGGTCAAATCGAGTAATGAAGATGGATTCTATATCGTGAATCCGGAGTGTCGGCGGTTAGGTCGTATATCCTTATGAATTATGCTTTTAAACTGGTTTTTAGTATTTTGATAAAGATGTACCGTAATTAAGTAATATTTTCTCTATGGTAAAAAAATAAAAATCTTAGAAAAATACTTCATGTTTATAGTACACAGAATGCACAGGTACTTCGAAATTATCCGTGTATCTATATAAATATTGTTTTCATCGCCTGACACTTTAGTGACTGAGTAGTGATTACTATAAACTTTTGAAGACGCAAATTATCTTGAGAGAGAAGATTCCACCTATTCCTATTCATTATGAATCCATTTCGAAAAATAGTGACATTCCTTTCCTCATTTAGTTTTCATGTTTGTTCAGGCGGATTTTTATTTGAATATGTTCCTTACAGATGACTATAACATATGAGCTAGAATGCTGTTCTTGCGAAAGAAATAAGACAATCAAATTACAATTTATTGCTTGAAAAAGGTCGCATTTTTTCAAGCACAACTGCTTATTAAATCATCAGATGACTATGACCCGAAGGAGATGACAAACGTGAGTATCTACATGGTAGAAACAATGATACATGAGGAACAGAAAAGTTCGCGTCTTGTAAAAGAGAAAAGTCTATTTGCGAAAACTAAAGGTACGCACCAGTGCTTAGAACATGCGTTTAATATCTTCCGACTGACAGTTGATAAATGAAGAGATGAGGGAAAGGCGTTTTCCGAGTTTAGGAGTATAGAAAAAAAAAAAACACAAGCAAATGAAATGGAATAAGAAATCTTGTATAGCCTCTTTGGTAGATTGCAACACAGATAAATAACTAGAACTCGTTAGTTACTTGGAGATAACTGAAAAGTTAATTTAGCGAGCCAAAAATATGTAGATGGAAACTGCTTCCTTGAAAGGAAACAGTATATTATACATATTTAAGGCAATACCACTTATTTTCAAACGCCGTATATATCACAATACACGAAATTGGATCGTATATAATCTGTAATTATCAGAAGTCTGTCGGGAAAGACAATTAGCAAGATAACTAACATATATAGAGTAATTTGCAACAATCTTGAATTTGACGTGTGTGTGTGTGTGTGTGTGTGTTCTATTGCTATTGTCCTTTTTCTTCCCTCATATGGAATTCTGGGAAACATCAACAGAATAAATAAGGGGTTGAATTATAATAGTTTTTTATCAAAAATTTGATACGGCTTTTAATTATAGCATATGAAATCTTTCATTCTGGGAAACATCAACAGAATAAATACGGGGTGGAATTATAATAGTTTTTTTTTCAAAAATTTGATACGGCTTTTAATTATAGCATATGAAACTCTACTTGGACGTTCAATTTATCATGAATGAAACCGTGGAATCCGTACAACGCATCTTTAAAATCTTTGACATGAAATGCACGAGGTTTTGACTATTTATTTATCAATTCAACAGATTTATTCAGAAAAGAAATATATTTTTCAGCTGTTTGCTTTTCAAATTATACCTTACAGAATTGAACTGAAACATCTTCATTAATTCCAGGATAATTCCCACCGGAGTCTTACGAATATAATTAGTTTTTATGTTTTTTAGTTGATCGCACGTTTTCAGCTCTGTCGTAGTACACTTTAATTTCGAGTCGCCCCTCTAGGAAGAAATCACAGGTTGTTAGAGTGTGTAAACTAGTGATGAACGTAATCGAGAGGTTATAATGGATTCATTCGATTACGGCAAATCATTCAATTCAATTACAGCAAATCATTGGTTTTTAGGTGCATCAGCGACAATACTGTGCCATTTAAAATTGTTAAAACATCCGGAGTAAGGATGATTCTTTGTCCTTTAGAAATTATTATTATTATTATTATTATTATTATTATTATTATTATTATTATTATTAGCCATATGGTACAAGGAAGCCTGAGGCTTATGCTGCACCAGCCAAAAAAAAAAAAAAAAAATCCTGAGTTACCCGCTGAGAAAGAAAGAAGAGAGAGGAGGAGAAAGAGAGAGAGAGAGAAAGGGAGAGAGAGAGAAAGGGAGAGAGAGAGAGATTTCTCCAGTCTACGACGGAACTCCAATTCAGGTCGTCTATCCAATGAGTAACAAGTGACGAAACCATAGGACCGATTATGGAATCATTTAATTCCTTCATTTGTTTATACTCATATAATCTAAATGATTAATTAAATGGCTACGGAATGTATTGAAAGTGTCCGCCTCATGTAAATATGCACTCTTAGTGTGTTTGATATATCGATATGAAGAATGTGTCCGTCAATGATGATATTAATGCAGTTTTCAATGCTTTGCTTTATTACACCTTTCAAATTGGGATCCACGGAACTCTAGGGCTCCGTGAAAGCTTGTTGGGGTGAGAATTTCATGAAAATTTTAACGAGGGAGTTTGTTTCATGATCTTTGTTATGTGTTTTGTTTATTTTTTTGAAGAAAGATAAGCAAATTATGTAGAAAAAAAGTCTGTGATATACGACAGAATTTTACCCTTTGAGATATACGACATAATTTTAATATGAATTAAGAAATATCCAAGATTCAAAACTGTCTGGAGCCAGAGATTTTCAAACTAAAGCAAAGCATAAACGCTTAAAGGAGCATTTAGAATCCCAGTTTTCCTCGAAGCTCTGGGATTTTTATCGTTAATTATTAATATTTTAAAGATATGAGGGCTCTCTGGAAGTGTCTCATTTTGAAAAGCGCTCCGCGGAAGATCTAAATCTACAAAGAGTTCCGCGCGCAAAAAAAAAAAAAAAAAAAAAAAGTGCGAAAAAGTCTGTACTATGTTTTCGCAGGTAGCATACTGGTTATCAACACCCTTCCAACGGCAGCTGGAAAAGATCTGGGTTGGGATTACGTCAAAGACACGAGGAACTTTTATGGGTTTTTTTTTTTTTTTTTATTGTTCGTTGCTGCATTAGTTGGGCGGTGAGGATAGCAAGGATTCTCCCCCCCCCCCAGAAACTCGTGATTTTCGTCTACAAACTAACCAGATAACACCAGCAATTCATGAGTATAATATACATCCATGGGGAGATGAAATTATTATCTGGTAGCCCTAATATACACAGTTATACGAGGTGCGTCTAAAAAGTAATGAGACTGGTGCTATAAATTTTTTTATTAACAACTGAACTACAAATCAACATTATTCCCTTCAATTCAATTCAATTCAATTCAATTATTCAATTCAAAATAGTTCCCTTGGGAAGCCATACACCGCCGGAGACGTTGCTCCCACTCCGGTAGCAGTGCTAGAAGTTTTCAACTGAAAGTGCCTTCAGCTGGTCTGTCACGACCTTTTGGATGTTGTCCACAGTTCCAAAATGACGACTTTTGAGGAGGTGGAATTTGAGCTTCGGGAAAAGTTTTTCGGAGTTTTCCGCTAGGTGGCGGAGATGAGAGCAGTGTAATATTTGTGCTCCGTCTACTTGTCTATTTTCACTTACCTATTAGTCATTTACTAGATATGATTAATACTGACAGAAAGCGTAGGACTCCCTCCATCTGAATATTCCAACAGAAGAAGAAATTAAAGATCAGGTAAAGTTTTATTAATGATTTTCTGCATGTTTGCCACTTGCTATTTCATCTTCGTTCCCCTGCAAGTATCTCTCAAGGTCACACACCCTGCTGCGCTAAAGAATTAGGCACTACCGCCCAGAGCTAAAGTCAGAAAGAGCTTTCCTACAACAGCCAACCCTCCCTGGAGGATTAAAGAATTCAGTTGACTAGTACAGACTCATACAGTTTACCCTTCAGCATGGAAAAACAACCATCGGATTCAACGGAACTGATGTGCAGCGTTTGTAAGACCGCAAATAAATACACGATCAAATGTTCACGGTGCAGCATCATAATTGGAAGCTGCTGTTCTCAAGTGGATATAGTGCGTTTAAATCAGAAACGACGCAAGATGTTTCTTTGCACAAGTTGTAGGTCCACAAATGAAAATGATAGAACAGAACAACTGAATAAAACAACTGAAGCGCCACAATGTATCATGGACACTAGTGACTCAGAAAATGAAGACCCCTCCCCACAGCCCGCTAGCAACCACACGGTAACGGAGCGTAACGGGAAACTAAATTACTCCTTAGCTCAAATCTTAGGCTGTGACACATGCCCAGAAGAATGTGAACACAAGAAAACAAGTGACGACCCCCAGGATATTTGTAACATTTTAGACCACACTGTAGAAGCAGGCTGTATTGCATTTCAGAGAGAAGATAAAAACGAAGCGAAGCACAACCAATTAGCCCACGACACACAGAGGCAGGAAGACTTACTAGAAGAACTCCTTCTCCCCATTTTCAAAACTCTCCAGGACATGCAAAAGGAAAATCACGAACTAAGAGAACAAAACATGAAACTAATTGCCAGTCAGAAAGTAATGGATAGGAAACTAGACACCATCCTAACACAGCTACAACATATTAACAGACGACATAATCAGACAGCTGAACACTTACGAGCTGGCCCTGCTACCTATCCTAAAGAAGCAAAGAAAGAGCATGATACTCGTCTCAGGACTACCCTCCCAGGCGAAATAAAAACAGTATTGCACGAAGCTGATCCCCGCAGAGAACAGATACTCCCCGAAATGGTGGAAAGTACTAAAAACTTCCCGAACAGAAGTCCAGACTGCAGGACAGAAAACAGAGCAGAGACAACTGTCGCTAGCACTGCGATACCCGCAAGCCAACCCTGCATAGATAAGAATCACTTCTTCAACATAGAGCCATATGCCCCGAAACAACCTACCTACGCACAGATGGTTACTCTCCCATCAAAATCAGCTGACCAAAGTTCTACTAAAAGAGAACGCCACCCGCTACTTACCAATCAGCAACATTATGCAACGCGACCAAACGGCGATCCTATGCATAAAATCCCTGTTTCCTCGCCGAGGTTACCCACAGGATATCGTCCTTGCCTTGCCGAAAAGTACAACATCACTTCGGTTCAAACGAGAGGGAAAATATTTGTGTCGCGAATCAACCCCAATATTACTCCTGGTGTCATCAGAGAAATGTGTGTTGAGGGAATTGGTATCGATGTTGAGGTACGTCAAGTACGAACTAGACACCCTGCCTACTCCTCCTTCACTATCTCCTGCCCCATTAATTGTGAAGCCCAACTACTGAACAGAAATATATGGCCCAGTGGCACCCTCGTTAAAAGATACAGAGAACAATCGACAAGGCCCACTACTAGTGCAGTGAACACCCTAGCAAAACAATAGCAATCAACGAACACCGCGCCAGACTTCAAAGGGGATACAAAAGTCTCCCTTTTTCTACAAAATGTTTGCAGCATATCCAATAAACTCCACACCTTGCAGAGTCTTCTAATAAATGCAGAACACTCATTTATCTGTCTGACAGAAACGTGGCTTCAAAATAATAAACAGCTGGACGCCCTGGTAGACAATTTAGGCTACAATTGCATTGGTAGAGGGAGAGAGATCAAAAGGGGCGGAGGAGTAATGATGATATATAAAACCGACTTCCAGATTGTGAAAGAACAAAGCTCTAATTCAGATAACTTTGAAGCTGTTATCGCCACATTCTCTGGTGAGAACAGCAAGGTACAGCTTTGCCTCATCTACATGCCACCAGAACATACGAGAGAGATCAGAAATGAGTTCTTTACCTGGCTGGTATCAAACTTAGACGTAAATATTGACACAATCATTTTAGGAGATCTGAATATGCCGTTACCGAGGAATAAAGATGCAAAGGCGGAGCTAGACGCCACAGTAGAAGCACTAGGAATGAAACAATTAACAACACCTGCGACAAGAGGATTACAGCGCCTGGATTTAATTTATTTTAACGCGCAAGATGTTAACTTAATAGACAACTCCTTACAGTTTTCCTCCGACCACTCTGCGCTTTCAATGGAGGTTGCTCTTCGAAGACAGACTGCCGATCAGAACTGCGGCACACATCAGGGTAATGAATCGAATTTGATATTTTCCACAAAATATATTAAATCCGAGGTCATCTTGCAATGCTTAGCGCGATACAACTTTCAAAGTCTACACAAGATGTCCACTGAAGAAGCCATAGACGAGATTTCGCGGTTACTCTTGAATATCGCCCGTCTAGGAGCAGCGAAAATATTAAAGATCTCAGACAGAGCGAACTCTTGGTTCACTCCACAAGTTAAAGTTATATTTAAAAAGAAGCAAAAGCTATACCGAAAGTGGAAAAGAACTGGACACCCGACTGATCGGACAACGTATAAATGCGAAAGGGCAAAGTTCATTCGACTGAAAAGACAAGCATACTTTGAGGTTATTAAGGAAAAATTAAAAAAAGGAAAGAGAATAGTTAGCAAGAAAAAGAACAAAAAAGAAATGACGGACCAGCTGTTTAGAGAGTGGACAGAAGTCACATTCGGAAAACCTTTGAATGAAAAGCAGAAAAATTGTGAGGAAAACATCCGCGAGATGCAGAAAATGATTGAAAAACTGATGGATCCCACTGGCACTAACCGAACTAGAGATAGAAACATATTACGTGAAATTAATATCAGCAGGGAAAACTTAAAGGAAGCTATTAACTCGCTCCCCAATAAAGCAACGATCGGGCCGGACCAGTTCCCGCTATTCATGATAAAAATATGTAGTGCTTACATAATCGACCCGCTCCACCACCTCTTCCAAAGAATACTAACTGAGGGGGTTATCCCGAAAACATGGAAGAGATATTACGTAAAACCAGTTCCAAAAATAAACAATCCTAAAACCAGTAAAGATTTCAGGCCCATCGCAATCGGATGCTCTCTGCAAAAAGTTTTTGAGAAAGCAATCCTCAACACCGTCAATCAGCACTGCTTTGGGGACAGGCCAGAATACTTACATTCTGTGCTTCCTCGAAGGTCGACTATAACAAATTTAATGGAGACTCTACTCCGAATACAGCTAGCTTTAAACAATAAACAACAGTTGGACATCGTTTTCCTGGATGTAGCAGCAGCCTTCGACAACGTCTCAGTCCCAGCTATAACAGTAATCCTCAAGGAGTATTTCCTCATTTCAGGAAGCACTTTAAACATTCTCACTAACACCCTTCAAGAAAGACAAATTATCGCAATAAACGGGAAACAAACAGCAACTTACTGTATCTCTAGGGGAGTACCTCAAGGGGGCGTATTGTCCGCCACCTTCTTCGCAATAGTACTAGCCCCATTTTTAGCTCAAAACTGTGAGCAATTTATTACATATGCTGACGATTTGAAATTTTTTGTAATCTCCAAAGAACAAGAAACTGCACCCCACCTATCAGAGGAAGCAAACAAGGCAATCAGGAAACTAGAAGAATATCTGCACTACATTGGCCTGAAAGTTAATGAAAAGAAAACTGCCCAAATGACCTTCACCAATAAAAAGAAGAAAAATGAAATTACGATTTTCGTGAACAATACCAGAGTCCAAAAATCTCCCGCACATGTTGACCTTGGCCTTAAGTGGGATGACGGATTAAACTTCATACCTCACTTCGAATACATTAGGAAAAAGACATACGCAGCACTCTGGAGCACTAGACAAGAACTCACCGGCCTCCGAAGCCCTCATCTCATGATCCAATACATCCTTAAATGCGTTACGCCGATTCCGTTGTACGCATCGACTATCTGGTCATCGGCCCCTGAGAGCAACATCAAGGCCTTCTTAGGAGTAGAATACTGGCTCCTGAGATGGCTAAACAAGATTGCCGGGAAACCGTTTACCATCTCAAGAGCGGTCTTGTCTGCCAATCTGGACATCACACCCTGGAAGTATATCATCACAACCAGAAACATCTTAACTCTGGCAAAGCTGCTAACGGAGAGAATAGATTCGCCGAAAGTGGGAAACGTGATCACTCGCCCCCGGATGACACGACCGAGAATAAACAGAGAAGAATCAAGTCTCAAGTGCCAACTGACTCAATTGGACTCTCTGGGGAGATTTTTCCCAGCAAATACTGTGAATTATTTTAATGATTTAAATATAGATGCAGAGAAACTATGTACAGACAAAATGTATAGGACAGAAATATTTGGTAATGTGTACCGGCAGGTACAAATATAATAAGAAGACTAATTTAATAATTTATATAATAATATTTAGCATTTAACAACCATTCGCAATTAATCCATTAACACATATTCTGTGTTTTGTCATCTCCAAATATTGTAAATAAGTTCATGTAAATATGCTTGTAAATACTGATATAATGTAACCACACCCTCTAGCCACGTGCTGTCCATGGGTGTCTCGTAAGAGAAATAAACAGATAATAATAAGAAAAGGAAGAAGTCACACGAACTCAGATCAGGAGAGTATGGGGGCTGCGAAACCACTGGAATACCCTTTTTGGTAAAAAATTCGGTCACGGAAATGGCAGTATGACAGGGAGCGTTGTCGTGATGCAGCATCCAAGAGTCCGCAATCTCCAGCCGGACACGATTAACCCTTTTTCTGAGTCGTTCAAGGACCTCGCGATAATACTGTTGATTAACTGTTTGTTCTTGAGGCACGAATTCCTTATGAACAACATAAGGAATTCGTGCAAGGAATTCCTTGACTGTCGAAAAAACAAATTAGCATGGATTTGCTCATTCTTGCTTTTTTCGGGCGCGGTGAGTTGCTCGTGTGCCACTCCGAACTTTGTCGTTTGGTTTCGGGATCGTACTCGAAAATCCATGCTTCATCACCTGTTATGATATGTTTGAAAAAATTTTCGTCATTTTCGATGCGTTCAAGAAGGTCCAGGCACACATTCCTTCGGTTTTCCTTTTATTCGTTGGTGAGGTTTTTTGGAACCAGCTTTGCACAAATTTTCCGCATGCCCAATTCCTCAGTCAAAATGTCGTGAACGGTTTGGTGATTCAAATTCAACTCACTACCGATCATTCTGACTGTCAAACGTCGATCAGACCTCACGAGAGCCCTCACTTTGGTCACATTTTCGTCCATTTTTGACGTGCAAGGTCTTCCAGAACGAGGTTAGTCTTCGACACTCTCATGGCCATCCAAAAATGCTTTATGCCACCTAAAATCCTGTGCCCTCAATAGAGTATGCTCTCCATAAGCCCGTTTTAATTTTTCGTAAGTTTCTGTTGCGTTTTCCTTAAGTTTGACGCAAAATTTGATCGCGCAACGCTGCTCGAGATTTCGTTTTTCCATTTTCGTAACGCGTCACTAGTACACTCACACAACTCGCTGTCAAGTCAGACGAGTTAACGCTATTGAGTTGACACTTAGACTGAACATCAAATAAGAATGCACGTCTCGGTTGATGTAAGGGGGATTGGCTACAGTGTTGCCAGTTTGCGAACCACGAGTTCAGTCTCATTACTTTTAGACACACCTCGTCTATACGTTTTCTTTTTTTTTTTTCCGGATCTAGAGTATATCGGTTGTTTTCGTGTTTTTTTTTTTTTTTTTTTGAGTTTATACGGCAGATAAAAATCCCAAAGTAATAAAAAAAGAAAAGAAAAGAAACACGCCTTATTGCGGAAAAAACTGTTACGCACCGCACTAATAAATGTTGCGATTCTTCTCATATACCACTACTCTCACAATGAAACTGCCTTTAGCATTAACATTAGTAGAGGCATTTGATGCAAGAAAGCAAGCTTATGCAGCATCAGCCAAAAAAAAAAAGTAACATAAATAAATAAAAATAACCACTTCCACTTCACCCCTCTGTTCGTTCGAAATACCTGTCCAGCTGAGCCTTAAACTTATTTAGGCTGTCAACCTCCACCACAAGGGATGGAAGTCTGTTCCACCAACCAACCACCCGCTGGCTAAAGGCAATTTTCCGCACGTCTATCCTACATCTGTCTTTCCTCAATTTGAATTTATGCCCTCTCAGGTGATTTTTCTGAGCTAGAGGAAGAATCCCATCAGCATTGAGCATGCTTAAACCATTCAAGGCTTTATACACCTCTATCAGATCACTTCGCTGGTGCCTAGTCTCCAGACACTGTAATTTGCAAAACCTAAGCCTTTCTTCGTAAGAGCACCCCTTTGTTCCATTCACTAATCTTGTTGCCCTTCTCTGTACTCGTTCCAGCAGCTCTACATCCTTCTTGAAATGAGGCCTCCAGACCTGTATACAGTACTCTAGGTGTGGCCTGACCATCGTCTTATAACCTCTCCTTCTGCCACCTCTCCATATTGTATCCCAGAAAACACAATAAGTTCGCGAAATTTATCCAAATAATGGTTCCAAAAACTTTCTAATCATAGTCATGGGTGACACTGAAGGAATCTTAAATGATGAACAATCTCTAGGGTCAGGTTCATGTCGGCAAAAACAACTAAACATTTTTTTTTTAAAATTAAAATTTTACAGCTTACAAAATTAAAAATTATATTTTCCGGAACATTTTCGGAATCCATTTATTAAAAATATAATTTAAGTGAAGGCCGGTGGGAAAGAAAGAGTTTAATATATCAAAAGAAACTTTAGAAATATCTTAAGTGATCTATTAAAACGGAAACTAAACAATAAGAGAGAAGTAGCTGAGACGGGATGTTAATTTTCTCGATTAAAATTCAAAGGATAATCTTCTAAAGTTGATTACCATGTTAAGTGCTTGCTCAGTTGTTATATTAATACATAAATTGAACTGTTTCCATTTCAACTATGCTCTCCCAATAAAGATTACCAATAAACTTCCAGTAATATGGAAATAAACAATGAGAAGCCCTTCAGAACTCTTTTAGATTTCGCTGTTGATTGTAAGAATTGAAGTGTTAAATTCAATATGTTTCATCTCGGGTATAACGTTGTAGCATGTCTACTGACAGCTTTAACTACATAAGGGAACATCGTTATTAATATCTGCCATTTAATTGGGGAAGGAGGGGGGGAAGTAACTTGCAATTCTACGATGTCGAAACGTATTGAAATGGCGTAAATGTTTCTCTGAAAGCCTACGGAGGATATTACATTACAATAACTGTATACATTTAAGAGTACTGTATGTCTGAACAAGAACTGTTCCCAAAAGAAATTAATAAACGTCTGACTTTTGTCAGTGGCTCATTTCGCAATACGTGTGATCCTAAATTTTCTAGTTATCCGTATTCCTGTCCTCTTAGATGTCTTCTGTTTCGAGAGGCGAGAAAACCAGCATAATTGTCTGCGATCATTATCAGTATACCGTTTCCTTCAATTTTCAAATAAGAACCAATACGATTGTCCCCAAGAACACCATACTAAATTTACATTTTGCGTGGTGTTCTTGGGGACAATCATATTGAGCCTTATTTTCTGCCAGAATACAATATTCTTTCAAGAATGGAATGCCTACATTTTCGACGGAACAATTTGTTGGGACTATTGGATCACACACTCCTTATAGGAACCCATAACCGGAAACGTCACGAGAAAGTAGTAGCAGAGGCACAAGAAGCAGAAATGACACAAGACAGTAATTAGTGACAAACATTTATTTGACATAATATTAACAATGGAGTACGAGATGGATGTTTTCCATGATATTACAACAGATGCTCGAAGGTTCCACCATGAGACGCGATGCATACGTGGCACCGACGCAGCATGGATTGGCGGACAAGGTCGAACACACCTGGAGTTTCTTTAACAGTAGCAGCAGCGCCGAGGAGTCTCGCCACGAGATCCATTTCCGTCTCCACAGGCGATTCATACACGATAGATTTGAGGGCCCCCCCCCCACAGAAAGAAATCAAGGCTCGATAAATCAGGTGAGCTTGAGGGCCAGGCAACGGGTCCACCACGGCCAATCCATCGACGCCCAAAACGCCTGTTCAAATGGTCACGAACACACCTTCCATAATGGGCAGGCGCCCTGTCATGTTCAAACCAAATGTTGCGTCTCACATTTGCTGGAACATCGTCAAGTAACCCTGGTAGAACTTGTTCAAGAAAGATCCGCTATTTAGCGGAGTTCATGCGGGATGGTAACAGGTATGGGCCGACTAAGCAGTCACCGACCATATCTGCCCACACATTTATTGCGAAGCGATGTTGTGCCGCATGGGGGCACACACCGTGTGGGTTGTCGTGAGCCCACACATGAGCATTGTGCTGATTGAATAAGCCGTCCCGAGTGAAATAAGCCTCATCCGTGACCAAAACATAGGCTGGAAAATTCAAGTCTTGAACACTTTCTTGGAGAAACCAGTGCGCAAACGTCACACGTGCAGGATGATCTTGGGGGAGCAGTAACTGAACCCTTTGGAGATGAAAGGGGTGTAAGGAATCGTCGTGCCAGACACGCTGTAAACTGCAACGAGACACTCCTAAGGCAGAAGCAATGGCACGTGTGCTGGTAGTAGGATTATTTTGGGCGGCATTCAACACACTTTCTTCCATGGCGGGATTCGCGTGGAATCTGGTCTGCCCGCACTACCCCTGTTACCTCTAAATGACCCATAATTGCACAAATTTTGATGCACACGCGCAAACAAACGGTGATCCGGTACATGTCTGTCTGGAAAGCGTTCTCCATAAATTCGTTGAGCGGCTCATCCATTGCCCTCTGCTAATCCATACACTAGGTGCATGTCTGCCAGCTCACAGTGGCGCCTCCGTAGCCAGGTGGGAAGGAGCAGCTGTGCGTAGCATACGCTTCTTGATTAGACCGGGGTTCGAGCCCGTCACCACCAAATACGAAGGATGCGGAAAGGTCAGTGAATGACCACCGCATATCCAGGGGCAATATGGCCTTAGTTGCTAATGCTCATAACAAACAAACAACAAACAAACCAGCTCACAGTTCGTATATCGATGATGCTCTTCGTGCGGCGACTACTGCTTGAATGAGTAAACGAGAAATTTTCCCTCTCGCGAACTGATGAACAGCGCCGTCTACTGACTTACGTTGACGTTTCCGGTTATGGGTTCCTATGTGACTCACATTCCTTTAGATGTTACCTACCTCCCCTAAACGTTTGTACCAATATTTTTGAGACACCCTGAATATATTACTGGAGATGGTATATTGTAAAAGGATTAATTTAAAAGGGTTTAATAATTCTTGATAAGAAAGGGCTTGAAATAGTTAAGCATAAAGCTACAGATATGCCAATTCATAAATGTAAACAATTACTTAATATATTAAATGATAAAAATAAGGGGCCTCTTGAAAAAGTTGAGGAGATTTAAAGATTTTTAATTTCCTAATATATGGAAGTAGAACTTCCCATATGGAATTTACTTGAACAACCCTCTTATTGATGTATGAACAGCATCTTGAAAGAAATGTAAATATTAAGGAAATTTCAAAGTAAATAAATTTTGTACGAATTGAACGCTTTTGAACAATTTATTTTCCTTTTGAATGATTTATTATATATATATGTACATATATATATATATATATATATGGTGCATATATATATGGACAAAGTTTTTTTCTAATGAATGAATGATAATACTAAAATCAATGAAAGTGCTATTGTAACACTTTTGCTTCGTCTTTGAGGTTGTCACAGACATTCTCTCAGATATGCCAGACAACTGTACTTGCTACCTGGGAGTCTAAAACGCTGATGGAACTGATATTCGGGTGACACTCAAATCAAGTGGACCCAATTTCGGCGAAGTCCGGACGGTCTGTGACAGCCAAATCCTCTGCTTGCACCTTCACGATGGTGGGACTGTTAGAAATCCTGGCTATAACCTCCATGCACAAGTACATGGGGGGGTGACCACTCAGGTGTGAACATAAGCAGGGGTCGAGGTGTGGTGCTCACACCACATGGAGGAATGCCGCCCCTCTATGTTACCAGGTAGTACCAGGTTGTAGATGACTCTCACCAACTGGTGCAATACCAGTTGGCAATACCACTTTGCTTATTGGAGGCTTGAATGGGTGGAACCCATGTTTAGTCTCTAGAGTAAAGTTCCGGTCAACCCTTGCCAATCTCTTCCATCACGCAGTATGATTGATGAATTTTGAGGTTATGATGAACATCGTGGCGAGCTCCATTGTTCCTTACATTTCGAGGGCACAACTCAAAAACGGTGTTCGCAGGCCGGCCGCTAGTTAGTACACCGAACCGAACCTATTGGTAACTCTCTAGGAGGCTTCCGGATCAGCTAGTGTATAGTCTTGCTACCATTATTGTGCCAGATAGTGACTGGAGGGAGTCCGAGTAGTGTGTGCGGGGGGGCATTGTCGAGGCCACGTTATGTCAAGGATCTGGGTATATTCTTACCATGTGTACGCCATATCCAAATATTTTATTACTTCATACAGCATGTCCCACCCACTTTTTCTTAGTATTGAATACACCAAGAATTGTCAAACTAATAGAGCAAGCTTATCTGAGAAAAGATCTAAACCTCCCAAGCACTTCCTAATTCATTTCACAAATATACGTGGTCTCAATTCTAATCTCAACGATGTCCATTTCCACTTGCAGTCTGCCAAACCCCATGTACTTTTTCTGACAGAATCTCAGTTATCAGTTGATTCAACTAGTGTTTATTTCAGATGCCCAAATTATTCGCTGTATGATTCCTTTCGCCTAAAAGGTGGTACTTGTGCATATGTCCGTTCTGATCTTCCCTGTCAGAGACTTGGTAATTTGGAATCTGCTCTCTTCGATCTTCTCTGGCTTAAAATCTCTCTACCTCACTGTGTCAAATTCATCTGTTGTCTCTACCGTTCTTCCAACTCCACTAATCACTTGGCGCTCTTTGACTTCCTCTCTTTGCAACTTAACTCTCTCCAGTCCAACTTTCCTAACAGTGAGCTAATTTTCCTTGGTGATTTTAATGTTCACAACTCCAGCTGGCTTCCGTTTTCTAGCCACACCGACCCAGCTGGTCGAGATGCTGAGGCTTTTGCAATTACTAATGACCTAGCACAGATTGTTCATTTACCTACATGAATACCAGACAATCCAAATTATACAGCCAACACGCTTAATATTTTTTTTTACAAACAACCCTTCAAAGTACATGGTCGAAGTGAGAGGTCCTTTAGGCACTTCAGATCATATTTTGGTGATTGTCTCTTCTCCAATGGAGCCTTTATATCATGGCTATTCCGAACCTCGTGTTGTTTGGCATTACAAGAATGTAAAATGGGATGACCTGCGAGATTTCTTTTCTTCTTTTCCTTGGTCGGATTACTGTTTCAAAACTTCTGATGTCAACGTTTGCTCAGATCTTGTCAGTGAAATTATTCTTGCAGGAATGGAATCCTTTATTCCACAATCCTCTTTGAAATCTCGTCCTTTATCTAAACCTTAGTTTTCCAATAAATGTGCTAAGGCTGTTCAAGAGAAGAATGTTGCATATCACAATTGGCTTGTTTCTAATTCTTCAGCTTCATTTTCTGCCTACACCAAAGCTCGCAACAATTGTAAAGCAGTTATTAATCAGTCCAAACTAGAATTTGAACAGGCTAAGAGTAAAAGACTTGCTTCTTGCCCTAATGGTAGCCGAGCATTCTGGTCTCTGCCAAAGCTCTTGGCCGCAACTTCTGTCCATCTTTCCTCCCACCTCTGTCCAAACCAGATGGTTCTGTTGTCACTTCAGACAAGTATAAATCTGACCTGCTAGCATCCCATTTTCCTTCCAACTCATGTATTAATGATCTTGGTAAAACACCTCCCTCCATTCCCAACACGCTCCATTCAATGCCTCCTGTGGTCTTCCGTCAAAAAGATGTCAGAAGGATTTTGACGAATCTTGATGCTAAGAAAGTTCCAGGTCCCGATGGTATTTCTCCACTTGTTCTCAAAACCTGTGCTCCTGAACTTACTCCGATTCTTTGCCGCCTTTTTTCCCTTTCTTATTCCAAAGGGGTTTTTCCTTCTGCTTGGAAATTTTCTCATATCCAGCCAGTTCCTAAAAAGGGTGACAAATCCCTCCCATCGAATTACTGTCCCATTGCAATTACTTCTGCTCTTTCTAAAGTAATGGAGAAATCCATCAACCGCCAACTCTTAAACTACCTAGAAACCTTCCATCTGATCAACGATCGCCAGTATGGATTCCGTCAGTGTCGATCCACTGGTGATATTCTGGCTTACGTTACCCATTTATGGACTAATTCAATGGAAATATGGTTCGGTGAAACACAAGTAGTTGCTCTTGATATCTCAAAGGCTTTCGATCGCGTTTGGCATAAAGGTCTTCTAAACAAACTTTCATCTTATGATTTGCCATCTGTTTTTTGTAATTGGTTATCCATTTTTCTCTCTGATCGCTCACTGAGGGTGATGGTAGATGGCTCTCTGTCTTCTAACTTCTCCACTAATGTCGGTGTTCACCAAGGTTCAGTTCTTTCCCCCACTCTTTTCCTTAATGACCTTCTTCCATTGACTGGAAATCCTATCCATAGTTTTGCCGATGATTGCACATTGCATTCCACTTTCCATTTTGAGAAACCTTGCCTTGCTCAATCAGCTTCAACTTCTCGAAAATCTGCTACCAATTCCTTAAATGCGGAACTTCAGGTATTTCGCCAGTGGGGAAAAGAAAACTTAGTTGATTTCAATCCTTCTAAAACTCAGTCTTGTCTTATATCCCGCAAAGATGATTCTTCTGCTCCTATGCTTATCTTTGGTGACACTCCGATTTCTAGGCAAAATGATATATCTCTTTTGGGGATTACCCTGACTTCTAATCTCTCTTGGCACAAGCACATTACAAATATTGCTTCCTCTGCATCTAAAAAACTTGGTTTTTTGTTTCGCTCTCGGCGTTACTTTTGTTCCAAACAGCTGTCCACTCTGTACAAATCTCAAATCCACCCTACCACGGAATATTGTTCTCACATCTGGGGTGGTGCCCCCAAAACCTCTCTCAGTCTTCTTGATTCCATTCAGAAGAGGGCAGTATTTAATTAATGATTCACCTCTAACAGAGTCTCTCCACTCGCTGTCTCATAGACGTACTGTTTCTGCTGCTTGCCTCTTCTACAGATATTTCCATGGGCACTGTTCTTCTGAATTGGCTTCTATAATTCCTGCTCCCTCTTTCAAAACAGTCCAAACACGTGCAGCCACCAACCAACATCCATTTACTGTCCAACTTCAAACTCACAGACCCAACTTTTCATCTTCTTCGTTTATTCATTCAACCGCCATTTTCTGGAACAACCTTCCTTCGTACGTATTTCCTGAAAATTACAGTCTACAGAAGTTCAAGTCCAATATCAACAAATATCTTATTTCATCTTCTCTACCTCCAACCCAAGCGGGCGCCTCCGTAGCCAGGTGGGAAGGAGCATGCTTCTTGATTAGACCGGGGTTCGAGCCCATCACCACCAAATACGGAAGATGCGGAAAGGTCAGGGAATGACCACCGCATATCCCGGAGCAATATAGCCTTAGTTGCTAATGCTCCTAAAAACCAAAACAACAACAAACAACCCAAGTAGGGTACTAAATACTATAGGTTCTAATACCTCTCGTGTTTGGGGTTTACATAAAAAAAAAAAAAAAAAAAAAAAAAAAAAAAAAACAGAAAATAATTATTTTAAATACTTTTCTAGGATGACACGTTTAATTAAGGGCATCAATAAAGCCACCCTACCCGTGCATTACCGATCGAACCAGAGAGCATGGATAACCAACTCTCTTTGAGGATTGGTTTAAATGCTGCTTCATTCCAGGGGTTTAAAAATATTGCAAAGATAACGACGTTCCTTTCAAGATTTTGCTTCTATTAGATAATGCTCCCGGACATCCTACACATCTAGATGATTTCAATTCGAACGTAAGACTCATATTTTTACCGCCAAACACGACTTCACTCATCCAACGTATGGATCAGGTGTTATTTCGAATTTAAAAGCATACTATTTACACACAACATTTGCTCAGGCATTGTCTGCAGTAGACGATGAGAAAGTTACTTAAGTGGCTTTTGTAAATCTTACAATATTTACCACGCCATCTTAAACATTAAAAAGGCCTGGGCGGAAATTACTAAAGTTGTTTAAATGGGGCATGGAAAAAAATATGTAAAGGTTGCAGAGCTACTTCAGTTGGAGGTTGATGACAAAGACGTGGAGTTAATAGAGGAAGAAGAGAAGGAATAATCCAACGAAGAACTTATTGACTTGCAGGCAGCTATAGTGAAAGAAGAAAATGCTGACGAAGCTCAAGATGAACCAAATAAAGAGCCGAAACGCTTCATCACCAGAGAGATGGAATGGCATTTCGTGAAATTGCATCGGCAATGGCGAAGTTTGAGGAGATGGATCCTGACAGCGAACGATTCTTAAAAGCTAACAGAAGGGATGAATGATATGCTTGCTTGCTACAAAAAAATCTACGATGAAAAGAAAAAAGCCACCGTCCAGTCATCCATTAATATGTTCTTTAGTAAGGTTAAGTGGCCGACCTCTTTTAAATCTCCACAGCCCTCAACTTCCGCAGCGGCGTACTTATCAGCTGAAGGCATCGATCCTGGCAACGATGCTCGAGAGGTAAAACTTACTGACATTATGTCTCCTTTCTTTTTTTATAATTTTATAATTTTGAATTTTTTTTTAAATTGCACGCTTTGGTAATTGAATAAATACAACAAATAATTCTATTTACATGTTCGTCGAACATTTCTTTTTTGATTCAATCAATTCAGTGAGCACCGTTGCGAGTGCTGCACAAGCATGGGGGTAATTCCCCGACTTACGTAGCTTTCCGCGGAACGCAAACCTTACGTAAGTCGGGGAATTCCTGTATCTCCTTTATTTACTGAGGATAGTTTGTTGTTGTTAGGGGTTTTAGGCACATCAGCCACTATGGTTATATTACACCGTATATACTGTTTTAGAATTGCGTGTATGTACGCTGCTGTACGTGAAGCCCGAGTTTCCTGGGGGGGGACCATGCTACCCTCGCCTGAGACCGATTAACTCAGCCACGTTGTTGTTCCTGTTGGCTTTTAGGAGCGTCGGCAATTAAGGCCATGTTGCTCCGTATATATTACCTATAAACTGCTTGTATTCTGAGGTGGATTTTCTGTTTTTCTTTACGAAAAACCCAGTTTCCAGGAGGAAAAACCCAATTTCCAAGAGAAAAAACCAAGTCGGTCTCAGGCGAGGGTAGCGCTCGCCTGAGACCGACTAACTTAGCCATGTTGTTGAAAAGACCCATAAATTCCTCCCATCATCGACGGGATCTGAACTCAGGTCTTTTCCACCCGGTGTAGGGAGTACAGCGATTCTGCCAAAAGTGCTACCCATGAGAGCAGTGATTTAGTGAAGAGTTTCAAGTGTTTATATACTAATAAGACTACAGTTCGTTAGTAATAAGGGAAGAAGTCAATTTTATCAACTGTGTGCGTATGTGTGTAACGTAATCATAGACTGAATAGAATAGAATTGAATAAAAGCAATGTATAGACTGAAATTAGAATAGTAATTTTAATGAGATGTTTTTAATGACATTAAATTTCATATGTGAATGAATAGTTTATAAAATTATAAAAATTTGTAGATTTGTTTAGTCATTTAAGTTAAAAATCTACGTTATTTTCTTCAAAATGTATATATTTTTTCATTTCTCTATTTCAGTAATTTATTTTTGGAAAATGGATAACTTTAATGGAAAAGAGGTGTTTTAAGAGAGGGGTGATTTTTTGCATTCGTAGATGTGTGCGTTTGTCCTAGAGCCTACATTATCTATATACTACTCATCCCCATATTTCAGGAAAATAGTACTTTATTGTCTGAACAAGTGACCGAGAATCAATTGCGAGTGCAGTAAATTTTAGAAAAATCAACCCTCCCATTCAGTCCCTCCTTATTCATAGTCTGTCTTTCAGATTTTTGCACACTTAAAGAAACACTTGATAAAACATGCATCAATTTAATGATAGCCAAGTGACAGAAGCAGTAAACGTTTACTGTTTCCGTCACATGCAGAGTAAGGAGTTCTTGCAATCAATAACAAGTTAATTAATATAAGTAGTTGTGTTACATTTCAGGCGCATTCGATTTTCTTTTCATAAATTAATTAATTTTTAAAAAATTTTCCGTGATAAATAGAAGTGAAAAGAAATACGGTTATCTCATTATCAATTAATTACTAAGATTAAAACATTACAGAACTTAATAACATTCTAGAGTTTTACGTTCTCTAAACTTCGCCGCTCAGTTTCATTACAGCTGTATAATATTTATTACTTTTCTCCCAACAACTTTTTTTCTCTTTTCCATACAATTAGTATGGATAAAAGAAGTAATAATTACCAAATTTCTATCTGTCCAATTTTAATCAAATTTGGAATGGAATAGAGCGACAAATATATAAATCCGTCCACTGGGAGTCTCTCTGTTACATGTAGACGGACAGTTGGATAGACATGGCAAATACAATACGCGCATATATATATATATATATATATATATATATGCGAAAGCGCTTAAATGCTTCTATGTACAAAGTTGGAACTTCTTCTAGTTCTCCACCCTCATGCAGGTTCAGGGCTCCACTGACGCCATGCTTCTCTATCTTGTGCTTTCCTTTTAAGTCCTGCATGATTTCCTCTTCCCATCCCATCCAATCCATCATTCCAATTCTCCTTCTCCCAACAGTTCTCTTCCCACACATCTTTCCCTCGATGATTTTCCTCAACATGCTTTCTCTTCTCAATACATGTCCTATAAAGTTCTTTTGTCTTCTTCTTAGTTCTTTTACTAACGTTCTCTCTTCACCTACTTTCCTCAACACTTCCTTATTACTCACACTGTCCACCCATTTCACCCTTTCCATTCTTCTCCACACCCACATCTCGAATGCTTCTAGCCGTCTAATCTCCTCTCTTCCCAGTGTCTGTGTCTTTGAGCCATATAGTATAACAGCCCATATGGTTTTCACCATTTGCTTTCTTAATTCCTTCTTAGAATTTCTTCTCAATGGTTCTTTACTCTTACTAAACGCCTCTTCGCTCATTGCAATTCTTGTTTTTATTTCCTCCTGGCTTTTTCCATTTTCTGTCATTATGCTTCCCAAGTACCAGTATCTGCCCACCCACCTGTTCCAATATTATTCCACCTAATATTGCATTGATTCTTCTTCCTGGCCACTTTGAAATTAACATTATCTTGGTTTTATTGCTGTTAATCTTCATATTGTACTCCTTTACTTTGTTGTTCAAGATATCCAATGAGCTCTGTAATTATTTCTCATTATTAGCAATCAGTACCTGGTCTTCTGCAAATTTTATTGTCTTTATCTTCTCCTCTCTTACTTTTACACCTCCTTTCTGCTCTTCTTTGTACTCTTTCATCAATACTTCTGAATATAAATTAAACAGTAAAGAGGAATTGTGGAACATCCATGCCTTACCTCTATCAATGTCTACTTCTTCTGATTCCTCTCCATCAATCGAACCATAGCTGTCTGTCCCATGTAGAGTTCCCAAATTAATTTAAGATCTCTTTTATATAGGCCTATCTTTCCTAGGACTTCCATCAGCTTAACCAAATTCACTGTCAAAAGCCTTCTCGAGATCCACAAAACAGATTGCCAGATCTTTTCCTATTTCCATGCTTCTTTCGGCTAGTGTTCTTCATATTCCTATTGCCTCTTTGGTCCCATAGACTTCTCTGAACCCAAACTGATCTTCTTCTTCTATGAATTAACAGTCCCTCGCTTTTGCTTTAATTCATTCTGAGAGGATTTTTAGCAATATTTTTGAGGAGTGGAAAATTGGAACTATCTTATTGAAAAGAACTGGGATTATGTTGCAAATTAATAAAAACACATTTTTCCTATTACATGCAATTTATTTTTACTAAAACAAATAAAAAAAATAAAAAAACTCATACGTAGATTCCCAGCTTTTTCCCCCTGGAAATTAATTATTAAATGGAAAGCGATATTGAAACATACATTCAATATATTGTATGTATATTTTGTATCTAATTACTTATTTGGAAAAATATATTTAATGTTTAGTAATTAATTTATTTAATCGTCAGCTCTCTCCTCGATTATATGCTTTTGCATTTATATCCACTTATATTCACAATATAGTCAACTTCACAATCTATTCCATTTATATTCATTTCACAATATATTCGCTTCAACATTTTGTAAAAAATAATTACAAAACATAGAAAAAAATCGCTGCTCGTTTACAGTTGGATTTCATTCCCTATCTCGACAGACTGTAAGACCCACACTAATCAGTCATCCTTGAAATATGTTGCATAATTAAAGCTTACCTGATTTCAGCTGGCATGAAATTGTTCAAACAGCTACACTTTCGGTAACTTCTCGACAGAAATATATGCAACACTGCAAGATAAAAATCGAAAATCTGGAGTAATGTCTTAACATACGACTAAAATAATATCATGAATCAAGCTGGCCAAGAATTAAAGCAATGCGCAAAATATTATTAATGCATTGATACAATACACATAAAAATTAATAATTTTAGCCACTGACTTGACAAGAATTATAATACAAATTCTAATCATGAGAATAACTGAATATAACTCACCTCGAGGAGGCGAGATATATTTATAAAGAAGTCTCTAAATTTTGTAATTAATACTTATATAATTATAAGCATACGGATAAAACTTAGGATCAACGTTAATTTTTAAATTAGTTATCAGTTCCCACCTAATTTCGTTAGCAATTTACATCGAAGTTTGGCTTTTAATATTTTCGTTTCTTCTTAACAGGGCGACCTCGACAACGCAGAGAAGAAGGCCATTTTTCTCACGGTTCATGACATTGGCAGCAATCGTAAGTACTGGTAGTTGTTAACTACGTAAGGCATTTTATTGTATTTTAACTGGTTACTTTCTATAAAATTTAATACAGCAGATGTCTTATAACTGTTATTATTATTATTATTATTATTATTATTATTATCTGTGTATTAACCTTAGGTTCGCCCCCTGAACAGCCAGTGGGCTAGGAGGGTGTACAAATATATATATTTTAAATACATAATGTCAAATCCGTCAAACATAATGCCTAGAAAATATGTACTTTAGCCAAAGCTTAAATAAAACCGGCACTGACCTGATGATTCGTTTAGTTGCATGAATTATATAATAAAATGGGGTATGGGAAGGTCTCAGATTAAAAATTAAAAACTAAAATCATAAGTTAAAATTCTTGGGTTAAAAATTAAAATTAAGCCCAGAGGATTCCGCCTCTGAACTTAATTTTAATTAAGGTGCACCGCGTCATCCTCTACTTGTCAGTTTTAAAATGTAAAACTGTAAAGTTACGTTTAAATGAGAATAAGTCAATAGTCGTGAACGATGGACTTTCGTTAAAAACATCTTCAGTTGGCACTAAGGAAATGAAGGATAGAGAATCGGCGTGAACTTTAAGTACCCGAGATGTTGTGCTGAACACGTGGTATTTTAATGGGCGCGAGATTCCAAATTGGCGAAAGGGAAGCCGGAAGTTTGATATTGAGGACGTCAAGGTTGGTGTTAAGCCAACACCATTATATTATGAGAGTTTCGTATTGAAGGAGCTTGTAGCTTGAATTTAATTTAATAATGGTAATTGCAGCATCAACTGAGGGGTTATGGTTGTGAGTATGCACTTGTTGAGAGAGCTCGGTGTTTCTTCGACGTGTTCAGAAACTATTAACGTGGTAGTACGCACGTGTATTTTTCCGTCTTTTCCGTCTTAACTTTCGGCATTTAAAGCTCTTTCCATTTTTAATTATAGTACATAATGCCTAGATATTTTAATTGCCTTGCCGATTCATTCATTCCACCCATTCAATCTCACGACTGGGGGCCTTCTACATGAAAAATGACCCTGAAGACCATTGTCCTTGTTTTGGTTCCTGATACAGTCAGTTTAAGTAACCTACACCAGTTATTAAGTTCAAGCAAAATCTGCTGTGACCTGGTTTCTAGTTGCATACGCGAATTTCCTTCAATAAGCAGCACAAGATCATCGGCATATGTCACCATCTCTGTATGCTCGAAGTTCGTACACAACCAGTCCTCCAAAACTAGGTTCCACATTAGTGGTCCAAAACCGATCCTTGTGGGCATCCCCTGGTCACCTCTCGTACAATAGAACCAACCGACGACTTAATCGTCACTGTACGGTGCGTGAAGTAGTCCTTTACCACCCTAAAGATCTTGCAGGCTGTTCAAGTAAGATCTTTAGGGTGGTAAGATCTTTACCACCCTAAAGATCTTATTTGAAAAGCCGGCAAGTCTCAACATCATAAGAAAGCTGCTCAATTGAATGGAGTCAAAAGCTCCCTCAAAGTCAATAAAGATTCCAAGGACATACTTACTCTTCGAGCCTAATATATAATTTAGCAATTCCCGAAGCGCATCTTCTATTACACGACCTCGATTGTCTGCCAGACCAGCCTAAGTTTTTTTTCAGTATATTCAATAATCCGTCTCGCCAGCATTCTTTCAAATACCTTTCCTAATCCAGAGAGGAGGACAATAGGTCGGTAACATCGTGGATCATTTTTTGGCCTAGATGGTCCCTTCCATATCAGCTATAATAAGGCATCCTTCCATGGTGATGGAAAGACCCCGTCACGCAGGTAGCTATTAAAGACTTCAAGAAGAATCGCTGGTATCAGTCGATGAGCTCGTTTAGTGACCTCTCATTCAATGAGGTCCATCCCTGGGCATTTATTGTTCCTTATGTGCTGTACTGCATCACAGAGTTCAATCAGGCTAAAGGGATACTCATCATGTACCCCAGAATAAGCACGATTAAGCATTTTCATCAACATCTGTTCCTTATCATCTTGCTGAGAGATAGTATCTCCAATCAGATGAATCAAAATCGCAGACATACGTTAGATCAGTTATAGATTACATTATTTCAAAACATCAGGGACATACGTATTGAAAGATGTCAGAGTTTACAGAGGAGCTGAATATGGATCCGACCATTTTCTTGTTAAAACAACACTGAGGTGGAACTGGATTAAGAAAATAAGAGTGGACAACCAACTATGCAGGGAAGGAGAAATGCTACAAGTGGATCAATTTAACGTAGAACTACTTCAGGACGACAGCATTAGAGAAACAACTTCATCCGGAGATTGGATGCTGCAATTAACATAGAGATAGAAGGTAATACTGAAGAAATTTACGAATATTTAAAAAATATTGTAAAAAAATAGCTCGTGAAATCCAAGGTAAAAAGAATTTACCTAGAATTAAGTGTAGGAGGTCTGCAGAATTGCGTAGCAAATACAGGTCAATGTTAAAAAAAGTCGCCAGTTAGAGTTAAATTTGAAAGTGTCTGCAGTCCTGCCCAGACACGATAGGAGGAAGTATATGATGAGAGCCTTGCCAATCAATTCAGCCCTGGGGAGATTGTGCAGGTCTCATGGGGTAGACTTTTTCCCAGCGTGGTCTGTGCTTGTTAACAGGAGAGATCGCTTCTACAGGGATGGGATACACTTAAATATAAAGAGCGCAAGAATATTTGCTGATGCTATCGAGGCAATGTTAGGTTGGTTACAAAACTGCTAACTTGGGAGGGGATTCACACACTAACAGATTAACAGTAGCCACAGGCAGAGGTGGGAATGATTCTTGCACTGCTTCTATTGGAATGAGCAGGAGCCTGGAGAGCAAGTTGCTGGGGATTTCAGGAACTGCTTGGAGTCATGAAACAAGTAAATATATAAGCTTGCTTATATATAATATATAAACAAGTAAATATACAGTAAATAAATTTCATCAATTTGAAGTGTTGGTTAAGACATCCAAGGGGGATATCGTTCGGATATCAGAGACGTGGTGACACACAGATATAAGGAATGCAGAATTTTAATTTGGGGAGAACAATGTGCACAGAAAAGATAGATAGGATAGGAAGGGAGGAGGAGTTATGTTGTTGGTTAAGAAACACAACATCTAAGGAAGTGCTTCCAGTTGACATAATTGGGATGTGAAATGTTGAGTCAGTTTGGTGTAACATAAGCACTGGGAAAGCAAAAATGAGGGTAGGAGTTTGTTATAGGCCTAATGACTCTGATGAGTACAATGAACAATTATACAGAGAAATAGGCCAATAAATCAAAGTGTCTTATAATGGGGAATTTTAACTTCCATATAGACTGGAACTTGTGGATTGTTCATTCGCACACTAGCAAGGCCTTTGTGGATTTATTGGATGATTGTTTTATACAGCAGCATCTTAGACAGGCAACAAGAGAGAGTAACACTCTTGATTATCAACAGTGATTAATCATGCATTAAGAATTTACAGATAAAGGAACCACTAGGTGGCAGTGATCACAGTGTACTGGTGTGGCATTTACTTAAAGATGAAACTACCATCAGGGTAAAGGGAAGGGTTTTTGTTTTCGTAAAGATGACTACAGTGATCTCAGAGATATTTTACGTTCTATACAGTGGGACCAACTGATGATGTTACTAATCGCAAATTCATTCTAAATGGGAAGCATTCAAGGAATTAGTTTTGGAAGCTCCTTGGCATTTTGTTCCAACTAAAAAATACTGTCCTAGATTTAGGCCCAAATGGATGTCAGATGGACTAATGATACCCTTGGAAGAGAAGAAAAATGCATGGGATGCACATAAATTGTCAGGCGACACAGAAGCCTATGATAGATACAAGCTAGTCTGTAATCAAGTCACAAAGGAAGTTAGGCAAGCGAAAGCAGATTATGAGAATTCTTTGGCAAAGGATACAAAGAAAAACAGCAAATACTTCTTTACTTATATAAACTGTAAAAGGAAGGGGCTGAATCAGATTGGTCCAATTGATATCAATGGTTTGACTGCAGATGATCATTCTCAGACAGCTGCCAAACTAAATGAGTATTTTGCATCTAAATTCACACATGAGGAGTTATTAAAGGAGGAAAGGGCCAGAAGTTTATCAGACTCTAACAGGGAACTAAGTAATTTTGTAATAACTGAGAGCAAAGTGGAGGAGAAATTGTTGAAAGTTAAACATAAGAAAGGCACCTGAGGTAGATGGGATCTATCCAGTTATATTAAAGGAGGTGGCAAAGTAGTAAGCAAACCCTTAGACATAATTATGAAAGCATTCTTGGACTCGGGGGAAATCCCTGCGGACTGGAGATATGCAAATGTATCTCCAATTCACAAAGGGGAATCAAAGGGTGACAAGAATAATTACAGACCTGTTAGTTTGACTTCTGTTCCAGGGAAAATACTGGAGTCACTGGTTAAAGTAGCATTGCAGGATCATCTAGTCAAGACAGCTGTAATAATTCAGACACAGCATGGGTTTGTTAAGGGGAGGTCTTGTCTGACCAATTTTATTGGATAATATGACGTGGTCACAAAGGAACTGGATGCAAAAAATAATTTTAATATCATATACTGAATTTCAGGAAAGCTTTTGGAACTGGAACTGTACAAATTCGAGCAGTATGGCATTAAGGGCAAGTTTCTACAATGGATAAAATGATGGTTGAGTGGGAGAAGACAAAGAGTGGTAATTAATGTATACTGCTCTACATGGACTAATGTTATTAGTGGTGTCCCTCAGGGTTTGGTGTTGGGTCCATTGTTGTGTATATTTATCAATGATATTGATGAAGGTATATCAAGCTTAATGTTAAAATCTGCAGATGATACAAAGGTTAGCAGGATTTTTAATAACATTAATAACCGTATTCTGCTGCAATAGGATCCGGAAAAGTTGAGCAGATGGGCTGAGAAGTGGCAACTGAAGTTTATCATTGACAAATGCAAAGTACTGCATATGGATAGCAATAACTCCAGAGAAATGTACTAATTGGGTGATGTTACATTCAGGGTAACGGAGAATGAAAGAGACCTGGGGGTAATTGTGCAGGCAGATATGAAGTTTTCTGAGCAGTGCAGATACCTGTCAGAGTAGGTCATGGGGTCTTGTCAAGTATAAAGGATTTTTCCGAGCAGGGATTAAGGATGTCCCCTTGCATAAGGCGATAGTCAGGCCACCTTGAGTTGCGTACAGGTCTGTAAGCCTCATTTTAAGAAGGATGTAGAGTTGCTCGAACGAGTACAGAGCATTGCAGCAAGACTGCTGAGGGAAACAAAGGGGTGCTCTTACGAAGAAAGGCTTAAGTTCTGCAAATTGCAGCATCTGGAGACTAGGCACCTGCGAGGCGATCTGACTGAGGTGTATAAGGCCTTGAATGGATTGAGCAGGCTCAATGCTGATGGGATTCTTCCTGTTGCTCAGATTACAAACCTGAGAGGGCATAGATTCAAACGAGAAAAGGTAGAATAGATGTGCGGAAATTTGCATTTAGCCAGCGGGTAGTTGATTGCTGGACAAAATTCCATCTATTGTTGTGGAAGTTGATAGTTTAAATAAATTCAAGGCAGAACTAGACAACAAACATTTGGAACGAATGGATCAGTGGGAAGGGTTTTTTTTTTTTTTTTTTTGCTGCTGTATAAGCTTGCTTTCTTTCATCATATGCCTCTACTAATGCTAATGCTCCAATTCGCAAACTGGTATTTTGAGAGAACTATGAATAAAACAGAAAAACAGCATGGATTTGCTTCAGGTCTGTTGTCGGGAACTGTATAGGGAACAACAAGAATACAGTTGAAAATATGCTGGCAAACTTAAAGACGTTGGGCTGAACAAGAGCGTTAAACAATATTCCCTATAATTTTTAATGGTTTGTACCCGCAAAAATTTCAAGTTGTGCAGTTTTGTTCTCAGTGACAAAAACTTGTTCTCACTAAACTGCGTGTATGTAAAATTGTAAACCTGAAATTATTTTTCTTTTTTTGTTAATATAATCATTCTCATAACTACTATCGTATTTGCATGTTTTATCAGAAAATATGAGCTACTTTATTTTTTGATAAAGATGAACAGGAAATTAACATGAATATTGTTTTATTTTTATGTTGTGCAGTTTATAATCCAAATAAATATAACTAAACCCCTTGCTTTATGGCCGTGATGGGCAATAAAGATTCTCTCTCTCTCTCTCACACTCTGTATAGTGCATAAATAATTTTATTAATTTATTTTTTCATGGAGAACCATGTTTGTTTTATTATTATGATTTTTTTTTAATTTAATTTTTTATGCACAGTTCAATTTCCTTGTTCTATTTCCTATTGATTTCAAAACAAATGTGCACGCGCGCAGCTTACAGGGAACATTTGTGCCAAAGCACATTTTCAACACTCCCACATCGACTACTTCCCAAGAAATCTAAGAAGTGTTAGTGAAAAATATGATGAGAAGTTTCTCCAGGACATTAAAGACATGAAAATGAGGTACCAGGGGAGCTGTAATGTCAACATGATGGCTGACTATTGCTGGATGTTGAAGAGGGACTGTAAAGTAGCAGGATCTGCAAGAAAATCAGAGGAACGAAAATCTGACCAATTGTAAATCAGTTTTCAAAATGAGATGTGAGTGTTTAGTGGATATTTTACCACACTGCTCTTTTAATAGCGTTGTTGTACATGTAATAGGGTTTTAGGAGCATCAACGACTAAGGACATATTGCTCCGTGTATACTGTCTGTAAATTGCGTGCGTTCTGTGATCGATTTTCTGTTTGCTGGACGAAAAACCCGAGTTTCCGGGACAAAAACCATGCTACCCTCGTCTGAGACCGACAAACTCAGCCAAGTTGTGAAAAAGGCCCATAAAAATTCCTCACATCATCGACGGAATTGAACTCAAGTCTTTTCCACCCAGTGTAGGGAGAACGGGCGATACTACCAAATGTGCTACCCACGAGGACTTTTAATTAATAGTATTTTCAACATATATTGAAATATATAAGTCTGGTAAAAGTAGTATTTTTAAATAATTTCAGTGCACAAATTCTGCCAAAATTAATAAAAATTTGTGAAAAATCAAAATTTCTTTCGTGATTTTTGAAGAAACCTGGCGTGATGGAAACAAATAGATGTCATTTTTGAAATCAGCATTAGAAAATTAATTACAAACACCCTTTTCTAAGAAAACATCAAAATTTTGGGGATGAAAACCTTAGTCAGGTTATGTGAGTTAAATGTTAAAGCAATTAAGGCTTATGAGCAGTGGTGAGCTGTGAATATTTTAACGATGGGCTCGCAGTTTTTCCGACTTTCTACCGAGTAAATCTGATCGGTCACGGAAGTGACGTCATCCGCAGCTTCCGCTTGAGGCGCTTCCCACGCTCGCACTATTTGTAGTGTGTTAGAGCACGTGACGCATTTTTCGGGACCGAGGCGGATTTAGGAGGGGGTGGACGGATGCGGTTTATTACCTCCTTAAGGTAAAGGGGTATGTGTGTAAAACGTTCCCAGGCCTATCTAAAAAA
Source organism: Mastigoproctus giganteus (assembly GCF_048544385.1). Lineage (NCBI taxonomy): Eukaryota > Metazoa > Arthropoda > Arachnida > Uropygi > Thelyphonidae > Mastigoproctus > Mastigoproctus giganteus. The sequence goes on along the minus strand of NC_143585.1, from coordinate 104,229,528 downwards.
AAAAAAAAAACTTAAAAACCTGGTCGTCATGCCTCGCCTTAAGATGATAACTGGATACGACAGTGTCTGGAGTTGTAACCTTTTAGAATTTTTGAATAGTATGACATCACAATCATGCTTCCTGAAGTTACTACTGCAGTAAGTATGATTGCAAAAACACAAATATTTGTCAACAATTTCTTTTTTCGTCTCGAATTTTCGTTAAATTCCATTGTTAGGATTCCCTAACAGCTGCGTATGTCGCTTCAACTACAAGATCAGTACAGCAATCGGTGCTATTTTACAGAGATATTTAGATACTTTGCACTCGCAAGTATACATCTCTTACTTTAGTTATCATAAATCCATTGTATCTTGTCTTCCAGAAATTATGAAAATCTGTGAATGATCAATAAAATATTTACAATAAAAATGCTCTTTTATTTCGTAATCGATATATACAAAGCAAAATACCTAAAAGAAACGCGAAGGATGTTTTGCATAAACCGTCTATCGCGCGTGCTCGGCACAAACGCAATTTTTTATTCGTCTTTTTTTTTAACAACTAGGGAAATATAATAGATACATTTTTTCATGATAAAATTTTAATATTGCGAATAAAAAATAATTGAAATATTTCCCATATTACAAATAACATGTAAACTATCACAAAACATTCCCCAATATAAAAACAAATATTACATAAAAAACAAACTTTCTAGAAAAAGTACACAAAAAAATCACAGATTACACGAAAAAAAATTTCACAAATGTATTCTAAAAATTGCCACATAGAATTTACTTCTTTATTAATATTTATTGTCGATCTTCTGCTTTGCTCAATAGCTGAGCGATGATTACAGAGGAATGATTTGATGTAACGATTCGGATCAAATGGCAGCAATGGTTTTCCATTTAGATGTATGGTCATCATAATCTGCAACGTGTTTAATTGTCACAATATTATTCATTACGCTGAAAGCTCACTCAGCTTCAGCACTGCTAATCGCAGTGGTTTCAAAGATATTTTCTGGCTTTCTTAATTGAAAAGGTAATTTCACTCGATTTTAAAGATACACTGTCTTCGACAAAATCTCTAAAATCATTAATTTTTATTTCATATTTTATCAGAAAACTTAAATTTCTTATTCAGTTTTCACCGTCTTGCCACTGAGACGAAAGTTCTTTCACATTCCACGATTTCGAGTAGCGTGTGTTTAAAATTTCTTTCAATGGTATCATTATTTTCTTTATTTAATTTAAAATCACTCTGTTGAATTAATTACTTATCCTTTGAGGAAAAAAACAATGTATTTAATAACTTGTCACGAGGTAATTTTTTTACTTTCGATTTTGATTCCTTCAAATTCTTTCCACTTCAACATGCTCTCAATTTTAGCTTCTTATTTTCTTTCAGAATTTTTCAAATTAGCAATAGCATTCATAGGTCGAATAATTAATTTATCTAATTTTACCATAGTGATTCTGTAAAGCTTCTGAAAGGTAAGAGAGCTCCTGCAGGATGTAGGATGCTAAATGGTTGAGAAATTCCAGATTTAAAAATCGATTTAATAATCCGGAATATTTAACTTCTGATTCAAAATGTTTGCACAAAGCGGAATAATTTCTCCAACCCACAATTGCCGTCCGCAAGGTACAAGCTGTTCACCGTGGCCCAAACACACGATCGATCTTTATAGTTTCCGCATCAAGTTATTTAGCAATCATCCTTAATTCGCGCTAGTTTTTTGGAGATTGGTGATAGTTTTTTTTTTTTAATTATTGCCTGTATACCATTATATTTTAGAACATTTTCTACACAGTGAAAGGCTCGACAAAGTTTCAAAATCTGCCAACATTTCATCTCTTACCAGTTTATATAATATCTTAGTTACCTCAATCCCCCCCCCCCCTACATTGCTACTGTCACTAGTTCTTTGAATACAGTGCAAAATGTCGGAATCACACGAATATTCTGCTACTGTGACCATATAAACATAGACAGGAGAAATTTACTGGAAAGCATGGATAGAGGGGAACCACAACACAGGTTGACCAGAGGCTATAATCCGTGTCGAGAAACTTCTTAATCCTCTGACTGACTATGGAAAGCATATTGACTAGCGCGACTTCTCAGTATGTGACTGCATAGGTTTTACGAACACCACTAACGTTGTGAAACGGTAATCCTTTTCACCCTTAATTCGCACTTTCTAATTACCTAAATTGATTAAAGGTCAAAGGTGAGAACAATGCATACACAATTGTCTGCTAATCCGTTCTTTACATTGAAATTTTCTTCGTTCAACAGAAACTATTTTAAATGTAATTACCATTACATTTAAAATAACGGGAATCAAAAAAATTCACTATAAAGAAGTTCATAATTAAATCAAAAATGCCACAAATTTAAAGAGATACCTGTAAAATAATATTTACAAAAAACTAGTTTGAAACAAAAATAAAATAAAATAAGTTAAAATGCATTAAAATATAAATTTAAAAGCGATAAAAAACACTATTGAAGCTTTCGGAGGTATCTGCCTCCTTCCTCCTCAATAATGAAACTTAAGCGACACATTCTTAAATACCAGGTTCACGGCACATGTGGATGACCAGGCACATACTCGGTATTCCTTTCACGTGTACCAGAACCGGAAGTGGTCTGGGGCGTGGAAAACTAAAACGTTTATCTCTGGCAAAAACCACCACCTCAAAAAGGGGGTAAGCCTAACTCCCCTGTCTCTGTTCATGCTATTGTTGCCAGAAAATCCAATCCACAGACTTTCCAGCCACTTGCGATCCCAGAATCTATGCGCCAGGATTGCACTACTTCCTGTGGGTCCAAGATTTTGATGCATTTACGCACCGACAAAAGAATTAGGTGCGCCTCCTGGTGGCTAGGGACACACACCAGGTAGCAGTTGCCCAGATGTCAGTTGCTCCATGGCAGCAAAGAGGCCTGATACACCACACACATGCACACATACACTAAAATGACAGAATTCATAGGATACCTGTTCCTGTGCAATGCGACCCTGAGAGCCCTCTCACGCTAGTGGACGAACCCACCGCTTGGCAGGTATATAGGTACACTGCATCAATGCATTCATGTAGACAGGAATTCGATGTCAGTATGGATAAAGAAATAGAGAAATTGCACTATCCCTGTTCGACAGTATCAAGAGTGTATCGGGAATACGCCATTTCCGGAACAGCATCTCAACGTGAACAGGGCTGTGAGCGGAGAAAGGTGGTGGATGAACGTGGCTGTCGACGTCTGTCTCTCCAGTTTCAGCCAACCGGAGAGCGATAGTGGCACAAATCACCGCCGACTTCAACGAGGGAGATGCCAAAAACATCTCCACAAAGACCATCAGGGGTTCATTAGCCTCAATAAGTTATCGGAGCCGCCGACCCACCAGATTCCCATTGCTAACGCACAATACAGCTACACCTCAACTGGGCGAAAGAATATCGGCACAGGACGATTTGAAATCGGTCTCCTGGTCCGACGAGTCCCGTTTCCAATTGTTTCGAGCGGACGGGTAGGTGCGTATCTGGCAGAAACCGCACGAAGCTATGCACCCGTCATGTGAACAAGGAACTGTTCAGGCAGGTTGTTTGTTTGTTATTTGGTTTTTAGGAGCATTAGCAACTAAGGCCATATTGCTCCGGGAATATGTGGTGGTCATTCCCTGACCTTTCCGCATCCTCCGTATTTGGTGGTGACGGGCTCGAACCCCGGTCTAATCAAGAAGCGTGTGCTACGCACTGCTGCTCCTTCCCACCTAGCTACGGAGACGCCGTTCAGGCAGGTGGACAGTCGGTAATGGTCTGGGGCGTGTTCAACTGGCACATATTGGGACCTCTGGTACGTCTAGACGCATCTCTAAACGGTCCAGGCTACGTGTCCATCCTTGCAGACTATCTGCATCCCTTCATAGTCATCGTGCACCCACAGGGCAATGGACACTTCAGCAGGACAAGGCGCCTCCCCACAGAGCCGTAGTGCCTAGAACATGGTTCGAAGAGCATTCCGCAGATTTTACCAACACGAAATGGTCTCTCCACACACCAGGCATGAACCCTGTGGACCATCTTTGGGATGTGGAAAGGTCCGTTCGAACTTTGGATCCTCCATCCAGAATTGTGTGTGTGTGTGTGTGTGTGTGTGTGTGTGTGTGTGTGTGTGTGTGTGTGTGTGTGTGTGTGTTTATGGCTCCAAGAACATCTCGCCTCGTTGCTCTTTTCAGTTTTTAAATAAGGTCATGTGTATGTACTGTAAAAAAAAAAAAAAAAAAAAAAATATATATATATATACTGTATATATATATATATACATATTTTCATACCGACACTGCACGGGAGAAAGATAGAAAAGAAAAAATAAAGAAGTGTTCGTGAGCTTAGATGTATATTCTTTAATGTAGTGGAGGGTTTTTTTTTTTGGCCTTTTGGCTACCCGGAAGCAGCGCAATCCCCTGGATGACCGCTTCCAGGTACTTGTTCCTAGCTGCGGGAAGGCAAGGCCTCTCCCTACTACCAGCTCCCCTCCTCCCTAGGGAAAGAAGAATTTCCCCAGGAGGAAAAGTAAGCAACCAAAGACGAAGAGGGGGAAGGGAGAAGAGAGGAGGGGTACCGCCCTGGCTCAGAGAAGCCCCATTCCAAGATGAAAGACAAGGAAAGACATGTGTCTATCCGGTCATACTTTATGGCGCAGAAGTCTGGACCTCAACTGCTGCAACGCATCTGAAACGTAATTTTGCGGGCGAATTTTGGCTATTGAAGTGGGCCATATGGAAATTTCGGCTTAACCCTTCACCAAGGACCACCCAGATGGCGGCAGCTCTAAACATCAGACGTCTTCCTGCCATTATCCATGAGAGAAGACTCGTCTTTGCTGTAAAATGATGGTTGACATTATTTCGGAAGCAGACCTCTCGGCTAACTGCGGATGGAGAATCCCAGTACCAAGCCTTCGAGCCAATCCAGTCCTTCAGGCCACTCCAAACCGGTTAAAGTTATCCGATCGGTTCTTAACCGTGCAAATGCTGCAGTACATACGCTCCTTAGATGGCGACCTCTACAAGTTCGCATTGGATAAAAAATATAGGCAGAACTTACTCCATCGACTTCCTTCTCAGAATCATGTCACAGGACATTAGAACCTGCTCCCGAGGACCTGTCGATCACTGCCATGGATCCCTCAATACATTGTTCCAATTTTTTTGCGCCTGCTCAAATGACTACAGCACTGTAAAAGGCCTGCTCTCTGGAGAATAATTTAACTTGATAACATGTCGTTGTGTATATATTTTTATATGTAAATTTGCAATTTGTTTTCTCCAATGTTTAATCCTACACTCTTATAATTAGTAATAATATTGTTTTTTTTTCGCCTATCTTATCCTTGATTGTATTAGCCTTTACTGTAAACCCCTGGCTTGTAGTCATGAAGGGTATTGTGTACGCGCGTGCATTTTGTATGCAATAAAGAGTTCTTCTTCTTCTTCTTCTTCTCCTTCTTGAAGAAAAAAAATAAGTAGATATAATAAGCATTTTAAACAAACAATAAGTGTATTATTAAATAATACCTAACAGAATAACTTTCCGCTGTGAATATAGTAGTAGTGAGTAGAGTAGTGATTGTAGTAGTAGTAGCTGCCGTCCACCTCATCTGCGGAGACTTTAACTTACCATCAAGTCTCCAACATCTGCATGAGTCACTTATGGCTAAGATTGCACCTAGTGGCCTCAGGATCATAAATGAAGGCCCAACTAGAGGTCTTCATCGCCTCGATCTCATATTATCGTCGGGTTCCTGTAGCGTCGACATTAAACCCGAAACTCACTTTGAATCCGATCATAAACCCATAGTAGTCCTATTGCAGCTCCCAACGCCCAATTTTAATGTCTCCCACAATGTCAAAAGGAAGATCATCATCTCTCCCACCTTCCTACAACCGAACAGATGCCTTTATGCAACAAGATTAATTCCCTGGGAAGTTCTTGAATCAGGAGATCCGGAACTGGCTCTAGACATACTAACTATATGGTTGCACACTGTTACCATGTTCTCAGCAGCTAAACAGGTCAGTATCTCTGCTAGAACTAATGCTTGGTGGTCTTCGGAGCTAAATTACAGTTTCAAGTGCAAACAGTCCCTCCATAAACAATGGAAACAGTCTGGTACAGCATATGACCGAACTCAGTACTCCAAAGCTAGAGCACTGTTTAACAGACTGAAATCGCAAGCCATTAAAGAATATACTGACAAGACCTTATCCAAAGGCAAATTGCCATATACCCGTAACTCTCAACCAGGTTCCAACTTCAATCCAGTTGAATGGATCAACTATGTAGCCAGATTCCAAGACAACATCACACAACCATATGATTACCAACCAGTCCCCATTTCTGGTCCAGATGATGATGAGCTGTTTTCCATTCAAATCGACCGACAGCAGCTCCTTCAAGCCATCAACTCGCTGCGTCCGTCATGCACCGCTGGCGTCGATAAAGTCCCGCATTTCATAGTAAAGTGCTTAAGTCCATATATCCTTGATCCTCTGCTCTACTTGTTCAACTCCATCCTCTCTTATAGAGTGTTTCCTGCATCCTGGAGCAAATACGCTCTCGCCCCACTATCTAAAGCTCAACTACCAAGCCAGCCGAAGCACTATAGACCGATATCAACTGTATCCACGCTCCTAAAGCTACTGGAAAAAGTCCTTCTTCCGCATATAACACGCCATCTTCTTCCACGACCATCAAAGCAACTCCATTATGTTCTCCCTAATAGATCAATGTCTCCAACCTTCTGGCAGTCCAAACGGAAATTCTAAATGCTTTTGAGGCCAGATCAGAAATGGCGGTTGTTTATGCCGATATCGAAGCTGCCTTTGATAGCCTGAACATCTCAGCCAATCTGAATCTCTAACCAATTACTTTCGGATCAAAGGTGACGTTTTCGCTTTTCTGCACTCGCTCCTCTGGAATAGAACAGTGTACCTCAATCATCGCAACCTATCCTATACCCGATCCATCAATGCAGGTGTGCCACAAGGTGGCGTTTTATCGGGGTTACTTTTTACGGCCCTCCTTATTCCGTTTGTGTGTAACAGAGATGATGTTATTATCTACGCCGACGATATAAAGTTCCTAACAGAAATACCACCATCAGCCGACAGAGGAGTGATCATCTCGGAAATCTGTAATAAGATCACAGCTTTCTGTAGCTATCTCAACCATTTTGGTCTTAAACTGAACCCTCAAAATCCGTTATTATGGTTTTTTTCACTCAAGAAGTGTCCCACATTCATACAACCCTCACTGGAGGGTGCAGTTATTCCAAGTGTAACTAAACACAAAGATCTCGGTGTAACCTTTGACCCAAACCTTAGGTTCAACTGTCACATTGAATATGTTCTACGCAAGATCAGCCAAATGCGCTGGATTGCCCGTCAACATCTTCTTCATAACTCAGACGCAAGAACCACAATCACATATCTGGAAACCATTGTGTATCCTACTTTTCTGTATGCCTCTGAAATATGGGCCTCCGCAGTACCTTCTCTCATGAAGCCCATCCTCGCCAGTGAATCAAAAAAAAAAAAAAAAATCAAATTACTATATTAGGGTTACCCGTAAATGATTACATTAACCCGCATTCGTGTCTGTAAATTGCGTGTGTTCTCTAGTCGATTTGCCTGTTTTGCTGGAGGGAAAAAACCTTGCTATCTACGCCTGAGACCGACTAACTCAGCCACGGAGTGAAAAAAGCCCACTAAAGTTCCTCGCGTCATCGACGGGATTCGAACCCAGGCCTTTTCCACCCGGGAGGGCGGTGGCGATACCACTGTGCTACCCACGCAGACTCGCCAATGAATACTGGATGCTGAAGTGGGCAATCCGCAAACATCGACTCCCCCTCCAACAGAGGACCACCAGCACGGCCGACCAACTTCAAATCCCGCGGCTGCCTCAAATAATCGGCATGAGGAGAACTGTGACCGCAATCAAAATGCTGGCTGGCAAAATCAACTCCCCTGACTTCTGGGATATATGTCAGTGGCATGTTCAACTTCCTTCCTTACGAGCCGCCCCTCTTCTTCAGCTACAACGGAACAGGCTGAAGATCAGTGACAGATTCCTACCTGGCCAAGTACTTCCTACAATACAAGCCCTGCTAATGATCGGAGTTGACCTCCAGAAATTCGCTTCGGATCGCAATTACAGGCGCTCGTTGACCGAACTTGTTCCCCTTTTGTTTGGCCCCTGATGTCGATTGTTACTGATATCTCCACTTGCTATCTCCTATGAGGCGCAGAACGGCACGTCACAGGCAAATCGATGAACTGTTTCACAAGAAAATGCTATACCGAACCTCAATTTGGCACTGTGAAATATTCTGACTTGTGTGAATATTCTGAAATATGTGCTTTGTACATATGAACGTGTACATATCTTGGTGTATATCTGCCTTATACTCGTATCTATTGAATGGTTAACGCTACGTTTTTAAGTTAATTTAATGTTATGTTATTTTTTTGTTATACTGTACATATTTTTATATTACCCTATATCTTTGTCAAGCCCCTGTCCTCCTAGCTGTGGTGGACACATTATTGTATCTATAGTGTACAATAAAGATTTTCTCTCTTTAGTAGTGGCATGTGATGCAAGAAAGCAAGTATATGAACTTATGCAGCATCAGCCAAAAAAAAAAAAATCACACCATTGCCTCCAAATGGCTGTCCAGTTCCTCCTTAAATTTATTTAACCTATCAACTCCCACAACGACAGATGGAAGTTTGTTCCAGCAATTAACCACCCGCTGGCTAAAAGGCAAATTTCCGCACATCTATTCTACATCTGTATTTTCTTAATTTGAATTTATGTCCCCTTAGGTTCGTAATCTGAACAAGTGGAAGGATCACATCAGAATTCAGCGTGCTCAACCCATTCAAGGCCTTATACACCTCAATCAGATCACCGCGCAGGTGCCTAGTCTCCAGCCACTGCAATTTGCAGAACTTAAGCCTCTCTTGGTAAGAGGATCCCTTCATTCCCATCACCAATCTTGTTGCCCTTATCTGTACACGCTCAAGTAAATCTACATCCTTCCTAAAATGAGGCCTCCAAACCTGTATGCAGTACTCAAGGCGTGGCCTGACCATTGCCTTATACAGAGGGACAATCACCTCCTTCTCCCTGCTATCAAAATTCCTATATATCATTGACAAAATCCCATGACCTGCCATGGCAGCCTGTCTGCATTGCTCAGAAAACTTCATATCTGACTGCACAATTACTCCCAAGTCTTTTTCATTTTCTACCACCTTAAGTGTAGTACCACACAGTTAGTACGTTTCTCTGGGGTTATTTCTACCCATATGCAGTACTTTGCATTTGTCAAGGTTAAATTTTAGTCGCCACTTCTTAACCCATCTGCCCAAATTATCTAGATCCTGTTGCAGTAGCACACTGCCATTACTGTCATTAACAACCGTGCCAACCTTTGTATAATCTGCAAACTTCGACACTAAGCCTGATATACCTTCATCAATATCAATGATAAATATACAAAACAGCAGAGGACCCAACACCGAACCCTGTGGGACTCCACTAAATACATTAGTCCACGAAGAGCAGCACCCATTAATTACCACCCTCTGTCTTCTCCCACTCAACCATCCTTTTATCCATTGTAGCAACTTACCCTTAATACCATTTTGGTCTAATTTTGTGGTGTGCCACAAAATTTTTAGCGTCCTTAAAAGCGTGCTGCAGCAACGAAAAGGGTAAGAAACACTGCTCTAATTAATTGGAGAAAAATTAGTATTAGTAACGGCCGCACGGTGCGAGAAAGCGTATGACTTATGCTGCACGAGCCACAAAAAAAAAAAAAAAATCCGAACAAAACAATGATAAAGACCAAAAAATAAAATAATAATATAAAATAAATAACTAAATAATAATAATTAATAAAAAAAAACGTATAATCCTATGCGCTTCCCTTACCCGAAAGTACTATCCAGATGACCTTTGAATTTCCCCAAACTGTCGGCCTCTACCACCCATGAAGGCAACTTATTCCAGTAATTTATAACTCGCTGGCTAAAATAAAACTTCCTGCAGTTCAATCTAAACATTTCCCCCAGTAACTTGAATTTATGTCCCCTAGATCTAGCATCATTTATAATCTTGAAAATTTTGTCCTCATTCATTTTACTGATGCCTCTCAGAGCCTTAAACACCTCAATCAAATCTCCTCTAAGGTGTCTAGTTTCCAAACTCTGAAACCCACATATTCGAAGTCTTTCTTCATAAGGACGCCCTTTTGCCGATCTCACCAGGCGAGTTACCCTCTTTGCACCCTTTCAAGAAGCTCGATGTCTTTCTTTAGGTGCGGTCTCCATACTTGAACACAGTATTCCAAGTGTGGTCTAACATAAGCCTTATATAATGGGATTATCACGTCCCTATCTCTACTTGCAAAAGTTCGATAGATCATCGATAGGACACCATGGGCCTTCCTTGCAACCTGTTCACAATGCTCAGAGAATTTCATGTCTGACCGTATCGTAACACCTAAATCCCTTTCCTCCAGTACTGGTTTAGTTGAACGCCACCAAGTGAATAAGTTATTTTGGGATTACTGTTTCCCAGGTGTAATACCTTACACTTTGTTGGATTAAAGCACAGCTGCCATTTTTCTGACCATTCCTGAAGTCTATCTAGGTCTCTCTGAAGAAGCTCAGCTTGACAATGATCATTAACTACTCTACCAATTTTAACATCATCTGCAAATTTAGACATCACGCCCTCTATCCCTTCATCAATGTCGTTTATGAAAATAAAAAACAACAGTGGTCCTAATACTGATCCTTGGGGAACCCCACTTCTTACATCAACCCAATCTGAGGAACAGCCATTTATCACAACCCTCTGCCTCCTGCCCTGAAGCCATCCTTCTATCCATCTAAGGATTTTCCCAGTGATTCCAACCTGTTCCAATTTTTTAAAGCAACCGCTCATGTGGGACTGAGTCAAAAGCTTTGCTGAAATCTAAATAAACAATGTCGAAATTATTCCCTAAATCCAGCTCGTGAGTGACCCTTTCGAAATAGCGAACCAGATTTGTTAAACATGATTTTCCCTTTACAAAACCATGCTGAATATCCTTGAGAATTTCAATTCGATCCAAATGATCCTGAATTCCACCCTTGATCATTGCCTCCATGATTTTCCCTACTACTGAAGTCAGACTGACAGGTCGATAATTTCCAACTTCACTTTTAGAGCCACCCTTATGTATGGGAGATACATTTGCACTTTTCCAATCCAAGGGAATCTCCCCAGAGTCTAGTGATGCTCGCATAATTAGCCTCAGTGGTTCAATGCACTCGCTTGCCGCCTCCCTTAAGATTATAGGGTATATTCCATCAACTCCAGGAGCCTTACTGGTCTGTAGGCTCGAAAGTGTTTTCATTAAATAATCTTGCGAAATTTCAATATCATTAATTACATATTTTTTAACTTCGCTCCCACAATTTCCCATTGCCACAAAAGGCTTTTCATCATAAATATTGATGCAAAATAACTGTTGAGTTCATCTGCAACGGCAGCTGGTGTATTTATTACTATCCCCTTTCCCTTACGTAAAGGTCCGATCTGGTTTGTCCTGCTCTTCTTGGCATTTATATATGTGAAGAATTCTTTATCCTCCCTCTTTGCTCTGTTTGCTAGTGATTTCTAATAAACTGCCTTTGCCTGTCAAACCTTTTCTGTGGCTCTATTATACATCACCTTTTAGCTGTTATAGGCTTCAGTACTTTTTATTGCTCTGTAACCTTTCCATGCCACCTTTTTCTGCTCAAGTAATGTGGCAACTTCACTATTCATCCAACTTGGAATCCTTCTCGTAGAGTATTTTTTAATGATATATACGCATTCAAGGCATCTGTGATTAATGTTTTAAAAGCGCATCACAGTTCAATTGTATTCATTCTCTGCGCGATATCTACCCAGTTAATAGAGGCCATGTAGTACCTTCGAACCCATCCCATCGAACATATATGGAACGTTCTGGGGAGATGCCTAGCACGTCTGGGGCACATCCACATCCACCAGAAAATGTTCACCAGCTGAAGATGGCGATGATACAGGAATGGACATTGTTACCGCAAGAACTTATCAACAACATTGTTCTAAGTATAGATAGACAGGCGGTGCAAAGTCTGCATCGACATTAGGGGTGGCCATATCTCCTACAGAGGACCACCTCTTCCCTTTGTTCCATCTTTGGCAGTGATGCATCTGTGTAATGGCAGCCAGTGCTTTGTTGATATTTTTGAATAAAGTCCCTCTGTACCGTTTTGTTTTGTTTCCGTTGTTGTATCGGTGTTGTTTCCTTCATAATTTCTGTACCTAACAAGGTTCCTTTGGTATGCTTTTCCCATATCCAGGCCACTCCTATGAGAAGCTACAGGTGAAAACCTGACTGGTCCTTAAGTTTTGCATACTAGTGTGTCACCGGATATTGATGATAAGGCAGAGTATATCAGTTTCATAAATGTATGATTGCAATTTAACAACTATCAGCTAATGATCAGCTAATGTTGCTAAAGTTTCATCAATTTAACAACAATTAATGATGGTTGCTAAAGTTTCATCAAGAACCAAGACCTTTTCGTCTAAATTAAAATATCTTAGTGTGTCGCATAGTAACATGCATATTAGTAGTTTGCTACCACTGGAATAGAAACCATCCAGTCAACTCATTGAATACAACTGACTTTTTCACATCCACAAATAAAAATCATTACTTAGGAATGTATCTTATCAAAATGGATTGTAGTACGTCTCAGTATATGTTGATCTGCGTTCCGAGCGAATGTTTCTTTACAGAACGCTTCTGTCGCGTTCTTTCAGCTTCAGAGGTTTTCTGGTTCGTTTAAGGCAATAGGCGCATCACCACCTATGACAACTTGAAAAGAAACATTAACACATTTAATACCAAGCAATAAGTTTCAGATAATAACTTATCATCATTTAATAAAGATTGATACAGATTACCTACACTCTTTACACCATATGAAATCATTTATTATTCAGCAATAAGGTAAAGGTAAACTGCAGCCATTATCAACCCACGGCAGGATGGAAGCCTCCTCAACAATTTTAGGTTGAGGGAAATGGACCATAATCTGCCACGCTGGCCTAGTGCGTGGCAGCGTGGCAGATCGACCGCATTTAGTAGTCAGGGGCTTGAATCCCAGTCTACTCAAAGAGCGTGTGCTACTGCACTCCCGCTCCTGACCACTCGGCTATGGAGGCAATATACATTGTAGCATTTTTACAGGAACCTTTATCACTTGTAAAATCAGTTTTCAGCTTGCATCTATTTCCTCTTCTCTCCTAGAAACTATGACTTTTCATGCAATAAAACAGACCAAATGACCATTAAATACACACATTTTATAAAGGTAGGACCTTTGTAAAGAAAAAAAAAGCATGATCATAACTCATGAGAAAAGAATAATCTCTCTCTCTCTCTCTCTCTCTCAGAACAATTAACGAATTCTCAAGAGATGCGATATAAGCCTTTGTAGAAGGTCAGAGAGCGTAACGAGTTGAGAAGAAGAAATCGATAAATCGAGTTGAAACAAACACATAAGCTCGGCCCACATCTCTTGCTAGTTAGACTGAGCAACTTTACGCAAGCTCGAGCAAGCTTAGACTACCTAAATTTATAAATATTTCTTATCTATATCACTTAATCATGTGATCAGACCATGTTAAATCTATTGTTTGTAAAAATTGATTTATATGCTTTAGGAGAATGTATATAATGTAAATAATTAATTGTATGATGGATCGCCCTCCTGGCTGAATGGCCGCGCAAGGGAGGCTGATTATATATATATATATTGGTTCAATAAACTAATTTTAATAACAATAACTATGGAAAGAGCATGATGATGATGAAGGGCACACGCACACTGGATATCTTGTTACAACGAGCATTCCGCAGCCTTTTCACCAAATTAAAGCGCAGTAATGTCATATATTCTATAACGCATGAAATGAAAATTTAAATAATTTAAAAGCAAGCGATCTCTATACAAAAAAAATAAATAAAATGAAAACAAATTAGTTAAAGTACGCAGTGCGTTACTTGCAGAAGCGATATCAAATAGTAATAATTAATGACTTTTAACAAAGAAAGAGCAATAAGCAAGCACTTTTTATGAGCGCACCGAGAAAATGGTCTTCCTGCGCATTTGCCATATTGCCAAATCATTTTTCTAACCAGCAAATGGCACCAAACAGTTTTTTTAATCATAATAACAGCAATAAGCCTTACATTTGTGATATACAGTTTGCTATACAATTATTACATATAAAAGTAAAACATATAAACTTCGGTAAAATTAAATATTTATCGAATTAAATAAAATTATATATTTATACAAAACATGTATAAACTTCAATAAAAACAAAATATTTATGAAATAAAAGCAAAACTTATTACAAATTTTTAGTTGATAAGGAAAATATTAAACCGAGGTAGTATTAATAATTTTAAAAGAATGATATGAAACATTGAATAATAAGAAAAACTTTAAAAAACAGATAATTTTATATCATTATCTATATGAAAATTTAATTTTTTTTCGTTGAAATAATACATAAATCCCAATAGATCAATAAAGCTTAATGATGAACTATAAAATCAGTTTATAATATTCATTTTTAACACTGTTTTTGCTAATAAAAATATCAATTTTATTTTCATTTAAAAATGCTGCTGTTCTGTTGAAAATTCAAATTTAAGATGTTTTGTCCTAAATTTGTAATGATATAATTTATGTTCCCTCAATGGCCTAGATGGACAATTGAAGTTAATACATTTCAGTAGGAACGTAGCATCTATTTTTCCTTGAAGTATCGAATGTAGTAGGATGCAATCAAACTTATTCTTTCTATCTTTTAATGTGGGAAGGTTAAAAATTTTACACCAGTCTTTACATTTATACATAAAAGTCTAAATCTGATTTGTAATCTAAAAACCTGATGAGAGATTTTTGTACCCTTTCTAACGTATTAATATTGTTTTTTCCAAAAGGGGTCCACACCTGCGTGGCGTATTCCAGAATTGGACGAACAAACGAGGTATAAGTCAGTTTTGGGATATCAGGGCCAACAAAATCAAAACAAGCTCATTTGATTAAACCAAGTATTTTGGATGCTCTGGCAGTTATTTTAATAATATGAGATGTATAAGAGCCATTACTTGTTCTTAAAATCCCTAATTCCCGAATTTCATGTATTCTTTTAATTTGCACTGATTCTAAAGTATAATTATAACAGATGACTAATTGTTTATGGGGATCAGTTATGGTAATGGCATGACATTTATCAATATTCACATTTAGTTCATGTCTTTTAATCCAATTGTAAATCAATTGAATACCATTTTGTACCAAGGCGCCTCCGTAGCCAGGTGGGCAGGAGCAGCAGTGCGTAGCACACGCTTCTTGATTAGACCGGGATTCGAGCCCGTCACCACCAAATACGGAGGATGCGGAAAGGTCAGGGAATAACCACCGCATATCCCGGAGCAATATGGCCTTAGTTGCTAATGCTCCTAAAAACCAAATAACAAACAAACAACAAACCATTTTGTACCACCTCAATCCAAAAACTGCTTAATTTCTTTGTACAATTTCATGTCATCAGCATAAGTAAGAACTTAGCTTTCTGTAGACATGAATATATATCATTAAGAAATATACTAAATAGTAAAGGGCCAAGAGAACCATTTTTACTAACGCTTGCTTATACCAGAACCCTTTCTTTAAGGTTGGGCCGTAGCCGTACGTTCAGTATTTTTAATGACTTTTTCTACACTTTTTATCTTTATACTGTTTTTTCAATTTTTCCCGTTCGTATAACTATTAGTGTAATACGAGGGTGATAACGCTCTGTCTATCCTCAATCCTATAGCTATTTTCGCATTCTTTTGACCATCTTTTCCTCCCTTCCCCTCCCCTCCCCCCCTCCCCAAGAATTTTACCATTTACCATTCCCTATACCATTTGCTTGTCTACACTTTTTCGTTCAAATATCTCTGCTTCATATCTGAATTTTAATTTTCTACCACGTTAATTTAATAACCTTTCACCCCTTCCGCATTTCACATTTGTATTATATTTCACCTTACACTTTTGTAATTTGTATTTATTTTAATTTATATTATTAACTTTATTTTTACACTGCGGTGGGACTACCCTGTCTACCAGTATTACGATAAAGGCTGCATATTTGCTCCCCCCTTTTTCTAATACTACAGACAAGTTTGGAAACGTAGTGCCTGGTACATGGTCAGAAGTAGTATTCCCCTGTTGTATTTTCTGACTATATATCAATTTTTCATCTACTATATTCAGATTTTGCATATTTGCCATCCACTGATTCGACCTCTTGCTAAAATTGCCCTCCCATATCTGAATATAGTGTTATTTATTTGTTATTTATTATTATTATTTTTGCTTCCTCAGTCCCAGATCATTTTTGTACTAGGTTTTTCAAATTCTTTCACCTGTTTAATCACTACTTCACTTCCACTTTCGACTGTCCCTTAAACTTCTCTTAGTTCAGGCACCTTGTGTACTTTTCATTTCCATTTTCACAGACTCTTTATCTATTTTACAAACCACACATTATGTATATCCTTTTGCTTTCTTTACTGCTGCACTGCGCGTTTTGGAGCATTAGACATACGATAACCTTTGTTATTTTCCTTTTCTGCATAAGGTTCCAACAGCTCTACGAGCGATCGCAAAAGTGTACAGCAATTACTTCGGAAAATGTTAAAAGACGTTTTTCATTCTAACATCGTATTTTCCTTAAATTGACTCAACCCTGGAACATTGGCAAACTTCGTATAAATGTATTCAGCATTTTATTTAAGCGCATGCTAAGAAAGTTTAATATAAGATGTTTTCAGTGGAACTTACCCACACAGTTCTTATGTCAGTTGTTAACATACAAGAACTACCTTTACGTTTTAAACTGATTAATGAAATACCTTCCTTTGAAGCAAAATAAAACAATACGTAGAGTATTCTTTATACTAGCACACCCGAAAACTTGCATGCAAGAAAGTAAGGAATCATCTGAGATAACGTGTGGTTGTTTACTGACGTCTACAAGCAAAGGAAAGTTTGTTTCTGAAAATAAATTCACGCAAACTGTGTCAAGGTACTTTTTTTCTGTTTTCGTTCTGGTCTTCCGTTGAGCACAATGTCCTCATAAACAACTGTTTTCGGAGATTCTGTATAAGTAGTATGGTAGTTCTAGGTCAGGACAGTCTATGGCAATCCTGACCTAGAACTACCATACATGGTTTCACATAGGCTATGTGAAACCATGGCAACGATTTTCATCGCTTCCGCCATCTTTCCAGGAACTTTAGGACATATCGTACATTACCTAGTGGGGAAAGAGATAATTTTGTGGATTTTCTTGGCCGGAGATAGGACGCATGTGAACATGCTAACTGAAACTGTTCGTGCACTCACAGTATCGTTAAAGAGGGGGGGGGGGGGGTTCAGATACAAGCAGTAAATTTTAAATAAACAATTATCTATGCGAATCTGCGTTAGGCGCAAACAAAAAACAAATCTGCGATAATCTCACTTTTTTTTTTTTTTTTTTTTTGTTTCAACATAGCTTGCAATACATGTCTTTCCATCGTGAAACAAATGCCTGTATACCATCAGATAAGAATTTCTCTGGCTGCTTG
This sequence comes from Mastigoproctus giganteus, assembly GCF_048544385.1. Classification (NCBI taxonomy): domain Eukaryota; kingdom Metazoa; phylum Arthropoda; class Arachnida; order Uropygi; family Thelyphonidae; genus Mastigoproctus; species Mastigoproctus giganteus. The sequence continues at coordinate 104,211,731 of NC_143585.1, read as the reverse complement.
GTGAACTACTCAAAAGCCTTTTTAGACCTCTTCGGAGTGGAAGAATAAGCAGATTCTGAATACTGTATTGTCAAAAGTCGTTGTAAACAAATCCCATTTGGGATAAGCCTAGACGTTTGGTCCTAATTTTAGATTTTGATGTCTCCTATGCAAATCGCAGTACTGTTGATAATTGCTTCAACCCCCCCCCCCCCCGCTTCTGTCAAGCACTTCAGGTAGCACTCTAAAATAAACCCATTTTCTCCCAAAATGCGGTTCACATCGCCTTACCCACATATGGTACGGCTCAGAACTTCTTCGGCTTTGAAGAAATGGAATGACGCCACTCTTACTTGGCTTGCTTATTTTAAAACAGAAAGTAATGTATCAACAACACATCTCGGGTTACTAAACGGTCTAGAACAGAATCCCTTCGGCTTCACATCGAGCCAGTACAGAGCACACATCAATCTGTCATGCATAAGTTTCTCAGTAAGCAACCAAAGAAATTATTTTCTGAGACAAGCATTAGCTTCGCACTGGAAAATGCGTACTGAAAGATGAGTAGACTACTTTCAAAAATAAATTATCATACCAATAAGTTTAATAATCAACAAAAATTATTAATTAACGTTCACTGCTTTCGTTTGAACCTTTTCGTAATTATACGAATCCAGTTAATGGACACATCTTGAAAGAAACATAACCAGAAGGGCCAACTCATAACATCTATAAATAAATATATATTATACACTGTATAATATACATATAATAAATATATATATTATATGTATATTTATTTTAATATTTAAGCTATTTATATATTTATTGGCGCCTCCATAGCCAGGTGGGCAGGAGCAGTAGTATGTAGCACACGCTTCTTGATTAGACCGGGGTTCGCGCCCGTAACCACCAAATGCGGAAGGTCAGGGAATGACCACCGCATATCCCCACCCCGGATAAAATTTGACGGTTGGCGTCAGGAAGGGTATCCAGCCGTAAAAATTGCATGCCGAAACAATAAAAAAAAAACGCTGACCCCATATATAATGGGAAAAAGCGAGGACAAAAAAAAAAAATATATATAATTATATTTATTAGATATTATAAATATAGATAATATATAAATCATAAATACCGTAATAAATAAGTTAAGAAAAATTAATGACTAAGCAATTTGAGTGATGTATTTCCGTTATGAAACTGTCGAATAGGTTACAATTTATTTATTTAATTTTGTTTTATTTATTTAATTAATTAATTTATTTATTTATTATTATTATTATTTTATTTTACTTATAATATACGTGCGAATTGCTCGTATGTTGAATTTTACTTTACAGCAGCGTTTCCCATACTGGGGTAAGCGGACCCCTGGCGGTCCGTAGACCAGTTCTAGGGGATCCGCGAAACGTTCAGAAAGATATCAAGTAATATGTGTTTATTTTCTTTAAAAATATGCTGATAGAATCACAATGAATTTCGTTATAGAACATTACTTATTTTCGATACGATTAGTATATATAATTATATATATATTTCAAATTATTCGTTCGATGTATAGCAAATTGATAAAGTTATTATAACATATCTGTATAAAAATAAGAATAAAGTTGAGTTTTTTCACACATAAATCTTTGAATTTTCTTTTCAGAATACACAGTGTTCATACTGAGTTTTCTTTTTTGAAGGGGGTCCGCAAATTTGTTTTGATTTTTGAAGGGGTCCGTAAATCTCAGTAGTTTGAGAACCGCTGCTTTACAGCATACATTTTAAACCCAGGACAATAAGAGTTATTGATGCAAACTACTGATAGGCCAAATCTTTATTAATAAAATATTTTCAGTGTTGAGGGAACAGCTTAAGTCAGAAGTATCAAACTCATATTCAGTATAACAATAATGTAAAAAGCAATAAAGTGTAGCTATTCATGTATGTGAATACGAAGAAGAAGAAAACGAATCAGATCAAGTACAGGGCATGGATATGTCTTCAATAAACTAGCCAATTCACAAAGGGGGATCGAAGGGTGACACGAATAATTACAGACCAGTTAGTTTAACTTCTGTTCCCAGTAAAATAATGGCTTCGACTGGCTTCGAAGAGTGCGGGAATGTTATTTGGTTTTAGGAGCATTAGCAACTAAGGCCATATTGCTCCGGGATATGCGGTGGCCATTCCCTGACCTTTCCGCATCCTTCGTATTTGGTGGTGACGGGCTCGAACCCCGGTCTAATCAAGAAGTGTGTACTAAGCACTGTTGCTCCTTCCCACCTGGCTACGGAGGCGCCTTAAAATAATGGAGTCACTGGTTAAAGATGCATTGCAGGATCATCTAGACAAGACTGCAGCAATAATTCAGACACAGCATGGGTTAAGGGAAAGTCTTGTCTGACAAATTTGATTGGTATTATGATGTGGTTACAAAGGAACTGGATGCAAACAATAATTTTGATATCATATATTTTGATTTCAGGAAAGCTTTTGACACTGTTGCGCATGGAAGACTGCTGTACAAATTGGAGCAGAATGGTATTAAGGGTAAGTTGCTACAATGGATAAAAGGATGGTTGAGTGGGAGAAGACAGAGGGTGATAATCAATGGGTACTGTTCTTCGTGGACTAATGTTATTAGTGGAGTCCCACAGGGTTCGGTGTTGGGTCCACTGTTGTTTTGTATATTTATCAATGATATTGATGAAGGTATATCAGGCTGAGTATCGAAGTTTGAAGATGATACAAAGGTTGGCAGAGTTGTTAATGACAGTAATGGCAGTGTGTTACTGCAACAGGATCTAGAAAATTTGGGCAGATGGGCTGAGAAGTGGCAACTGAAGTTTAACCTTGATAAATGCAAAGTACTACATATGGGTAGAAGTAACCCCAGAGAAACGTACCAACTGTGTGGTACTACACTTAAGGTGGTAGAAAATGAAAAAGACCTGGGAGTAATTGTGCAGTCAGATATGAAGTTTTCTGAGCAATGCAGACAGGCTGCCAGGGCAAGTCATGGGATTTTGTCAATGATATATAGGAATGTTGCTAGCAGGGAGAAGGAGGTGATTGTCCCTCTGTATAATGCAATGGTCAGGCCACGCCTTGAGTACTGCGTGCAGGTGTGGAGGCCTCATTTTAGGAAGGATGTAGATTTGCTTGAGCGTGTATAGAGAAGGGCAAAAAGATTGGTGAGGGGAACGACGGGATCCTCTTACCAGGAGAGGCTTAAGTTCTGCAAATTGTAATGACCTATTAAATTTCTGTTGTCACGGTAATCTTTAAAAAATATATTACTTGAACCGTTTTCAAAATAAAAAAATAAAATAAATGGGTAGGCATTTACTGAACTAATCAAAAATTTTACAACGACTGTTATTATAAATAAAAAACAAAGTAAAAAGCATTAATTAATGAAAGAAAAGCGCAACATCAAATTTTCATTTTCCAGATTTAATATACTTTTAAGCATCAATACATTTCATGAAAATCAGGATCCTCACCCTTTTTAGTACTTTTCTAGTTCATGATCGGCTGTTTACTCTCTAAGAATGGACTGTAGTAGTTTCTTTTTCTTTTCGTGTTTTTTTTTAATACTGTCAATCTTCTTAACATAAATGAAACTGGTCGTCACTGTAGGATTTTTAGTTGATAGAATTGTTCTTACAGTAAATGACGTTAATCTGAAAGTGTTGGTGACCATTTCATTGGTAAAGTCTCTTGTTTTGACACCTGATGACGAGCTGTCATATTCAAACATGGAGCAGTTTGCAATTTGAAATGACTTAAGGTAATCTTTCCTCATAACTAATTCCTCTATTATGCAGATACAATCGATGCCGACATTAGAGGAATGCAATGTGAATTTCCCGAATGAACTTACCTTTTCGAAGAATTTCTACACAAGTATCCTCAATAAATTGTCATTTCAAATAACAAGAACAGCTGCTTCTGGTTTTTCATAGAAAAGATTTGTTTGTCTGAATAATTAACATAAGACTTGTCCATGAGGCTTTGCCTGTTTTGTTTTGAAGTGCTTATATGAATAAGCATTCTGTATGCCTCTTTTTTTTGTTAGGCATTTTACTTTTAACTGTTAATATCATTACTTGAAAAATGCATCTTAAGAAAACATATAAAAATGCAATAAACATCAATACCTAATAATAAAATAAAATACAATGCAATAATAAATAATGTATAATGATAGTAATTACAATTCTTTTGCATCTGGAATTTAAACAAACAGAACAAAATAATCTGATATCACTCATTACGTCTTCGTTATTTTAAAGTCTATCGCTAGAGGAAACTCGCTGCTTTTATTTGGAAAACGGTATTAGTAACGACATATCCTTTTCACACTAACAATGTTTTGTCATGGATATAATATGAAATAAATCTACAACTTATACTATTAATGAGGAGCTTATCTATATCCATAAGAGTTACTAATATGTTTAAGTGATTTTTGTAAAATTACTGGCTTAACCCCTTTTCAAATTAAACGATTCAATTAATCGTAAACTCTTGCAAGTTTACTTAAATAAATAAATTCAGAGTATGCGACTGACAGAAAATATATTAAGAGTATGCCATTGACTTTCAGAATATCCTCCCTCAAAATATATTCAGAAGTAAATGTGGAATCAGAATTACGTTGACTTTGCTGATATACAAAGCATATATTGTATAAGCATAATTGTATAAATGTATTCAACACAAGATGAAACTCACCTGTATATGGGCTTCACTCAGCCCAAACAGCAAACTTGCATTGTCTTCCATTGCTTCAGGACACTGGCATCCCTGAAGTAAGAATATTTATAAATATATTTAAAAATATTTATACACTGACGTTTATAAATTAATGAAATAAAATAAAATTTTAGCGTTATAAAACTGAGTAATTTCTAAATTACTTATTTTTATAAAACTAAATCGAAAAAAATACAAACTTTAATGTAAAATGTAAATTCACACTAGGTACGTATCCGCTTATCTCTATTATATTTTGTTATTTTATTACTTTTATCATTCAAAATCACTTAACCATTTTTAAAATTCATCCAGCTTACAATGAAACATGTTAATATCATTTTTTTTCTTATTTAAAATCACTCAAGGAATCAACCTTGAAGTTAAACATATTCGACACATCCTGTATATTTTTTTTTTTCGGAAAGTACCCGTCTATTGTGATATATTTTTGGAACAATGAAATTTCAGAGTTACATAAAATGTTGAAAGAAGCTCCATGTAATAAATTCTTGATGTCTTTTCATTTTAAAAATATTTTTTTCTTCTTTCTATTCTGAATATTTATATTTTGAATATATATATATATATATATATATATATATATAATACGAGTACTCGTATAATACAATAGAGAATTAAAATTTTATTATTCTGAATACACAATTTAAAATATGTGTTTAACTGGCAAAATATTTATGATATTCTTTAAATTTTCTGACAAATGGATCTTCCACAAGAGAAGTGACTTATAGCAAGTGACATTTAGAGGTTCGCACTATAAAATTTATAAATACAGTATTAATATATTTAACAATTAAAGAAGAACAGAAAAAATTCTTCGTGCAATTTATCACAACTCTTGCTGTTATGGTGCGAGTAGTAGTAGTACTGGCATGTGATGCAAGAAAGCAAGTGATGAGCTTATGCAGCATCAGCCAAAAAAAAAAAAAAAAAAAAAATCACACCATTCCCTCCAAATGCCTGTCCAGTTCCTCTTTAAATTTATTTAACCTATCAACTTTCACGACAGATGGAAGTTTGTTCCAGCAATCAACCACCCGCTGGCTAAAGACAAATTTCCGCACATCTATTCAGTCTTTTCTTAATTTGAATTTATGCTCCATTAGGTATGTAGTCCAAACAAGTGGAAGAATCCCATCAGAATTCAGCGTGCTCAACCCATTGAAGGCCTTATACACCTCAATCAGATCACCGCGCAGGTGCCTAGTCTCCAGCCACTGCAATCTGCAGAACTTAAGCCTCTCTTGGGAAGAGGATCCCTTCATTCCCTTCATCAATCTTCTCTGTACACGCTCAAGCAAATCTACATCCTTCCTAAAATGAGGCCTCCAGACCTGTATATGCAGTACTCAAGACGTCACCTGACCATTGCCTTATATAGAGGGACAATCACCTCCTTTTCCCCGCTAGAAAAATTCCTATATATCTTTGACAAAACCCCATGACCTGCCCTGGCAGCCTGTCTGCATTGCTCGGAAAACTTCATTTCTCACTGCACAATTACTCCCACGTCTTTTTCATTTTCTAACACCGTAAGTGTAATACCACACAATTGTTACGTTTCTCTGGGGTCACTTGTACCCATATGCAGTACTTTGTATTTGTCAAGTTAAACTTCAGTTCTCACTTCTCAGCCCATCTGCCCAAATTTTCTAGATCCTGTTGCAATAGCACACTGCCATTACTGTCAACAACCCTGCCAACTTTTCTATCATCTGGAAACTTGGACACTAAGCCTGATATACCTTCATCAATATCATTGATAAATATACAAAACAACAGTGGACGCAACACCGAACCATGTGAGACTCCACTAATAACAATAGTCCACGAAGAGCAGCGCCCATTGATTACTACCCTCTGTCTTCTCCCACTCACCCATCCTTTTATCCATTGTAGCAACTTACCCTTAATACCATTCTGCCCCAATTTGTACAATAGTCTTCCATGCGCAACAGTGTCAACAGCTTTCCTGAAATCCAAATATATATCAAAATTATTTTTTGCATCCAGTTCCTTTGTAACCACATCATAATATACTATCAGATTTGTCAGACACGACGTATCCTTAACAAACCCATGCTGTGTCTGAATTATTGCTACAGTCTTTTCTAGATAATCCTGCAATGCATATTTAACCAGTGATTCCATTTTTTTGCTGGGAACAGAAGTTAAACTAACTGGTCTGTAATTTCTCGTGTCACCCTTCGATCCCCCCTTTGTGAACTAGGGATACATTTGCACATCTGAAGTCCGTGGGGGACCTCCCCTGAATCTATTGATGCTCTCATAATCATGACTAAGGGTTTGCTTCCTTTGCCGCCTCCTTTAATATAACTGGATAGATCCCATCCACCCCAGGTGCCTTTCTCATGTTTAACTTCAACAATTTCTCCTCCACTTTGCTCTCAGTTATTACAAAATCTTTAAGCACCCTGCTACAATTTGATAACCTTGTGGCATTTTCAAAGCTTAATAACTCCTCATGTGTGAATGTAGATGCAAAATACTCATTCAGTTTGTTTGCTATCTCAGCAGTATCATCAACAGTCTAACCATCGATATCAAGTGGACCAATCAGATTCATCTCCTTCCTTTTAGAGTTTATATAAGTAAAGAAATCCTTGCTGTTTTTCTTAGCATCCTTTGCCAAAGATTTCTCGTAATCTGCCTTCGCCTGCCTAACCTCCTTTGTGACCTGATTACACACTAGCTTATATCTGCCATAGGCTTCTGAGTCGCTTGATAATTTATAGGCATCACATGCATTTTTCTTCTCTGTCACGAGTCTCATTAGTTCATTTGATAATCAATTAGGCCTAAACCTTGAACAATATTTCTTAATAGGTATGAAACTTTTAGTAGTATCCACGATTAATTCTTTGAATGCTTCAAACTTAGAATTTACTGTTGGTAACATCGTCAGTTGATCCCACTGTACAGAATTTAAATACTGTCTGAGACCACTGTACTTACCTTTACGGAAGAAAAAACCCTTTCCTTTACCACTGACGGTAATATCTCTTTAAGTAAATTCCACATCAATACACTGTGATCACTGCCACCTAGTGTTCCCTTTATCTGCAAATTCTTAATACAAGAATGATCACTGCTAATAACCAGATCAAGAGTATTACGCTCTCTGGTTGCCACTCGAACATGCTGCTGCAGAAAACAATCATCCAATAAATCCACAAAAGTCTGACTAGTGTGTGAGTGACCAACCCACAAGTTCCAGTCAATATTTGGGAAGTTAAAATCCTCCATTATAAGACATTCTGATTTACTAGCCCACTCTATTTCTCTGTAAAATTGTTCATTGTACTCATTCGAGTCATTAGGCCCATAACACACTCCTACTCTTATTTTTGCTTTCGCAGTGCTTATGTCACACAAAACTGAATCAACAGTGTACTATTCACCTATATCAACTGGATGCACTTCTTTTGATTTTATGTTTTTCTTAATTAACAGCATAACACCTCCTCCCTTTCTATCCTGTCTATCCTTTCTGTACACATTGTACTCCCCAAATTCCAGTTCAGCATTCCTTATATCTGTGTGACACCACGTCTCTGATATCCCAACAATATCCGCCTTTGATGTCTTGACCAACGCTGCAAATTCATCAAATTTATTTACTATACTTCTAGCATTGGTATACATGCAAGCATACATGCTCCTACTCCTATTCTTAGTTACCCTAACACATCCCATATACCCACCTATTTCAGGATGACTGCCATCCGTCCCTGAAACCCCCAACACCCCACGCTCCAGGTCGCTACTTATTCTAATAGAAGTTGTGCAAAAATCACCTTCACCTCTGCCTACAGCTACTGTTAAACTATTAGTCCTTGTATCCCCCCAAGCTAGCAGTTTTCCGACCCACTTAACACTGCCTCGATAGTATCAGCAAATATTCTTGCACCCTTTCTATTTAAGTGTATCCCATCCCTGTAGAAGCAGTCTATCCTGTTAACAAGCACAGACCACGATGAAAAAAATTTTACCCCTTGAGCCTTGCGCCTTCCCTCCAGGACCGAATTGACTGACAAAGCTCTCATCATGTACTCCCTCCTATCGTGTCTGGGCAGAATTACAGACACTTTCAAATTTAACCCTGACTCACGACTTTTTTGTAACAGTGACCTGTATTTGTTAAGTAAATCTGCAGATCTTCTACTCTTAATGTCATTTGTGTCAACGTGTACAAGAATATCACCTTTTGTGCCCTTAAAATATGATATAAGCTTTACAACGTCATCAACTTTTGCCCCTGGCAGATATAACCTGGTCCTGTTCCATCTATCCTTTTTACACAATATATTTCCCGTCTCCCTGACAATAGAGTCACCAACAATAACTAGTTCCTTTGGGACCAGCGCATTCTGCCTTGGAGATTGTCGCTGTGTTGCCTGATTCCCAGGAGTGAGCTCTGGCGTTAAGCTGGGCCGCTGAGAGCTTTACGGGCCCCCCTCATATTAATTTCTTCGAGGGCATCTACCCTACACCTCAAGCTCTCATAGAAGCCCAGTAGAACGCTGAGTTGATGCCTAATTTCTAGACATTCTCTGCACCTGGTACACACAAAGACATCTTCCTTGGCTAGATCAAGTTCTGTTCCACAGAGTTCGGCAAACATTTCACAAGTTGCAGATTTTTTTAGGCTGTGATGCGTTGGAGAATGGCCCCCTCAGTTCTCCCCGAGTCACAGCACTCTTGCCACTTTGTGCCCATTGCTTTGCTGCTCTAGTCTAGAGCATGATATTTTAAATTAAAAAGTCAATAAATTTAATTAATCAATTGTCAATACTATGCTATCTAATAGAATCCTAAATTCAGTGATGCGCATTGCGCTATATAATTATACGTTAGAGCTACCTAGTTACTACAATTAAAAAATTGAATTCCCTACTACTCTATACGAAAACAATGGCTGCAAGATTCGAACGAAATAACGGTTTTACGTATATTAAGTAGTAATCTACAAAAACTCTTTATCTAAATTAAAAATAAAAATAACCAGCGTAACTATAACTGTAAGACTACGTATAAAATACAATATAAAATAACAATTAGGTAAATAAAAAGGCAAACACATCGCTTTGTCGGAGCCTGTAATTCACATTTATATATTTATAATTATAATTCACATTTATATATTTATAATTATAATTCACATTTATAATATATTTATAAACGAATTCCAGATTCATCATTTCACGACTTTGTGGAACATCCTTGTATGACCGAGATCAAGCAGCGGTCTGTTTTCATTCATGTTGATGTCCCAGGACAGGAAGACCATGCTGCGGATTTTCCAAACGAGTAAGTGAATATCTCATTTACTCTTAAACCTTATATTGAGAATAACTGTCTTCCTTCCATAAACCTTAATTTCCTGCGAGGTTAACATTAATTATATTAGTTTATTATTAACATGATTAATTAATGATATTAATAATTTAAAGTTATATAATGTTGAAATCTTAAAACGATCAAATGTTGAAACGTTATACGAAATGTTAAAACACTTCTTTCTTATTAAAGAAGGAAGGATCTATCGCTGAATCACATTATTTCAAGATAAAAAATTGACTATGTAAATTTACCTTTCAGAAATCTAAAAAAGCGCAACTGTTAGGTATGTTGCATCATTTTATAAAGATTTATATTGAAATAATGGAATCCAATGGAATCGGAATCCAAATCAATCGAATAAATTGTCCTCTTCGTACAATTAAACGAGTTACCGAAAATATATTTTGTTGCAGGCTCTCGTTTGAAAGCAATTCCTATTGAATCATACAGTAAATTACAATATAACTTATTATAAATTATTTTATAAATTCTTATTAGACTTCACCTGTTTTGATATAAATTTGCAAATTTATGTTGAGGAATCCCAGAGAGAGAGAGAGAGAGAGAATTAATGGCGAGCCCCTTTGTTTGTGTGGTTTGGCACCATCTTGTGGGCAACGTTGTTTATTTGTTCGTCACTGTGGCACCTTCTTGTTTGGGCTTGCTTGCTTCAGGGTGCCACCTTGTTTCCACTCGCTCTTGTGGGGTGATGCCCTTTTTCGCCTGATCGCTCTAACTTACTTCCTCTCTTAGGACAAAATCCCTGCCCTCGGTCCTCAGGTGCGGTGTAGCCTCAGGGGACTGCAGCTACTGGATTCGCGCTGTGTCTGAAAGATTGAATGAGCACAGGGTATCAACTCGATCCCCCGCAATGACCCCTCCTGGGTTTGAACTGGTTGACGCTGGTGTATTTGAATACTGGCAGAGGGAAGAGACCTAGGGTAACACATAACATTTATTAAAACAAAAATAAACACGCATACAGGTTTACACTCCATCTAGTGGGTTTGAGAGAAGTAAAATTATGTGTATATATGCTTCTAGGTTTCTGTTCATAACATAACAAGGATATGGTAATGGCTTACAACATACTGGATTCTGGTATCACTGGGACTATTCCTTCAATAGACTTATTGTTTGGTTGTAGATTCACAAGCTACGACATTCAGAAAACAATTCAATTCACAAAACACTTCAACATAGAACAGGAGCAGTTGGAACAGAAGAACCTTAGGCAAAATGCTTTGGTGTCCATCACTTTAGACTATCTTGCATCAGTTCCAATGTGAACAGACTCACTCCCTCCCAGTTCTAATTCCCACAGCACCCTGCTGTAAGATTCTGTGTAACTACTCTGGGAGAAATTCCCATTTTATTATCAAATTAACAAAGATTAAATATTTAGGAAGGAAGAATTGAAATGGTATCTGTTTGTGTTATGTTCCATAGGTTTACTTTCACGCAAATAAGATAATGGCTTACCCATTAAATCTCTTACTTCAGGACAGATTGTGAGACCTCCTTCCCTCTGGTTGGACTTAGGGCGGGGTCTTTCTGAGCCATGCTTCCTTTGTTTCTGATACTCCTCGGCCGTTCTTGAGGTTGGAGTGATGCACGACTGCAGAACCTCCCTTCACATCGTTAGGACTCTCGACGTTTGATGGTGAGACGTTCCCTCACTTCTGATCTTCTTCCTATGTCTGTCCTGCTTCCTCTCTAGACTTTCTATCTCCCCTTGTGCCTCCTGGAACCCTTTATATACTAACATTATCTCGTTCTACGTCATAGTGATAGAATCATCCAAGAATGTCCCTTTCGCAGGGACGCTACCACTTGTGGTAGTCGTCGGGAGGGGACGACTGAACGTCCCCCCCATGCTGTAGCAATAAAGCCCCTTCTAGTACCATCGTGGGCGTGGGAGCGGAGATGTTCTGGCTTTGTTGGTGAGAGGCCAACGACCAGGAACTAGGGTGAGGGAAAAGCATTATTTGACCGTACACTCACTCTCCCTGAAAATAAGTTTCTCCTCCATTATTGTATTAAAACATAGGTTCTGAATGAATACAGTTTTATAATTTTATCCTACAGATTCCCGAGATATAATATTAACAATAAAGTAGTTGATTTTTGGGTAGACTGAAGAGTTTTAAAGAAGTGTCGCTTTAATTCATTTAAAATATCCCAAGACACTGTATTAGCTATTTATCAGTTAATAGAGTCAACCTGATTATTGAGAGATCCCGAAACTCTCGGTCTAACATCCTCCTCTACTCTGCTGGAATTTCTTGGATACGGGATAATCGTTTCGGATCCAGAAACGGTTATGATCATGGGCTAAGAAAGGTATTTAAATGAATTTTTATCTGCTTCCTTCCTTTACAAACTATTAATCAATCTCAAAATCTATATTATGTAATAACATAAATGTGGACAACAACAGTAAGTAAAAGGTGTTAGGCTAACTATAGGTTTCAACATATTACCTTTGTGTAATATAAGAAAACTAATCTGGAAAATCAGATTATAGGAATTACTCAAATAACATATATGATAAACACTCAATTGCATAGGTGAAAAATACTTCAATAATGTATGTGATATACACTTGATTAATATATGTGGTAAACACTTGAGTAACATAGGTGATAAATATTTGATTAGGATATGTGTTACTGTGCATGGGTACTAATCCAAGGACAGTTCGTGTAACACCATCTCTCTTTCTTCATGAGGTGATATCGAAAAGTTCCTTCAACGAGGTATGACTTTATTTTTCATCTTTCTTTTTTTTTTCTTTCTTCCACAGTCCAAGTCCTTGGCATAGGTGCACAGATACATTATATTTTTTTTCCAAAGTTCTCCAGGTTGCCAAGGGGGGATGTCTTTGTGTGTGCACGATGTAAGGAGTGCAAGGAAATCAGGCGACAACTCAGCGTTGTTATGGGCCTTTATGAGACCTTGAAGGACAGGGTGGATGCCCTCGAAGGAAATAAATTGAGGGGCCCATCAAGCTCTCAGCTGCCCACATCAATGCCAGAGCTTGCACTTGGTCATCAGGCAACACAGGGGCAGCCCCCTAGGCAGAATGCGCTGGTCCCACAGGAACTAGTAGTTGTTGGTGACTCTATTGTCAGGGAAACATGCTTTGTAAAAAGGATAGGTGGAATAGGACCAGGGTATGTCTGCCAGGGGCAAAGGTTGATGACGTTGTAGAGCGGATATCATCTTTTAAGGGCACAAAAGGTGATATAGTTGTACACGTTGGCACAAATGATATTAAGAGTAGGAGACCGGCGGAATTACTTAGCAAGTACAGGTCACTGTTGAAAAAAAGCCGTGAATTAGGGTTGAACTTGAAAGTGTCTGCAATTCTGCCCAGACACGATAGGAGGGAGTATATGATGAGAGCCTTGTCGATCAATTCGGCCCTGGAGGGATTGTGCAAGGCTCAAGGGGTAGAATTTTTTTCAGCCTGGACTGTACTTGTTAACAGGAGAGATTGCTTCTACAGGGATGGGATACACTTAAATAGAAAGGGTGCAAGAATTTTTGCTGATGCTGTCGAGGCAGTGTTAGGTGGGTCGGAAAACTGCTAGTTGGGGGGGATACAAGGACTAATAGATTAACAGTAGCCACTGGCAGAGGTGGAAGTGATTCTTGCACTGCTTCTATTCAAATGAGCAGAAGTCTGAAAAACAAGATGCAGGATATTTCAGAGACTGCTGGTAGTCATTGCAAGTAAACACATGGGTTGTGTTAGGGTAGCTAAGAATACAAACAGGTGCATGTATACCTGCGTGTACACCAATGCTAGGAGTTTGGTAAATAAATTGGATGAATTTGAGGTATTGCTCAAAACATCAAAGGCAGATATTGTTGGGATATCAGAGACGTGGTGTCACACAGATATAAGTAATGCGGAACTGGAATTTGGGGAATACAATGTATATAGAAAGGATAGACAGGACAGGAGGGGAGGAGGGGTTATGCTATTAATTAAGAAACACATAAAGTCAAAGGAAGTGAAGCCAGTTGACATCGATGGACAGGGCAGTGTCGAGTCAGTTTGGTGTGACATAAGCATAGGGAAATCAAAATTGAGAGTAGGAGTGTGCTATAGGCCTAATGACTCTGATGAGTATAACAATATATTGTACAGGGAAATGGAGTGGGCCAGTAAATCAGAGAGTCTTATAATGGGGGATTTTAATTTCCCAGATATTGACTGGAATTTGTGGGTTGGTCACTCGCACACTAGCAAGGCTTTTGTGGATTTATTGGATGATTGTTTTCTACATCAGCATGTTCGTGAGGCAACAAGAGGGAGCAATACTCTTGATCTGATTATCAGTAGTGATTCTTCATGCATTAAGAACCTGCAGATAAATGAACCACTAGGAGGCAGTGATCACAGTGTGTTGAAGTGGGATTTACTCAAGGAGGTAACTACCATCAGAGGTAAAGGGAAGGGTTTTTGTTTTCGTAAAGGCGACTATAATGGTCTGAGACAGTATTTAAATTCTATACAGTGGGACCAACTGATGATGTTACCAACAGCAAACTCAAAATGGGAAGCATTCAAGGAACTAATCTTGGTGGCTACCAGGCTTTACATACCAACTAAGAAATATTGTTCAAGGTTTAGGCCTAAATGGATGTCAGATGGACTAATGAGACATGTGGCAGAGAAGAAAAATGCATGGGATACATACAAATTAATGGGTGACATGGAAGCCTATGATAGATATAAGTTGGTCTGTAACCAAGTCACAAAGGAGATTAGGCAGGCAAAGGCAGACTACGAAAAATCCTTGGCAAAGGATGCAAAGAAAAACAGGAAGGAGTTCTTTACATACTTGAACTCGAGAAGGAAAGGGATGAATCAGATTGGTCCACTGGATATTGATGGTTCAACAGTTGAGGATCCTGCTCAGGTGGCTAACAATCTAAACGAGTATTTTGCATCTACGTTCACGCATGAGGAGTTATTCAGGAAGGAGAATGATGTAGGTAAAGTAAACATTGGCAGTGAGCTGGATGATTTTGTAATAACTGAGAGGAAAGTGGAGGAGAGATTGTTGAGGATAAACATAAAAAAGGCACCTGGGGTGGATGGGATCTATCCAGTTATATTAAAGGAGGCAGCAAAGGAAGTATGCAAACCCCTAGCCATAATTATGAGAGCTTCTTTGGACTCAGGGGAGGTACCCATAGACTGGAGATGTGCAAATGTAACCCCAATTCACAAAGGAGGATCAAAGGCTGACACAAGTAATTATAGACCTGTTAGTTTAACTTCTGTTCCAGGTAAATTAATGGAGGCACTGGTTAAAGAAGCACTGCAGGATCATCTAGACAAGAATTCAGTTATAGCTCAGACGCAGCATGGTTTTGTTAAGGGCAGGTCTTGCCTGACCAATTTGATTGGATACTATGATGTAGTCACAAAAGAACTGGATGCAGGGAATAACTTTGATATTATATATTTGGATCTTAGAAAGGCTTTTGATACTGTTGCACATGGAAGACTGCTGCACAAATTGGAGCAGTGTGGCATTGGAGGCAAATTGCTGCTATGGATAAGGGGATGGTTGAGTGGCAGAAGACAGAGAGTGGTAATCAATGGACACTGCTCAACGTGGACTAATGTTATTAGTGGAGTTCCTCAAGGTTCAGTGTTGGGTCCATTGTTGTTTTCGGTGTTTATGAATGATATTGATGATGGGATATCAAGTTTAATGTCTAAGTTTGCAGATGATACAAAGGTTGGCAGGGTCGTTAAGGACACTACTGACGCTATGCTGCTGCAACAGGATCTGGAAAGGTTGAACAGATGGGCTGACAGGTGGCAAATAAAGTTTAACCTTGACAAATGTAAAGTACTACATATGGGTAACAGTAACCCCAGAGCAATGTATCAACTCTGCGGTACTACACTGACAGTGGTGGAGAATGAAAAGGACCTGGGGGTAATTGTGCAGGCAGATATGAAGTTCTCTGAGCAGTGCAGACGAGCTGCAAGAGTAGCTCATGGTGTCTTGTCAATGATATACAGGAATTTTTCTAGCAGGGATAAGGAGGTGATTATTCCCTTGTATAAGGCAATGGTTAGGCCACATCTTGAGTACTGTATACAGGTCTGGAGGCCTCATTTCAAGAAGGATGTAGAGCTGCTGGAACGGGTACAGAGAAGGGCAACAAGATTATTAAATGGAACAAAGGGTTGCTCTTACGAAGAAAGGCTTAAGTTTTGCAAATTACAGAGTCTGGAGACTAGGCACCGGCGAGGTGATCTGATAGAGGTGTATAAGGCTTTGAATGGTTTGAGCATGCTCAATGCCAATGGGATTCTTCATCTTTCTCAGAATAATCACCTCAGAGGGCATAAATTCAAATTGAGGAAGGACGGATGTCGGATAGATGTGCGGAAATTTGCCTTTGGCCAGCGGGTGGTTGGTTGGTGGAACCGACTTCCATCAATTGTTGTTGAAGTTGATAGCCTAAACAAATTTAAAGCTCAACTGGACAGGTATTTCGAACGAACGGAGGGGTGAAATGGGAGAGGGTTTTTTTTTTTGGCTGATGCTGAATAAGCTTGCTTTCTTGCATCATATGCCTCTACTAATGCTAATGCTAGGTTTTCTAGGAGTAGACATGAAACAATACAAAAAAACAGGTATTAGTATATGTCCTTATAATTTAGGAAATTATAAACATAAGATAATCAAACATATTGTAAAACAATTTGCTAGGTAAAAAACATAAGGTTAACATATATATGAAAACTAACATTAACATTTATATAAGCACTCATAATTAAAATAGGTTATTCATATTAACATACAATTCTAATTCATTAGTATAACATTAATTCTTCAAAAATCTATCCGATCATCAGAATCACAACACTTTCTGTTGATTGTTCTCTGGTGATGATGTAGGTTCAGCTTCCTTGCACTTATTTCATTGTTTCTAATGCAATAGTTGCTTCCCTTTTGAAAGGTTCAGACACTGCACTGTACTTCTGTTCTCCAAGGAAAATAACTCTCTGGGGTACACAGCACTGCACGTCACATAAATAGCACTAATAGAGTCGACTTAAATGATGACAGCCTTTGCCAGGAGTTAAAGTGGGATCCTGATTCGACCTAAGTGGATGTCCTCCTAGAGTAGGCACATCTTATGATTCCAACTTCACACTGATTGAACTGCCCATTACAGCACTGATTTCTTTCACAGCTTTATTAATGTAGAGATTAATCAGGTTCTTATTTCTTCTGGCTTTCAACATAATTATTATTAACAGCATCAAAGACTTTGTTCTTCCTTGGTCTTGGCAAATAAAGAAACTTTTCCTCTCTATCTTCTTTCATTCTCTTAATTTGAGAATAGGCACTGGTTACCGTAAGTAGCACAATATTTTAAACAGCAGTCTGGATTTTTGGAGGCACGAGCATGAATACAATACTTCAGCAGGTTTGTTTCTGTTTTTTTTTTCATTATAGTTGATAATAACTACGTATTTGTTCTATATTGACCTTCCTATGTTAATGCAATGTCAATAACTCCTTGATTTCGTATGTGATAGGGTTCTAATTAGGAAATAAGGTTCTATTCGAAAAAATTATTTATAGAACTAGAATCTGATTTAGATTTCTTCAAACATTTATCTGAGAGTAAAACTGAGTTTTCTTTTCAAAATAGCACAATAAGAAGATCCCCTTATCTTGGCCTTAAAATTCAGATGTTACCTCTTTTTCACTTAACTCTTTTCTTCAGAAAAATGATAAAAACAAGTAGTGACTGGGAGGAACCAGCCGTCCCTAGGCTAATTGATTCTTTTCATTCCCCAAAAAAACTGAATATATTTTCTTTTCTTTTCCCACTCTGGATCCTTTCTCTTGAGCTTGAATTTTCCGATAAATGATGAGAGAGAGAGAGAGAGAGAGAGAGAGAGAGAGAGAGAGAGAGAAAAGAAAAAGTAACTAGGGGATTACTACTCAAAAATAGTTAATTGAAAGTTCTGGTACTAATCTCTTTTTTTTTTCTTTTTGATTCCTGAAAAATAACTTATGCTTCTGCCTGAAATCTATAGTTATGATAAATTAAGTTCTCTTTCCTGTGTTTCTAACTATGCCATTTGATACCCTGTGTTCGTTGAGCTATCCAATAACAACTGCTGACAAAACACAATGATAGAGTCTAATGAAATCTAACCTTTCTCTTTTTTTTCCATTAAGGTAACCTTCTCGATGTCCAGTGTCTAGTTAAGCCAATAAGTACAATACAAGAAATCCCTAATTCTTGGGGTTAACCAAATGCTCATTTTAATGCATCTATCAACTTAACAATATAATCATATCCATCATTCACCCAATTTCATTCTGAAATTGGTTCTGGGGTTTGCTCGGTATCGGGAGCTGTTTGTTTGTTATTTGGTTTTTAGGAGCATTAGCAACTAAAGCCATATTGCTCTGGGAATATGCGGCGGTCATTCCCTGACCTTTCCGCATCCTCCGTATTTGGTGGTGACGGGCTCAAACCCTGGTTTAATCAACAAATGTGTGCTACGCACTGCGGCTCCTTCCCACCTGGCTACGGAGGCGCCGGTATCGGGAGCTGTAACCCAATCCACAAATCTTTCTACTAGTCCTAGGTTATCTGAGGGAGGCGTTGGTGCTTCTGCTCCCCCTTGTACACAGGTTTGTACTGGTTGAGACTCATTGTCTGGAGCAACAGCAGAGTTATTCTGTTCTGCATCTTCATCAGAAATTTGAACTTCTTCAAGGGTAACTGGCTCGGTCGGTGATTGAGGAATCATAGTCACTTCATCATTTCTAGGAAGTGGTACAGAGACTTGAGGTACTCGACTTCTGCTATGCAGGTTATATTGATGTGTAGGCTGAGCATGACCTCTCTCCTCCCTTCGACCATGTGGAACTGTCTGTTGATCTTTTTCACTACTCAATTTTCTTTCACACCTTTGTTTGGCAAGAGTGCCAGAGGAATAGACATCGGTAGGCTCGTTGGAAACCTGGTTGTTGGCAGGTCTGCATCAAACCATAGTTCTTCATCTTCTTCTTCTTCTTCTTCTTCTGGCTCTTGATATACCTCCTTTGGTTTAGTGTGTTCCATGGATGGTTTGTGGGGTGTATCAGTCTCAGGTTGTTTCATCTGTAGTTTTGGAAATGGTCTACGATCTATTACTTTAGTAAGCCTATCTACATGAACCAATTGTTTGTCTCTGGGTCTGTAAATGTGCTGAATTTGATAATTTACAGATGTTTGGGCTATCACCCTATAAGGTGCGGTACTCTGATGTGCCAGCTTACAGGTTTGACCTGGTCTAACTTTCGGCGTATACAAATATACAACACTGCCTACTCTGATTTGCTTATCCACAGCTTTTGTGGAAAGGTAATGTTCTTGACTTTCTGCGGCTTCTTGAAGATGTTGGTGAACTATATTGCATTCTTGCTACCATTTGTTCAGAGTAATGTTCTAAAGAAGCGTAAGTCGGCTGAATTTGAGACGTCAAATGTGTTGAGGTAGGACCAAATCGCGGCCGTATAACAAATAATTAGGTGTTTCTTGTGTAGATGAGTGAACAGCAGAATGATAAGCTGCAACAGCTAGTGGTACACAAATATGCCAGTCTGACTGTGTGGTATTAACCACATGTGACAGTATTGCTGCCAGTGTCTTGTTTAGACATTGCACTTTGGCTTTGCATTGGGGATGGAATGCAGTTGTTTGAAGCTTCTTAATTTCAAGGCATTCGTAAATGTTCTTCATTAACTGACTGCAAAAATTACTACCGCTATCTGTCAATAGTACTTGTGGAATTCCATGTCTTGCCACAACAAAATTGATAAATACCATCGCCACTTCTTCAGCTTTTTTTTGTGTCTTCAAGGGTATCACTTCTGCGTATCTTGTGAAGCAATCCACCACTACTAGAAAGTATTTATCCCCATCTAAACTGGTGGGTAATGGCCCAAGTATGTCCATACTCACTCTGTACCAAGGTGCTGACTCAGCAGGAACATGCATCACATTTGCCTTTGCTTTCGGATTATATCCCCTTCTCTGCAAACATGAAGCACAGGTGTCCACATAATTTTTGATGTTGCTATACATATTCACCCAAAAGAAATCTTTCCTGATTCTTTGTAGTGTTTTGTCAAATGCTAGATGACCACTCTGAGGGAGATCACGACATGCACTCATGATTTCCAATTTTAGTGCATGTGAAACAACTAATTGTTCTAGAGGCCCTTCTCTAGTAGATCTGGCATCAGGAAGAGTATAACGATATAGTATTCCATCGTTCAGATAGTGTGAATCTAGAATCATCACTGAAGGTTGAGTATTATCTTCCAGTTGTGTGATTAAAGGATTTAATTTGTCATCTTCCCTCTGTAGTGATCTCATCAGATCTTTAGTGGAGCAATATGGCCTTAGTTGCTAATGCTCCTAAATAACAAACAAACAAACAACAAACAAGATCTTTAGTAACATTTTTCGGCATCACTAATGCTTCTAGGGTGATTTCAGTCAACAATGGTGCAACTGTCTTTGTGACATTTCTCCTGCGTGACTTAGGCTTAGGCTTCTCCTCTAGTACTGGTCGAGAAATGAAATCTGCAATCGAGTGTAGATGACCCGGCCGGTATTCGACTGAAAAATCATAGCCTTGCAGCATCAATTTCCATCGGGTTAATCGAGGTGTTGGGTTCTTTAATTGAAGTAGATACTTCAGCACTGTGTTGTCTGATATTATGAAAAATTTTCTGCCATACAAGTAAGGTCTGAACTGTGAGAGCGAATACACAATAGCCAGGTTCTTTTTTTACACAGTGCTATATGACTTCTCGGCCTGTTTCAGTAATCTGCTTCTGTATGAGATGCTAGGAACCGTCTGGTGATTTCTGTTCCAAAATCTCCAAAATCGCATAATCCGAGGCATTGAAACTCAAATAGAATGTCTGAGAAAAGTCTGGATAAATTAATAACGGTTCTGATATCAATGCTGTTTTTAGTTTCTCAAATGCTGACTGTCACTTCATTCTAGACAAAAGGAGTATCTTTCTTCGTGAGGGTGGTCAATGGACGAGATATTTCTGCATAGTCCTTAATAAATTTTCCATAAAATCCAGTCTTCCCTAAGAATCTTCTCACCTGCTTAACTGTCCTAGGTAACAAACAATTTTTAATGGCCGCCACATTCTCAGGATCCGGAAGAACTCTATCCGAACCGGCTCGATGTCCAATATAAGTTATCTCCTGCTTCAGAAACTCCCATTTGGATGGCTTGAGCTTAAGATTGTATTGTCTCGAGCATTGGAAGATGGTCTCTAATCTTGACATGTGGGTTTTGGGGTCGGTGCTCGCGATGATTATATCATCCAGGGAGCAAAAGATAGATTCTTTTCTTAGGTCTTGAAGGACAATAGACATGGCCCTCAGAAACGTTGCAGGGATATTTTTTAACCCAAACGGTAATCTTCTGAAATTCATGCAAGGCTTGGCCGGTTGTAAAAGCTGTTTTGCGTCTGGCCGCAGGGTGGACAGGAATCTGCCAGAATCCAGACTGCAGGTCACGCGGAATAATAACGAGCTTTCCCTAGAATGTCCAAGATTTCAGTTATATGAGGTATTGGAAAGTTATCTGCCACAGTTTTGGCGTTAGGCTTGCGGAAGTCAACACAAAAATGTAAAGAGCCATCCCGTTTCTTCACCATTACAATGGGAGCTGAATATGGTGTGAAACTCGATGTGATAATATTAGCATCCAAGAGTTCACCGATCTGGTCTTCTACCTAAGATCTTAAGGCATAGGGAGTGCGATAAGCCATTTGCTTGATCGACACACTGGCTTGTAATTTTATTCTATGTTGCACTACAGTAGATCAGCCCAGTTCACAAGGTCATTTCGCAACAACTTTGTATCTAACAGTTTAATCAGTTCCTGGCATTCATTAACAGTCAGATGGTCCAAATCGAAATCTTCGATTGTTACCGGAGATGACTTTTCAACCATCCTTTCTACACCTGCAAAATTAACCTTGCACATATTAATAGGTTCCATTTTTGCTAATGGCATTCCCGCTGTGATGTGTAAAGGCTTAGATGATGCGTTGGCTATCAAAATAGCCGCCCTCCTCTCTTTGGACAACTTGTCTAAAGAGTTTCCGACAGCTAACGCATTACTCGTGAGATTATAATTGGGCTCAAAAGAACCAACTGACCTGGATGAAATGTATTAGCACACCGAACCACTTCTGTGTTAGGCCGAATAATATGTTTTGCTGTCAATATTCCCACACCGGCGGGTTTTTGGTCACCCATAATCCGTTCTCTCACCCCTGCTTCTCTCACGCAAATCCCAAGTGATACTGACTTTAAAATTCTTTCTTTGCCCTGCATCTAGTATGAATGAAAATTTCCATAAAACATCAGAGCCTAAAATTAGTTGATATCGAGGACTCAACCTATGTAGGGCCACAACAGCATCAACTTTGAATGGTTTCCCATCCAGAGTTAACTCTACAGTGATTTTGGTGTGTAAAGGTACAATATTTACAGAGATTCCACAAACTGTAATGTCAGGAGGCCTCTGTTTTAAAGAGCTATTATGTTTAATTTTGTCAAAAACTTCTGCGCCAATTAAAGTGATTGATGCCCCACTATCAACCAAAAACCTCAATTTTATTCCTCATATTAACCCATCTACCAATGGTAGGTCTGTGTCATTATCTGTGGTAAAGACGCCATCTTCAGCTCTGTTTCCCCGAATATTTTGTTTGGAAAACTTTCGTTGTCAGCTTGGCCTGTCCCTAAACTGCCAACGTGAAGAGATCCCCATGTGATTTACATGTCTCTGATTTGCCCCCTGGTTTGTCTATATTCTTCGTTTTTGTCATATAATGCTTCCCAAAGTCTTGTGTTAAAAGAATTTGCATTTACTCTAGCTGGAACATGATGTTTATTTGTACTAGGAAAGGACCCCTAACTTTTGAACAAGGACTATAGATGTTTCTGGGTACCATTCGTCGCCGATAAAAAGTCCTCTCAAACAGTGTGAAAAGACTTGGTCTGTCGATAAAATTATTTCTCCTCTTCCTGCCTTGAGGTAATTGAAAGGAGGACGCTTATCCCCTATTAGTGATGACATCTTCCATTCTCCCCTGCTCATTCACGCAGGCGTCGTCTAAAAATAGACTCTCCCTTGGAGTCATAAACGGGGTCAGAGAAGATCTCCCCTCTTCTTCCTGTTCATTAGATAAGCAGTGAACTATTTAGATTATTACTGATTTCTTTTAACTGATCATTAATTTCTAACACAAATTTTTGAAATCGACCATTTGATGACAATAGTTGTGTTTCCAGGCTGTTTATTTCAATGTTATCTGTTATTATCACTTGTTTTTCATTATGAACGACACTGTTAGCTACATTTATGTGAGCTTTTTGATGAGTTTGCATTAACTTTTCATTCATTTCTTCGAGAGATGCTACCCCCACTGCGGCCTGAAAGTTGGTTGGATTCTGACTCAGGACCAAACGTTTCAGCTTCACATTTAATCCGTTTAGGAATTGAGCTAGAAGGGTTTGATCCATTAGTGCCAAAATTCCAGGTGTTTCTTTTCTCATCTGATAAGCCATCTTGCACAAGTTCTTTAAACACAAAGCGAACTGAATAACCGATTCATCTGCATTTTGTTTAGCTGTACTAAAGCGCTGTAGTTGTTATAAGAAGTTCAGAACGTTTGAAATGCTCAACCAAGGCCGCCTTAAATCGCTGATAATTTTTCTCTGCAGGTAATTCGAGTGAATGTGAGTAAAACTGCACAACTTCTCCTAATAATAATTCATTTTTGAGAGTCTGTCCAATTTGTAATTTCTACTACCTCTTCCACTGTTTCAAAGAATTTAGAAATCGGAATTTCTTCTTCTGACCGACCAAATGTTGGAATCAAATTGATATAACTCACATGTAAAGCTGAATTTGTTCTTACCTGATAAACCTGATGACGCTGGTTCTGTTGGGAATAATAATTCTGATATGGCTAAGCTTGCCCCATCTAAATTCTGACTCTCCATTGTCTGTGTAATATTATTATTTTCATGTTATTTATTCAAATGATAACCCTAAATATAAGATATAGTCCTTCCCACTTAAATAGGTTGCTTGTATAGTTCAAGACAAGTATTTTAAACTGTCATAGTAATGTTTTCCACTATGGACTTACCTTTTGAAGTTCTCAAAACATATATACAGTATATATATATATATATATACTATCACTGACACCACTTTAGGTGGTAGATGACTTTCATCAACCGGTGAAATACCACCACTTTGCTTATTGGAGGCTTGAAGTGGTGAAATCCATGTTTAGTCTCTAGAGCAAAGTTTCCGGCATCCCCCCCTCCCCCCATACTTCTCCTCCAACCCATGCACGGTACTTAGTACTATAGGTTTTGATACCTTTAGTGTTTGGGGTTTTCATAAAAAAAAAAAATTAAAAGACAATAAAAATACTTCTGCTAACAATAAGCAGCAACTTAAATTTACCTACCCTTTATCTTTTGGTCAATTGTGTCTAAACTGCTATTAGGTTAATGAGAAAATTGCTACTTCTTGCTGTGCATATTCAAACAATAGTAATAATGCTAATAGCAACAATAGGTTGTTATTGAGTGTAGAAAATGTAGAAATAATACATTTCACTCTGCCAATTTCTCAAAACACCAGCAACCATTTTTTTTTCGCTCTTCATATATTTCTGCTTTCTGCACTTCAAATCTTCTGTTTTATCTTGGATCATGAAACCATCTTTTGATCAGGGGTTTAGAACTTGAGTCTTTGTTCTGCTTTGGCTAGACTCATTTTATTTCATCATGGTCATGGACACCATCATATTGGCGTGCTCCTTTGTTTGTGTGGTTCGGCACCATCTTCTGGGCAGCGTTGTTTATTTGTTCAAGTCACTGTGGCACCTTCTTGTTTGGGCTTGCATGCTTCAGGTTGCCACCTTGTTTCCACTCGCTCTTGTGGGGGTGATGCCCTTTTTTGCCTGATTGCTCTAACTTACTTCCTCTCTTAGGACAAAATCCCTGCCCTTGGTCCTCAGGTGCGGTGTAGCCTCTGGGGACTGCAGCTACTATATTCGCATTGTGTCTAAAAGATCGAATGAGCACAGGGTATCAACTTGACCCCCTGAAATGACCCCTCCTGGGTTCGAACTGGTTCATGCTGGTGTATTTGAATACTGGCAGAGGGAAGAGGCTTAGAGTAACGCAACATTTATTAAAACAAAAATAAACACGCATACAGGTTTACACTTCATCTAGTGGGTTTGAGAGAAGTAAAATTATGTGTATATATGCTTCTAGGTTTCTGTTCATAACAAAGATATGGTAATGGCTTACAACATACTGGATTCTGGTATCACTGGTATTATTCCTTCAGTAGACTTATTGTTTGGTTCTAGATTCACAAGCTATGACATTCAGAAAACAATTCAATTCACAAAACACTTCAACATAGAACAGGAGCAGTTGGAACAGAAGAACCTTAGGCAAAGTGCTTTGGTGTTCATCACTTTAGACTATCTTGCATCCGTTCCAATGTGAATAGACTCAGTCCCTCCCGGTTCTAATTCCCACAGCACTCTGCTGCAAGATTCTGTGTATCAACTACTCTGGGAGAAATTCCCATTTTATTATCAAATTAACAAAGATTAAATATTTAGGAAGGAAGCATTGAAATAGTATCTGTTTGTGTTGTGTTCCATAGGTTTACTTTCACGCAAATAAGATAATGGCTTACCCATTAAACCTCTTGCTTCAGGACAGATTGTGAGACCTCCTTCCCTCTGGTTGGACTAAGGGCCTGGTTTTTCTGAGCCATGCTTCCTTTGTTTCTGATACTCTTCGGCCGTTCTTGAGGTTGGAGCGATGCACGACTGCAGAACCTCCCTTCACATCGTTAGGACTCTCGACGTTCAATTATGACACGTTCCCTATCTTCTGATTCTTCTTCTGTCTATCTCTGCCCTGATTCCTCTCTAGACTTTATCTCCCCTGGTGCCTCTCAGAACCTTTTATATACTAACATTATCTCGTTCTATGTCTCAGTGATAGAATCATCCAAGAATGTCCCTTTCGTAGGGACGCTACCACTTGTGGTAGTCGTCGGGAGGGGACGACTGAACGTCCCCCCCATGCTGTAGCAATAAAGCCCCTTCTAGTACCATCGTGGGCGTGGGAGCGGAGATGTTCTGGCTTTGTTGGTGAGAGGCCAACGACCAGGAACTAGGGCGAGAGAAAATCATTATTGGACCGTACACTCACTCTCCCTGAAAATAAGTTTCTCCTCCATTATTGTATTAAAACATAGGTTCTGAATTAATACAGTTTTATAATTTTATCCTAAACATTCCCGAGATATAATATTAACAATAAAGTAGTTGATTTTTTGGTAGACCGAAGAGTTTTAAAGAAGTGCCGTTTTAATATATTTAAAATCTCCCAAGACACTGTATTAGCTATTTATCAGTTAATAGAGTCAACCTGATTATTGTGAGATCCTGAAACTTGCAGTCTAACAGAATATATGATGCGCGATGTTTGATTTATTGGCATAAAATTGTTTTTGGAACACTGTAAGCATATGGATAATCATAAAAAAATATACAATTAACATGCGCAGGTACACACTGGCCATGGGATTGTAGTTTTCTAAAAAAAAATGCCTCACGAAGTTCAGTCCCTACATCCCAGCCGAGAGGTTATTGGTGAAGACTTAAAAAGGTGGAAATAAGGGATTGCCCATCAGGGTAATGCACAGTGTAGTTTTCCCAGATACATTAACGATCTGCATAAATTCATGGAACCAAGAAAATATCGCGGTAATGCAGCAGGTCACAACCATCCTAGGAATGTGATGCATTTTAACAATTCAATCGAACCAAGACAATTAAACTTGTTATTCAACACAATTTTTTTTTTTAAATTATGATGTTAAAAATGCAAAATGAAGGATATTTTCATATTAGACTTTATTTTTCAAAAGGAAATGCACATTACTCTTATTAATTTGATCGCCTTTAGTACACCATAGAACAACGTACACCATAGAATTCTATGGTGTACCATAGAATAATGATGAAATGAGAAGACAGCGAGAAACTTCGGATTGGTATAAGGAACATTTATATGATTTGTACAAGAATTACCAAACAGGTCAGTCTACAGAAGTTGATACAAGATGCACGAAAATATGGTCACGTGACAGAAATATGGCATATGACTCCCCTCCAACAGCTAAACAGATCTGAAAGCAGTGAACCATGATCGATATAACTTGGTCTATAAGATTCTGTAGCAACAATATTGCACCAGCGCAGACCTTAGCTTATCAACTGACTGAGGAGTTGGCTGTCGGCGTGCAATGCGATGGCCACGGGCTTCCCACACAAGTTTGATCAGATTTAAGTCTGGTACTCATGCTGGCCACAGCAATCATTGTATTTCTTCAATTTCAAGATATTCCTCCACAATTTGAGCTCTATATTCAGTGGCGATGCCGTGCGTGAAGAGAAAATCTGGGCCAACCGCACTCCTAAAAATCCGCACATAGGATTCAAGGATCTGTTCTCCGTACCTCTGTGCAGTTATGGTCCTGCCTATAGTTACCTTCAAGATTATGGATATGAGGAGCAAGAGGTCAGAGAGGGCATTGTTTTTAGATTTAGTAACAGTTCCAAGGCATGGTTTAATAATTGGGTGACTGGGGTAGCTCCTCACATGTTGGAAAATTTGATGTGTAATGACAGGTTGTATTTTGGATATACGTCACACAAATTCAGGCATTTTACAGTTGTGACTAAATGTTTTAAGGGTTTGGGATATGGACACTCTATACAACACTGAACACACAAGATTGTGTCGTGTGGACATTGTGCTCAGGGTGGCCATCTTTTTGTTGATTGCCCAAATAAAAATAAAGATCCATGCTGTGTGAACTGCAAGCGCAGAGGTAGAGCTTATGATCACTCATTAAGGAGTAGTAGTTTTCCTGAGTATAAAAAGGCTCCAGAGTTTGCCAGTACGTGTACCTATGATGGATAACTGTAGTACTTTTAATGTGAATGGTAGTTTTCAACATAAAGATGAAGGTCGTGTACTTAAGTTGGTTCAACTCAATGCCCAAAGATGTCGTGCGGTTACTGATGAAATTAGAATGGTGGCCGTGCAAGAAAGTGTTGATATTTTGTGTATGCAGGAGCCGTATGTTAGTTCCTTTGCACATGGACATAAAATTGTTGGTTTTCCTGCTGATGCCAGAGTTATAAGTGTAGTTGATGTGAAACCTAAAACAGCAATTGTGGTCTTTAATAAGTTATTGCAGATAACTGTCCTCTCTGGGCTGTGTAGTCAGAACTCAACATGCGTGACCGTTAGTACTCCTAGGCTGTCTTTTAATTTAATATCTCTTATTGTCCTCCAAGTCACGAAATTGTTAATTCTATCCATTATATGGAAACAGTTTTCAGTGAAATTGGTTGTAGTAATTTAATTATTGCATTGGATTCCAATGCAAAATCTAGCTTATGGGTTAGTGGCATGACTGATCAGAGAAGTCGCTTAATGGAGGACTTTATTTTAATGAATAATTTGTGTTTAGTCAATATATCAGGTCAGCCTTATACTTTTAATAATGTTCATGGCAGGTCGAACATTGATTTGACTTTAGTTACTCAGGGGTTATCCAGACGAATCTGTCATTGGCTTGTGAAAACAGACTATACGAATGGTGATCATAGATCTTTGGTTTTTCATATTAATTTGGCTGATTTAAATACTACTTTAGATTTTTGATAATTTTGAATTAACTAGATTTACTTATAAGAAGATTAACTGGTCTAGTTTTGCACGGTCAGTGGCTTTAGATTTTTCAGGAGACAATATGGTTAATTTGAATTTTTTTAAATGCGTGTGAGTATGCTGCTTTCGTTCAGTCTTCATTGCTTACAGCCCTCAGTTGTGCCTCAAGAAGACAACGAGTTAAGAGGCGAGTTGTTAATTGGTGGAATGCGGAATTATCCAGGTTAAGGAAAGAAGTATTTTTATTTAGGAAGACATATCAGAGGTATAGGCGGTGGGGGCTGAATGAGGCTCAATTTTATCACACATGTTATAGGAATAAAAAGAAAATTTATTATAGGGCTATTTATGAGAGTAAATTAAAGGGTTGGAGAAATCTAGTTACTAGTGTGGGCAATACAGATCCTTGGGGATTAATTTATAAACTAAGTATGAATAAAGTAAGACCTGGAGAGATAATGCATATCATAATCGTCAATGGTGTGGAAACAACTGATTGGATTACAACAGTGCAGACAATAACATCGGAGTTGTTTCCTCGTGAGGAAGAAGGGGGGGGGGAGACAACAGAGCAACAAGGTGTCAAGGACTCTAATGTACCATACCTTGGGTCTGTTGATATTAGCTTATTTACTTTAGAGGAATTGAGAGCTGTTTCTAAGAAAGTTAACATTTCCAAAGTTCCGGGGATCGATTTAGTAGAGAATATCGCTGTTCTTAAAGTGATTGAGCTTTATCCTAACATCTTGTTAAACTTATATAATAAATGCTTACTTCAAGGTACCTTTCCTGGGATCTGGAAAGTTGGTTTGATCAACCTGTTAGTTAAGCCGGGTAAAAAACCAAATTACCCAGAGGGCATAGACCAATTTCGTTATTGGCCAATCTTGGCAAAGTTTTTGAAAGATTGTTATTTTTAAGATTGAACCAAGTCATGGATAAAAATGGTTTGACCCTGCCTTATCAGTATGGTTTAAAGAGAGGGCGTTCTATGGAGGATGCCATTAATGATCTCATGAATTTCACCAACCAGGTAGAGGATAAGTATGTGTTAGCCATCTTTATAGATTTTACTGGAGCTTTTGACATGGTGTGGCATGAGAGTATTCTGTCTGCATTAAGGGGTATGCAATGTCCAGACTTGTATAGGACGATACAGAGTTATTTGTATGGTAGGAAAATTATACTGAAAGTTAAGCATCTACAGTTTAATAGGAATCTTTCGAGAGGGTGTCCTCAGGGGTCTGTATTGGGCCCACTTTTTTGGAACTTAGTACTTAATTTATGGCTAGAACAATCAGTTTAAAATCTGCATAAGATTGCTTATGCAGATGATTTGGTTTTATGTGATACTGGTAAATCCAGGTCTGTGCTTGAAATAAGAGTGGCTCAGGTATTAGAAAGTCTAATGTCATGGGCTGATCTGCATAAACTATTGATATCTACAACTGAAACTGTTATGATGCTTCTTAAGGGGAAACTAAATTATGTGCGACCGCCAAAAGCTTTGATTAAGGGGAGGCAGATTCCCCTAGTTTGTCTGAAACGTAAAATAATGAACCAATGTATACTCCCCACCATGACTTATGGAAGTGAAACGTGGGCACTCACCAAAAGAATGGAAGAGAAGCTGAGAACTACACAGCGAAGAATGGTTTCGTTATTTGGTTTTTTTAGGAGCATTAGCAACTAAGACCATATTGCTCCTAGAATATGCGGTGGTCATTCCCTGACCTTTCCGCATCCTCCGTATTTGGTGGTGACGGGCTCGAACCCCGGTTTAATCAAGAAGCGTGTGCTACGTACTGCTGCTCCTTCCCACCTGGCTACGGAGGCGCCGCGAAGAATGGAACAAATTATATTGGGAATCAGACTGTTAGATAAGAAGAGAAACACATGGATTAGGCATGTGTTTCTCATGTAAACACATGGATTAGGCATGTGTTTACATGAGAAAACTCAAGTAAAGGACATTCTTATCAAAACTAAAGAACTAAAATGGTCTTGGGCAGGACACATAGCTCGGAGACATGATGAGAGATGGACTAAGAAAATAACAGAATGGTACCCAAGAGGAGCTAGAAGAAAACCTGGAAGACAAAGGCGGAGATTGATAGATGAAATTCACGAGTTTGTGGGTTGTAAATGGATGGCCAGTGCTCAAAACGGAAGGAACTGGAAAGTTGTTGGAGAGGCCTTCATCCTGCAGTGGATTGAAAATGGCTGATGATGATGTTGATTCCCCTAGTATCTGAGGTGAAATATCTAGGTATAAGAATTGATGATAGATTATCGTTTTTCCCACATTTAAATTACTTACACGAAAAAGATAAAAAATTTAGTGTAGCAATAATTCGATTAACTAGGTCAGATTGGGGGTTGAAAAGGAAAGTTTTAAATTTATACTACAAGGCAGTCTTCTTACCCATAGTTGCGTACGGAGCATCAACATGGTACTTCAGAGTTACTAACGTTAAATTTAAACAAAAATTGTTATCGATTCAGTGCTCAATGCGTTGTTATTTCTAGTTTGTGCAGAACAGTCTCAACGAATGCTATGCAGGTTTTGGCCGGGCATTTGCCTCTAGACTTGTACATTGTGTATCGGGCCTTTTGTTATTACTTAAAAAAAGGCATAGTTGTTTCTTTCATGAATATTACATCTTATGTCACTATAGAGATAGCTAAAGCTAAGAAAAATGTTCTAACACGCTTGATTGGTATATGGCAACAGAGATGGGATTTTAGGGTAACTGGGGAGGTGACTAGATTGTTCATTCCAACAGTTACATTTACTTATGATAATAACAACAAATGGTTTTTTCCTTCTATGGTAACATCGTTTATTTTAACTAGCCATGGGTCATTGAATTTTAAACTACATTACTTTGGTCTAGTCAGCTCTCCTTTATGCACTTGCGGTTAACCTGAGACTTGGAGTCATTTATTATATGATTGTAGTTTGTATGTTGAACATAGAGAAAGGCTAAAAGTGAAGATTGGTAATTTAATCAGAGGCTGTGAAAGTGATCTTATTGCTAATCAGGATAAATTTCAAGCACTGCAAGAGTTCTGTGTAACTGTTTTTCAACGGAGAAGACATTGGAATAATCTAATGATTACTAATTAAGATTTGGTTAAGATTTTATCTGTGTTTTTTTTTTTTTTTTTAATTTTTAGTTTGTTTATATTATGTGTGTATATATGTATATAATTTTATTTTATTTTATTTTTATTTTTATTTATTATTTTTTTTATTTTATTTATTTATTTTTATTTATTTTTTTATTTTATTTATTTATTTTTATTATTATTATTTTTTTTTGCTGGCTCTCAGGTGTGGGCAGCCTGGGAGCGGGATTGCTGGCACCCACCGGTATAGCACTACTTCCGGTGGGTGCGGGATTTTTGTGCATGAGGCACTTAAAATAGAAGACAAGGCCTAGTACCAAGTGAATATGGGCGGTTATTAGGGTCTCTTCGCCATCGGGGACTGGCTGTGCAGGTGCCAACTGCTCCCTGGTGGCAAGGAAATCTTCCATACAGGTCTATTTTGCAGAGGTTCTGCACACAGTCAGCTTATCAGGTGGAGATAGACGGAAGTCTAGGTGCCACCTTAGACATAATAATAATAATAATAATAATAATAATGTGCAGTTATGGTACTCCTATCAAAAACATGAAGAGAAGTGTGCGGCTGTTGATCATTATTCTGCCCCAGCCGAGAACACCACCTCCACCATAAGTATCTCTTTCTTTGATATTGGAGGGATGGTACCGAATTCCTCGTTGTCTCCAGATGAAATAACGTCTAGAATCTGTTTGTAGGCTAAAACGGAACTCATCAGAGAAAAGAACTGTACTCAATTTGTCAAGGCTCTAAACCACATATTCAAGGCACCAGTTTCGATGAGCTCTGTGGTGGTTTGGGAGTTAATGGGATACAAACCACTGGCTTCCTTGTGTAGAGTCCACTTGAATTGAATGGACTCTATGCAAGGTGGACTCTTCTTAACAGTCTGGTTGGAAATTTTTTCACCTGTGGCAGCAGCAACCTCAAGAGACAGTTGACAACAGGACATCGTAGGCTTCAGTCTAGCTGTTAGAGCCAGAAGCGGTCTGTTCCGGCTGACTAGCTCTCGAGGGACCTTGGACAGCTCTTTTTGTAATGGTTTCTGTCTCCTGAAACTGTTTCCATTGTGTCGAGTCTACACTGCGTGACACATTTAGCCAACGTGCCACCTCTGCCTGTGATTGCCCAGCTACAAGTCGTACAACGGCCAGCCATTTCAAAGAACCATCTAAATGACAACTGCCATCCTGAGTGCTGGAAATGTGGCTATTCCACTGAGCATGCCAAAAAGCCGAAATGAAATGATGTGGTCGCAACCCGTGTTTTTGTAGAAATGAAAATTTTCATAATTCTCGGATCTGTAAAGTGGTAGATCGATTTCGATTGGATACTCGGAATTTGCATGCCAGGATGCCTGTTAAATCAAATATTTGCCTTCGGCGACACTGCTCACAATACAATTCATGAAAAACATTTATTACATTACTTTCGTGGAGCAGTGTATTTAAATAACACTGAAATTCATTCAGTTTTAATGATTCATTGGAAAGAACTTCCATGCATCTGGTGCTTGGGCTTTTTTCACAATGTGGATATATTAGTCTGTTTCTCAGGCGAGAGTTATATGGTTTTTTTCTCCTGGAAACTTGCGTTCTTCTTCCATCAAACGTGCGCGCGCGCGCGCGTGTGTGTGTGTGTGTGTGTGTGTGTGTGTGTGTGTGTGTGTGTGTGCGTGTGCAATAGAACCCGAATAAGAAGTTTCTAAAGGCCTGGAGGTTTAGAATTCCTTACGAGGGAAAACGTCTTAGATGGGAAAATGACCTAAGGGTATGAAATATTAACATCCCCAATAAAAATGAAGATACACATACATAAGCTAAAGATCATTTTTAAGTACTATTTCAGAATTTATAAATATTTTACTCTGCCTATGGGAAGTATTTTTAAATTGAGGATTTCTGATTGCTTAACATTCTATTCATTAAACTCATTACTAAGTTGGAATAATGAGCTTTTGGAGTTTCAACATACCTTAAAAGGTCACAAATTTCAATAAGACAGCAACGATCCACTAAGTAATTGAGAACTGTTCACAACCATCAGAACTTAACACTTAACGTGGTCGACGTATCCAATTATGGATATCAATGAAATCAAGTACAATATGTCACCTACATTATAATAAAATGTTTATACTAAAAAGTTTTAGCGTTGAAAGCCTCAGACTACAGAAAATTCACTAATCGAACAAGATAGTGCCATGTCAAGCATCATTTCAGTTCGTAGTAAATCATCGATCGAACTAGGTGAAATGGCACTGTTTCTGTTATATCTCATATTGTGAATGCCTTCACAACGAGTTGCCCTGATATTGAACTACGTTGAATGAGGTAGTTCAATGTCGCTTCGATAGTGGATTCTCGAATAGGCAACACTTCGCTAGTGGACTCTCAGCGGATACCACAACCAAACTTGGTAGTGGTATCCGGCGAGAATAAGTAATATTAATCTTCTCCACAGGGGAAGCGTTCGATGTAGTGCAATATCAGTGCAACTCGCTGTGAAGGCAATCACAATATGATATATAACAGAACGGTGCAATTTCACCTACATCGATCGGTGATTTTCTACGAACTAAAATGATGCCTGGCACTAACTTGTTCGATTACCAAAATGTTTATAATGTTTTATATTTTTTTAAATATAAAAATTAAAAATTTCTATATTTAAAAAAACGTATTATGTGGGAAAACGTCATTATAATATGTTAATTAATACACTGTGTATTATTTATCACAAATTTTTTATGCGGGAAAACGTTTTACCCAGGAATCTTCTTACACGGGAAAATAATACATTACAATAAATAGTTGAAATTGGGAATTAAGAAACCAAACCTACACTGGTGTGTAAAACTTAAGGACCAACTATTTCTAAAGGTTACAACCACAAAAGCTTTACTTAAGGTACTGATGAGAGTAGATTCAGTCTCAGCAGCGATTCTGGACGTCAGCTAACCTGGCGAGAGGTTGGCACACGGTATCACCCCGCAAACATCACTGAAAGGGATCGATATGGCGGTCGAGGTATTCTCGTTTGGGGAGGTACACAACTCCAGATACTGGAAAGCGGTACTGTAACCGGTGCACGCTACTGTACTGAGGTAATCCTTCCCCATATGCATCTGTTCTGAGGTGCCATTAGCCCCGAGTTCGTGTTTATGGATGCTAACGCACACCCCATCCCAATGCAGCTGTTGATATTCTTTTGGAAAGTGAGGACATTGTTCGTATGGATTGGCCTGCCCGTTTCTTCTGATCTAAATCCCATCAAACACATGGGATGCTCTGGGGAGACGCCTAGTGGCACGTCCACGCCCATCAGAAAATGTTCACCAGCTGAAGATGGCGCTCACAGAGAAATGGACGATGTTACCGCAAGAACTTATCAACAACATTGTTCTAAGTATGGACAGCGGCCATATCTCCTACTGAGGACCACCTCTTCCCTTTGTTCCATCTTTGGCAGTGATGCAACTGTATCATGGCAGCCAGTCCTATGTTGCCATTTTTGAATAAAGTCCCTCTGTACCGTTTTGTTTCCGTTGTTGTGTCGGTGTTTCTGTACCTCAAGAGGTTCCTTGAGGTTTGGTATGCTTTTCCCATATATGCAGGCCACTCCTATGAGAAGCTACAGGTGAAAACCTGACTGGTCCTTAAATTTTGCACACCAGTGTAGTACAGGGGTAAACTTATGCGGAGAATTTTTTATATAGGTTCGACTGTATATACAGTGGCGCACACAAAAACTGCATCACTTGTGAATTTTGCAAATAATGTGTTTTGCGCTGCATTGCGGTAGCACAGTGGTATCGTCACCATTCTCCCCACACCGGGTTCAAATCCCGTCGATGACGCGAGGAACTTTAATGGGCTTTTTTCACTCCGTGGCTGAGTTAGTCGGTCTCAGGGGTAGATAGTAAGGTTTTTCCCCCAGAAAACTGGGGTTTTTCGTCCAGCAAACAGACAAATCGATCATAGAACACACGCAATTAACAGACATAAGACACAGCACAGCAGATGAATTTAATTATTCGGGTGGCCTAAATATAATAGTTTTTACCTAAACATCTTAGGGATTGAAAAACGAACCCTAATGCTATAAGTCAACCTTCATCCTAGCAATAACCTATGCAGCTGCAGTATGGTACACCAAAACATCACTAGTAACCAATAAGAAAATCTTGGATATTACACATAGGACCATCCTATTGACAACCACACGAGCTGGCTGCACGGTAAGCTCACCCGCGCTGCAGGTGCTTGCTGGAGTGCTCCCCCTGTATTTAGAAGCTTATGAAAGCAGGACTACTCTACCTGCACTCAAAGAGAGTGGCTGCAAATCATCAAGACTTCACAAACAACCCAGCAAGCAGTCAAAAAATGGAAAGAGCCCGACTCCAGACCTACCTCCTTCAGGAGTGGCAGCAAAGATGGGCCGAGACGACAAAAGGCGAGATCACTCGTAAATTCTTTCCAGAACTGAAAAAAATATACCCAAGGCAACCGGGCTCGTTCTTCGCGGGCTTACACCTGACTTCGTTACTCACAGGACATGGACCCTTCAACCAGAAATTGTTCGGCTTCAGCCTCGCCGATGACCCAAATTTCACGTGTGGGGAGGTCGAAAACCGGAACCACCTACTTTACGACTGCCCACAATACGAAGATCTCAGATGCACCCTTCACGAAAATCCATTACCTCCCGAAAGATATAAGCTCTAGAGTATGGGTATTATTGAGGAACATCACTGCCCCTGTGGCGAGATAGAAACCTGGCAGCACGTTATCCATGAGTGCTAATTATATGAAGGTCTGAGAGAACTCATCACGAGAAATTCCAAGGAGGAATTTCCTGCCTCAGCAAACTTGCGCAGGCATTATTCAGTAGACGAAAAACAATGATAGCAATTTATCAAGGAACGCACTAAGAGACAAACATCAGATGTGGTGTTGCAACACCTGGACAGGACTGTTGAAATGGGTGATCCCCTAATGATAGCAATACAACAAGGAATACACTAAACAGACAAACCTGAGATGAGAGGACATGACACCCAAATAAGACTGGGAGGACTAATGATTCTCCATTGAAAGTAGTCCATTAAGGAATGCACTAAAGAGGCAAAAACCAAATGTGAAGACATGCCACTCGGAAACTACATTAAAGACCACTGATTTCCCCAAAGACAGCAAATCAACTAGGAATGCACATCAGATCTGACGAATAAACCAAGGACTTGATACCCTTGTCTCAGTCTGCAGGAGACAGCAGGGCCATCACCCTGCTGTCTCCTCCAGAGACGGAAGAGGAGTACCGAGCGCTTTCCCAGTACGCACAGAACCTCTTCACAAGGAGAAAGGTGTTAATTGCCATACATCGAAACTGATAGTACAATATCAAAACAAATCGCATAAACTGCTGGAAAAGAAAACTGTGGAAGAAAAGAAAATGAACGGAAAAGAAAGGGAAAAAGGAATAAAGAAAAGAAGGGGGGGAGAAATAACGGGGCTCACCCCATGAGTGTCCCAGCCTGAATCAAGTGGACAGGAATAGAGACAACAAACCGCAGCCTAGCTCCCAAAGCCTTACAGCAGCCTGAAGAAGGCACCCTAGCCCCATCACATTTAAACCCTATTTCCCGGGGGAACGATTCTCTCGTTCCCCACCCTCATTTCTACTCTGGTGGGGGCACAAGCATGCTCCATTGAAACTTGGGACTGTCTCCCCTATTGACCTCATACTTCTGTCTTTCTCCCCCACCCAGTCTTCAGCTCCTCCCTCTCTATCTTCATGCTAGCGAAGCCCCCACACACCTAAATTTAAACACATCCAAAATATCTTCGCTCACGTCCCGGCCTATCAACTCAAACGACATCAACCCCCACGATTGAAGCTGGTATGTGTATGCACGTTGTGTGTATATATGTATTTGCATACATACATATATACATACAATATAAATACAATATAAGAATATATATATATGTATTTGTTTATTTTTTTTTTAGGTCCTAGCCACTGAAATCTAGGAAATTATGTGGCAGGACCTGCCAGAGTGAAACTAACACTGCTGGGTTCCTGGTCGGCCTCCACGGGGTGCAGGTGCAACGTTGGGCCTCAGCAGGGGTACAACGGCTAAACGACCAGATGAACAACGGTACAAGACACAACACATATACAATATCCATACACTTTTAAATCTCTGGCATTTCCAGCGAACTGGTACACCCACAATGAAAACTACGCGGAGATTGGGGAAACCTCTGGTGCAGTCCGACTCT
Source organism: Mastigoproctus giganteus (assembly GCF_048544385.1). Classification (NCBI taxonomy): domain Eukaryota; kingdom Metazoa; phylum Arthropoda; class Arachnida; order Uropygi; family Thelyphonidae; genus Mastigoproctus; species Mastigoproctus giganteus. The sequence goes on along the minus strand of NC_143585.1, from coordinate 104,173,298 downwards.
AAATACACCTTACACCTAAACATCCTGTCTGCGCGGGTAGCACAGTGGTATTGTCACAGTCCTCCCTACACCGACTGGAAAAGGCCCGTTCGAATCGCGTCGATAACGCGAGGAACTTTAATGGGCTTTTTTTCACTCTGTGGCTAAGTTAGTCGGTCTCAGGCATAGATAGCAAAGTTTCCCCCTTAGAAGCTGGGGGTTTTTCGTCCAGCAAAAGAGACAAATCGACCATAGAAGACACACAATTAACAGACATAAGACATACAGCACGGCAGATGAATTTAAATATTCGAGTGGCCTAATATAATAGTTTTTTTTTTTTTTTTTGTTTTTTTTTGTACCTAAACATCCTAACAGGACATGTCGCTCTTAAAGCTGTTCCCGGACTGGTGACAAATCCTCTTTGATCCTGTGGGAAAGAGGATTCCTGGAACCACATCCTGTTGTCCTGCCCTAACTATGAAGAACAACAGACAACACTTAAAAATTAGGTTCAGAACATCTCAGAAGTCAATCTTAAAGCCTTAATTGAAAATGAAACTAACTTTGAAGCCCTTCAAATCTTCACCAACGACGTCTTCAGCAGAAGAATGCAGATGCTTCACGACACTGGATAATCCAGCAAGCTCTTGCTGAGCTGTTCCCTGTGTCACCTACCGGTCAGCCTGGACTTGATTTCTTCTGTTCTTTGAGGTTGTTCAGAGATGTCAACCACAGTTTTTTTATTATCATTATTCCATTTATTTTATTTTTTATGTGTTTATTTCTTTTATTTTATTTTATTTTATTATTTTTATTTTTATTTTTATTTTATTTTATTATTTTATTTATTCATTTTATTATTTTATTTTTCTTTCTGCTGGTACTCAGGACTCAGCATTCTGAGTACGGGATTGCTGGCATCCACTTGTATTATACTACCTCCAGTGGATGCGGGATTTTAGCGCACTACCGAGGCGCAGATAGTAGATTATGCCCGGCTCCACGTGCCTTGAAACTGGCATCAGGCAGCAGTTGCTCAGGTGTTGGCTGCTCACATTTCAGGCCCTGATTACACAGATTCTGTAGTCAAGACAGAGACAATTTGCGGGGATGGACCCAGGTCCTGGAGCCGCTACAAACAGGCCACATACATAAATGTCATTGAGTGTGCATACATGCATTTCTTTTACTTTTGAGTCTTTAAAAGTTTTGTTCCGTTTCACAGTTTTGTAAGAGAAGCTCCATTTTCTGCTGGAGTTTCTTACACAGGTTCGAATGATTGTAAATAGAGAGTGTTTCTGTTTATGTAAATAAATAAAAAATAAAAAAAATAAATAAATACCTAATCATCATTGCTGACCAGGCATACTCTTTCATGGCAACGGTCTTCCCTCTCTGGCGGTGCCATCTTTCAGCAGGATAATGCACCATGCCACACCGCCCGAATTGTTTTAAGACTAGTTCGCGGAACATGAGGAAGAGTTCCCTGGCCTCCAAATTCCCAAGACATCAATCTCATTGAGCATTGTGGTTTGCGTTGGAACAGCAACTCCGATCTGCGGCATCTCAACCACGGACCTTACAGGAGTTAAAGGATCTGCTGGTTACGTGTTGGTACCAGATACCACAAGACACATTTAGAAATTTTGTAGCGCCCATGCCTCACCCGGTACGAGATGTTTTGGCTGCACGTGGAGGACCAACATCATATTAGGTAGGTGGTAATAATGTTTTGGCTCATTAGTGTATATCTCTGTGAATGAAATCCAATAAAAAAAAAAAAAAAGACTCCATTTAATTGCCATAAATATCTTCCCAAAGGGTAAAATGCGTAATTAATGGAAATATGAGAAATCATGCAAATGGCAAGTCAGCAAAATAAATTCTCAATATTTTGTTGTTGTTCCTCGAGCTGCAATTACAGCCTTGCAACGATCTGGCATAGAGTTAATCAACTTCTGGATATACGGTTGCCCAATTTCGTGGTACCACATACCCTACAGTGCTCTCCTGCACCAGAATCTTACTTGTTGGTTTCTTCTGAGCAATTCTAGGTGGCATTATGTGCCAGCAATTTTCGATATGGTTCAAATCTGCACTGTTGCCAGGCCAGTCCAACACTGTAATGCCAGCATTTTTGAGGTATGACTGCACCTTAAGGGAGAAAAACTAGGGAACACATTGGTGTAAATATGCTTTCAGCCTAGTGAGACAAGAAGACAAACTCATCATTAAATCTAAATAGCATAAAACTTACCAATTTTGCTGTGTGGCAAGGTGCTGAGTCCTGTTGAAAAATGCAGTTTTGGACGTCTGTGTGGTGATCCCTAATAACGGGTTTCAGGCACTCCTCCAATACAGCAGTGTAGGTTTCTGCATTCACCCTTCTGTTAATAAACTTAATTCGTCCCACCCCTTTGCTTGTTATGTATCCCCAGACCATCTGACCTGCGGGGAACCTTACAGTCGGTGTTATGCAGTCAGGATGGTATGCCTCCGATTTTCGTCTTCTGAATATCGCTTCCCATCCGAGCCATGCAGGTTGGATGGAGGTCGGACGAGATTAGATATTAACAGCAGAACAAAACTCAATCGACACCATTACTATTCAAGAGTCATATTTTGCTAAAGGGTGTAATCCAACCTATTCACCAGCAAACGAAGATTTGTATTGTTGTATTAAACGACAAATTGATGTAACTGTCATTAACCACATTTGTCACCAAACTGCAACTTGTATCCTTGTCACATATTCTACCATGACCTTTTATATCATCTCAATATACTACCCTCCATCTGAAGACTTAAATAATTCGTTAAATTATCTAGAATCCACATTGAATTTTCTGGGTCCTCATAATGTCCTTATTTCAGAGGATGTAAACGTCAAGTCTAAGTTTTGGTTTAGTGCACGCTCTGATGCGCGAGGAAAGTTACTGGAAGAATTTATTATTAATAATAACATGAAGATTTTTAAAATACTTAACAGTTCACTACGTTCTCCAGCTTCTCAGGCGAATAAAATATTGATATCACTTACTCAAATTCCTTCTGTAATCTAGCTATCAACGATTGGACTGTACAGCCTAACTGGACAAAAAAAAAACAAAAAAACTATTATATTTAGGCCACCCGAATAATTAAATTCATCTGCCGTGCTGTGTCTTATGTCTCTTAATTGCGTGTGTTCTATGGTCGATTTGTCTGTTTGCTGGACGAAAACCCCAGTTTCTGGGAAAAAAACCTTGCTGTCTAGGCCTGATACCGACTAACTCAGCCACGGAGTGAAAAAAAGCCCATTAAAGTTCCTCTGTGCTACTGCGCAGACAGCCTAACTGGACAACTAGTGATCATCGGGCAATTTCTTTCTCGGTCTCCATACCTGCTCGTCCCTCAGTTTCGAGTATTTGTGTGCTTGATTTCGTTCGTTTCTCAATTAATAATATTAATTGGAACATATTTGAATACTCCGTAAATGCTGATTTCGCCAAACTGGCTAACTGTCTTTTTGACGTCATGTCTGTGACTGAAGCTGCAACACAGATTCAAAAATTTCTGATGAATGCATCATATAAATCATCAAGGAAAAAAACGTGTCAATTCCAGAACTTGTTCCTGATGGTCGTCAGAATTATCTTCGCTTCGGAAACAGGTCCACCACGCTCGACGCACATATCAGCGAAATCATCATTTGTCTCAGGCTGATGTTAGCACCATTTATAATTGTTACACTGGTCTCAAGAAACAGTATGGGAAGGCGATTGCTACCAGAGAGAAGAAATCATGGACAAAATTTATGCACAACTCTGGTAATGCAGACCCGTGGGGTCTACTTTATAAAGTTGTAAGAAAAAAATTATTTACACAAGAAGTGTACGGATTAATCCTATACAAAGGTTTGGAGATCACTAACATCAGTAGCAAAGTCACAGTCAAAGTCACATACCGGAAAGAGATCTTCCAAAATTCGTACAGACTTACCGAAATATGAATCGGCTGCAAAGTACCAAAGAATTGTGAGTAAAAGTGAAACTTTCTGTTTTAAGAACAATAATAATTTGTTGACTGGAAAAATATACCTTCTCTAACAGTTATGTAAATATGTAAGTTATATATGGAATTATTAGTGAATTGTAAATATATGATTTGTATAATGTACAGAATCATTAATGTGTAAATACTGTATATATTAAACATAAAATTTGTATATAATATTTCGGGACGAGACTACGTGTTCAGTATATGTAACCCACTGCACGTAGTATCTCGCACCCTGATATGTACTTAGCACCCTCCTGGCACTTTGCCATGGGGTGGTTTCCTTATGGAAATAAACAGATAATAATAATAATAATAATAATAATAATAATAATATCTTATACGTTTCACTTTTTTTTAAGGTGATGCAGTTTTTTGTCCACCACTGTATATGTACACTGAGTGATCACTGAATTATGACCATTCCTATGAAAACTGAATACGACCCGTTGACCACGTGAGGTATGACAGTGTGCGGTTAGTCGACCTACGTAGCACAGATAGGATGTCGGTGGTTCAGTAGGTAGTAAAATTCCGAGCGTGATGGGTAAAAGGAAGGATTTATTGAACCTTGATAAAGGACAGATTGTGGGAGCGCGACGAGCTGGTGCCTCGATTTCCCAAACGACTGAACTGATGGGGTGTTCGAGGGCCGCCGTTGTTAAAGTGTACCAGTAGTGGCGTCAAAATGGTGAAACAACGACCCGACGGCAAAACTGCAAAGGTCAGCGAAAGGTTGATGTTAAGTTGAGCGCCGGGTCCGACGACTCGTACAGGCGAACAAGGCGCAGCATTGTTGAAGAGTTGACTACCCACAACATGGGCCAACCCCGAACAATATCTGCCATGACCATGCGTCGCACGTATGGACTATACCATCAGACGACTCCCTACGGCATTCTCTCCTAACCAAGGTTTATCGGCGTAAAAACTCCCTGGTGCAAAGAGCATGCAAGTTAGACGTTAGAAGACTGGAAGAAGGTGTGCTGGTCGGATGAGTTATGTTATTTACTCCACACGGTGGATGGTCGTGTATGGATTTGGCGTCAACAACATGAGGCGCTTCATCCATCATACATGGTATCAAAAGTGCAGGCCCGTGTATGGTGTGGGGCATGTTTCACTGGCAGGAATTTGGACTCCCTGATGCATGTGGAACAAGTTATCAAGTCTCCGCTATCGTCAACTGCTTGCTGACTGTGTATACCCCACTATGTTACACTTTTTCCTGAATGGCGATGGTGTCTTCCAAGATGACAATGCGCCGAGCCATCGAGCACTTGATGTGCAGGAATGGTTTGAGGAACACAGTTCTGACTCCCAGCATATCGATTGGCCTCCGAACGCCCCACCGATATCGATCCCATAGAGCACTTGTGGGACACTATGGAAAGGAATATCAGGCGTCTGGATACACCAATCACCTCCATACCTGCATTGCTGACCGCATTACACACAGCTTGGTTGTCCTTACCTCCCGAACGCTTCCGACATAAATAAAATAAAATAAATAAATTTTCTGTTTATACTCCGGCACGACAACCAAGTCAGTAGAGTTTACAATAAATCGTCAATACAAATATTTATCGTATTTAGTAGTCACGGGCTTGAACCCCGGTCCACTCAAGGAACGCGTGCTATGCACTCTCGCTCCTGACCACGGGGCTACGTCAGGCCTTCTTGTTGAATCAATGCCACGTCGGATAGCTGCTGTACTGAGGGCAAAAGGAGGACCTACGAAGTATTAGGTAGGTGTTCATAATTCAGTGATCACTCAGTGTATATAGAGAAAAGACTTAAAAACATTTAAAAAAAGAGTATTACAGGAGGAGAGTAATAAATATATACAATTGTAATTTAATTAAATGGTTACGTTTAGAGAATATAAACCTACAGAGTTTAATTAAGTGTTCCGTAAACTTATAATCTTAGTAATTAATTGATAAAGAGTACTATATGTACTTTTCATTTCTGTTAATCAGAGAAAAAAAAAAAAAAAAAAAAAATCATTTAATTTAAGAAAAAACCGGAAGCGCCTGAAATGTAACGCACTACGTACATTAACTTCTTAAGTAATTCATATCACTGTCTGTTTGGTTAAATTGTAATAGTGGCATGTGATACAAGAAAGTAAGCATATGAGCTTATACAAAGTATAGCATCATCCAGAGTGTATAGCATCATCCAAAAAAAAATAAAAATTTTCACACAACCATTCCATCTAAATAAATGTTTGTCCAGTTCCTCCTTGAATTTATTTAAGCTATCAACTTTCACAACGACAGATGGAAGTTTGTTCCAGCAATCAACTACCCGCTGGCTAAAGGCAAATTTCCGTAAGTCTATTCTACAACTTTCTTTCCTCAGTTTCAATTAATTCCCCCTCAGGTTCGTAATCTGAGCAAGCGGAAGAATCCCATCAGAATTCAGCGTGCTCAACCCATTCAAAGCCTTATACATCTGATCACCTCGCAGGTGCCTAGTTTCCAGCTGCTGCAATTTGCAGAACTTTGGTAAGAGAATTGCCTTTCTTGGTACGAGACCCCCTTCGTTCCCCTCACCAATCTTGCCCTTCTCTGTACACGCTCAAGCAACTCTACATCTTTCCTAAAATGAGGCTTCCAGACCTATACGCAGTACTCTAGGCTTGGCCTGACTATTGCCATATACAAAGGGATAATCACCTCCTTTTCCCTGCTAGCAAAATTCCTTTATCATTGACAATACCCCATGACTTGCTCTGGCAGCTTCTCAGTATTGCTTAAAAAACTTCATATCTGACGGCACAATCACTCTCAGATCTTTTTCATTTTCTACCATCCTAAGTATAGTACCACACAGTTGGTACGTTCCTCTGGTGTTACTTCTACCCATATACAGTACTTTGCATTTGTCAATGTTAAACTACAGTTGCCACTTCTCAGCCCATCTGCCCAAATTTTCTAGATCCTGCTGCAGTAGCGCACTGCCATTACTATCATTTAACAACCTTGACAACCTTTGTATCATCTGAAACTTCGGCACTAAGTCTGATATACCTTCCTTAATACCATTGGTTAATATGCATAAATATATATGATAAACGATCAATAAATAGGGCTATAATTTTAAGCAATGTCCGTAAACGCACCTAACTTAAAAACGGCGCACTGAGGCCTGAAAATTCTTACTATTACAGTCGAAACTCTGTATAGCTACCGTTTTTTTTTTAAGTTTTAGCTTTGTGATCTATGTGGCAGGTCCCAGTCAACTTCCCATAAACCTAATGCTTTATTACATTCGTGATAATGACCTTGAAAGAAGGGCAATTCTCAGTAATGACCCAAAAATTTCTGTCTTTACGGATCTTTAGACAATCATTTTTCCTCCTCGTTTTATCCGGGGGCACGCAACTTATCTGTTCACACAGTAAAACTAAACGAGCGTACTTCGCACCGCTGGTTGGCGCGCAGCCTAGAAGGTCCTCAGAGAACTTTAAAACTTTGCAGCTGCTGCATTTAAGCGTAGGAGACAAACCCTCAGGGAGGAACTCACCACTGTGTGCTAGTGCATCTATGTAAATTTCTCTCTCTCTCTAGTGTATCAATGTCAATTTTTTTTTTTTTTTTTTGGCTCGCGTTAGCACCACGGGTGAATCCACCCCCCCTCTGGAATGGGCCCCAGGGAATCCTGGCCCACCTTCTGGAACACCAGGTGGTTCTGAGTCTCTGTTGAGACGGTACGTGCTTTACTGGGGCTGGCCCTCCTTCCCGTGGTGTGGACGAGTACCAAGAATCATCTCTCCAGGTGACTGATGTTTCTGGGTAGGCAAGTGGCCCGAACACAACGGAACATGCACACCTCTCACACAAACTTACACCAATCATATTTCTGACCCTTTTTCTGTTGATTCTGTTCTTCACAGTGACACGAGGCGGAGTTGAACAGAAGTTGTGACCGTGGAAACAGCGCAACTAGGAGCGTTAGATCTGGGCACGCGCCTATTTGTTTTCAACATACACGAGGCGGACTACACGCGAGGGGCTGACTCACTTCAGTTGTCCTCTCCAGTATGTCTTTTTATTTATATATTTTTTTAATTGATCAATATGTTCGACAGTGAAAAATTTATTAGAAGTTGAAAAACATTTAGCTCTGTACGACAGGAGTTAAAAGGAATATAGTAATCATGAAAGCTCTTCACTGACATGCGATAATACAAAAAGAATCTATCAAGGTATTTTCTATGATCGCTAAACTTCAAATGAAAAATACTTCTCAGCCTGGTCGACAAAATAGGATGAACCTACCAACGGCAGCGCCTTTTTGATGTATTAAGTAAATAAACGCACAGCGCAGGTAGACCGTACAACTGGGTTGTATCCATTTTTGATGTTCAGATAAGACTGATCAGCTTACTAGAAACCGCTTGTGCTACGCGCCGCTCTTTACACTCCGCCTACTCGTCCGTCTATATTTGCCTTGTAATTCAACAATTTTCCGCGGAAACACGCAAGTATAAAAGATCCCTTAGGCGCGTTAGCATTTATGCATGATGTCCTATTTGTCTTCACCACGTTTATCTGCACGTCCGCATGTAACAACTTGATTCCCAGTGGACGCATTTTCATACAATTTTACATTTCGACCTGTTAAAAAGATCTGTCTAGCCGTTACAAATTTAATTAGATTCAGACCTATAGAAATCCATCTTTTTTTACCGTCCGTCCGCAGGTAATAACTACTCCAGTGGATGAATTTTCATTTAGAACGGTTTGTTGAGTATTCTCAAATTTCATAAAATCGCAACCAACAGAAATTCGGCAATTATTATTATTATTATTTTATTTATTTACTATTATTATTTTTTTTTCATACATATCGCATAGGCGATCCATATACCGTATGTTGTAGTCAGAAGCACTGGATATTACGTTTGCTGACATGCGCTGGCTGTAGGAATTAATGGACAATGTGGCGGTTACACAAAAACAAAGTTTTCTCGCTTCGTGCATAAACGTCATTGCACTTTGCTCTTTTTTTATATATATAAATCATGAATAATTACTATTTGTTAACGCGCCCGAACTGTAACGCATTGCGTATTTTAAATAAAATGTTTACTTTATTGCAATATTCTCATTTCAAAATAAAATTAAAAAATCAGAAAACCGTTCCTGTAGACAAAACGTTTTTTTAAAAAGACTGAATTGTTTGCGCATGGGATGAATACTGAAGATTAAGTCTTCCGATTGAATGGTTTCAGAAATTCATGTTTCACGATATACACTAAAGAGGATCTCATTGCAGATGCCATAAGATCCTCTTCAGTGCAAAGAAATCTGAAATTTGTAGGTGATGAAGAAGCGGAACCTACTATGCGAGCGCTTATAGTATTCACATATCGGATTGCACGCAAGGGTGGAGGCGTCGCAATATTTTACAAGAAATCCGCTTTCCAGCTATTGGATAATAAATCCAGTAACTCCCCTAACTATGAAGCAATCCTCGTTACGTTAGGATACAACTTCGTGACGTTTGACATCTGTGTGGTGTACGCCTTCCCCACCCTCCAACGCCTTCCCAGCAAATCATCCTTGAAGTTTCCAACTGGATAATCAATCAGCTGCATCCCACAGCTTCTCACTTAGTTTGTGGTGATTTCAATTTACCTCCTCAGCTATCTAATCTGAAAAAGGATCTTCTGGCACACTTGAGATGTGATACAGCTTATTAATGAAGCTCCAACCAGGGGGAATAACCTCTTAGATTTAGTTCTAGCCTCTATCCCTTGCACCCTTGAGTACATTGCAGAAACGTCATTTGACTCTGATCATGTCCCAATACATGTGACTGCATATCTGCCAGCCCCCAAATTAGAAGCCAGAAGGACAACAAAAAAGGTTGACATCACTAGTCCCAACTTACTTGATGTAGATAAGTGCATCAGAGCCGCCTCTCTCATTCCCTGGGTGACCTTAGAGCCTTGTGACCCAGAGCTAGCTGTGAACATTCTCACAAACTGGATCAACACGGTTGCCAAATATGCTGCCTCTAAAAAAATCACAATCAGTCCGTATACAAGACTTTGGTGGAATTCAGAACTCAAAATGAGTTTCCAGCTGAAGCAACAGCTCCATCGCACATGGAAACAATCGCAAAATATCAATGATCGCATCGTTTATTCAAGGGCATGGGCTCAATTTAATCGCCTAAAATCTGAGGCAATCAAATTATACGTTAACCGAGATCTGGCTAAAGGAAAAATTCCATACAAGAAAGTGAACCTTCATTTTTCTTTGCAACTTGATCCTGAATTGTGGCTCGATTTCGTCACAAGATTTAATCGTAATCCTACGCCAAACTCATATCTGGCTATACTAGCAGAGCCCACCCAGCAAGAAGTGTTGAACACCATTCAGATCACAAAACAACAGCTGATTGTCGCCAACAATTCTCTACCTGCCTCGTCAACCACTGGTGATGATGGAGTTCCCCAATTCATGCTCAAATGCCTAAGTCCATACATTATTCAGCCACTTTTAATTATCTTCAACCAGTTACTCTCGAACCAGATTTTCCCACAGCAATGGAAAAATTATCTCATCAAACCTTTAGCCAAAGTTCAGTCGCCATCGAAACCTAAACACTTCCGACCCATCTCCAACTCCTCTAGCCTGCTGAAGCTCCTGGAGAAGACCTTACTCCCCATCCTCACCAAGCAGATCTTGCCCAGTAATCCAGCCCAAATTCACTACTCCCTTCCAAACAGATCAACGATCACCAATCTGCTAGCCACCACGAATACTATCTTGTCAGCATTCGAGAAAAGGCACGAACTAGCTGTTACTTACTTAGACATTGAGGCTGCATTTGACGCCGTCCAAGTAAACCAACTACTCACTCTCCTGGAATACCACTTCCAGATCACAGGGAACATATTATGCTTTCTCTCCTCTCTTCTGAATAACCGAGTTATAAAGCTTCATACAGGAGATCGCACCCTTACTAGATCAGTCCCCGCAGGAGTCCCACAAGGAGGGGTCCATTCCGGCCTTCTGTTCTCATCTATTATCTCCCCACTGGTTGCACATTCTCGATGTCTACTGAGCTATGCAGATGATATCAAGATACTCACTCCCATCATCCCTGGTCAAGACCTTGATCTGGTAAAAACGGAAATTAACAATACTCTCATTGCAGTCACATCTTACCTCTGCCAGTTTGGGCTCAAGATCAATCCTGCTAAGTCCGAATTCATGGTGTATTCATTGAAGCAAACTCCTTCGTCTCTCCAGCCTTCGGTCGGCAACACCCTCATCCCAACTGTGTCCAGCCATCGTGATCTGGGCGTTGTATTCGACTCCAAACTTCGATTCAACGCCCACATAGACATGCTCCTCACACGTGCTTCAAGACTCCGGTGGATATCAAAACAGCATCTCCTTCATGTCAGAGATAAAAAGACAACCGTGAGGTACATAAGAACAATCATCTTTCCACCTTTACTCTATGCCGCTGAAATTTGGGCGTCAGCGGCACCATCAATAAAGAAACCACTCTTTGCCACAGAATTCTGGCTCCTAAAGTGGGCCAACAGGAAGCACAACCTTCCAGCTCTGATTCGTACCAAGCAGCTTGCCAACTCTCTCGGGATTCCACTGCTTCCCACCTTAGTCGACGACCAACGCCTCCTAGCAACAGTCAAGATGATAACAGGCATAATTACTACACCTTCATTCTGGGATACCTGTGGCTGGAGGATCCCCCTGCTGCCCTTAGGGCCAATCCCGAGCTCGACATCGCATTCAGCACGGCTCCATCTCTCGGACAGGTTCCTCCCTCAGCAGATGTTGAAGCAAACCCAGGCACTTGACGCCGACTTGAACAAATTCGCTGCTGACCGGACTTACCGGAAAAAAATTATGGTTAGTAGGACTAATCAGCAATGACTGATGTGTACCTTGCATCTGTTCCTGTCTGATTGAGCTGGTGCTCTTATCTCGATGTTAAGTCAGCTCAATCAAACTTAACTCTCGTAAGGAGTTCTCTCCTTTGTATCAAAATATGTTTTCATTTGTAAAATTATCTTTTTTTGTAAATAATTGTTAGATTTTCCCGGAAGTTTCAGGAGGCTGTAAAAATGTAAACCCCTGGCTTTTTGGCCGTGAAGGGCATTAATGATTCTCTCTCTCTCTCTCTCTCTCTCTCTCTCTCTCTCTCTCTCTCTGGCTTAGTGTCAAAGTTAACTACAAAATTGTATTTTCTTTTTGCGATAATTTTTGTCTTACTTTATACAAATAACAATGCATATCATGTCATAGAACTGTATAACTTGCAAAGTACTCTCTAGTACTTTGCAAGTTAGCTTAAGATGCAAGTACATTTCCGGTAAACCAAGAAAATGTCAAAAGACTTTTTTTTTTATTAATTACAAAAACATAAACTACAAAATGATTTCGTAGTTAACGTTGTTTTACACTAAACCCTCGTATGGTTGAGGAACAACTTTTGTTGAAGGACGCCCATTGAGCATTAGAACTTGCCTTGTTTTTTTTTCTCCAAGCGCAGCATAACTGAAAGTGAGTGAACCACTATAATGCGCCTTCATAATTCTCTTTTAAAAGATGCTCTACCACTGAAACAGCGCATTTTGACAGATCATTTTTTAAAGTTTGGAAGCAATTCCACTGCCTATGGCCGGGTCTTGATATATATGTATATACACATATACGTGATACTATACATATGTGCTACTGTGTACAATCTTTATTTTCTTGTTTAGTACTGTAGTACATATTCTGAATGTTCAATCTTTTCTTTGTTCTTTTGCTGATTTTATGAACTAGCTATATAACAACTGATTTTCTCATTTGCTTGGGGGGGGGTTTGTTATAAAAGAGCTTTGACTGTATCGCACATCACAGGTGATAATAGATCCAGGCCTCGATCCTAGTGCTAGGGTTAGGCAGCAGCTGCTGGCTGCTCCCTGGTGGAAAAGTGACCTGACACTTTTCCACCAGGGAACACACACTAACATCTTGCACCCAAACATTTACACTTTTCAGGCCCAGTATATACAGAGATTTTGTAACACAGGACAAGGTGGAGATGAGTTTTTAGCCTGAAAGCCACCCAGAAACGCGAGCGCGCGCACTCACGCACACACACAGGTGTTCCCACATGAGAAGGTATATTTAAAACTGTATATAAATTAATATATAAATCTTGAAAATGTACATAAAATTGTGTGTGAAAAAAAATTAATGGACTGAAAATGTGTGTTCTCTTAGGACTGTGCGAGGACTAAGTGATTACGATTTGGCTAACAAAAACCGAAGCCGCACATGCGTATTACAACAAATTTGCCGCGGCTTATATTAATTGTTATGATTTACGAGAGAATCGTAACAATTAAAAAGGTCTGAACATTTAATAATTTTATTTATCAGTATTTTATTAAATATACTGATTATACCGTTAATATAGATATAACGGAAATATAGCTTCGCGACCATTAACAAATACAATGACCACCCACAGGTTGGAAATCACTCGGTTAAATGGAGACCAGTGGTGAAGCTGCAGCCGTCTCAGCAAGCCGGTGGTGAATTATCTCGCTATTAAAATCGGATGGAAAGATTGGATGAAAGACCTGGCTGGCATAAGGTTATACGAATAGGAACACCTTAAGAACTGGATGTAATGAGGACTTATTGAAATAAAATGGAAAGAAGTGGAAAAAGTACTCGGTAAGAAGTTTATGTATGTACCGGAAAGGTACAAATGAAAAGACAAAAAAAAAAAAAAAAAAAAAATGGATGGAGGCGGATGAAATGACATTTGGTTTAAATGGCTGGGTGGTGAATTTGATGCAGTATGTGCACAAGAGGGAACCGAGGACGAAGAATAGCAAAAATTCGAACAGCTTTTAGAAGAAAATAACACTGGTAACCTAATCGTTACCATGGGAGAGCAGTAGCACACGCGTTTGACTTGACCCTGGTTCGAACCCAAATGACTACTAAATACGGATAACGGTTGTGTTCTTGTCAAAATTATTAGATTTAAACTCCTCTGACTCCTTTCTCCTGTCTTTAAAAGCCAAGTTTAAAAACAGGCAATTGTAAAATTACAGAATCGGAGGGAATAGAATGGAAAAAAGAAAAAATTAAAGAGGCTATTTATATTAGAAAATTCAAAAAAGAACATTAAACAGACATATATGGGTCATTGAAAGAAGATTTCGTTACATTTTATTTCCGAATAAAACGTAACGAAACTAACGCATACATTTTCACGTGCAGCACACGCTCTCTAAGAAGTAGCACTTCTCACTGGGCTCCTGGCTCGAATGGCATCTCATCACAATGAACAGCTAAGTATGAAGATTACTTGTAACTCAATTCCTTATAACCCTATCTTGCATGTTATCAAGGAATCCGTATAGATTCTGGAACGATATTTTCTTAGCGTAAATTAGTTTATCGTGGTTAACTTGTATACTTAATTGAATGTTAGCACCTAATGAACTGATATATTTCTTCTCTTGCAGTTTTGCCTTTCCCACAATCCAAATGATGGGAGAAGATCTGGTTACAATCCTAGATCAGCTGAAGTAAGTAAATACAATCTTAATAAAATCTATAAATGTAAATTTTTGGATAAACTTCATTTTCTAAAATTTTAAAAGTATTCAGCTGCTGAATATACGAACTGTTATTACACTCTCGACTATTCAGGGATGGATTAAACAATTATGGATTAACCGAGGTTTCCAGAGACCGTGAAAATATAATCAATCTAAACCCAATAACAAAGAAAAATATAATTATAATAATAACAATAATAGTGGAATCCATTACGGTTACAAGTGTTTGTTCTTCTCATTAATAGACTACAGCTCCTTAATAAACATGAAAAAGATGCAAAGTATCAACTTTAATTAGTTTATACGGAACCAGGCAAACAAACATGAAAACGCCGATCGCGCTCAAAAGATTACTCGAAATTTATGTAATACCATTCGCAGGAAAGCAAACCAAGTTAAAAAGTCAAGTGTTTTTGGGTCAGACAGCACCAGGAGTTCCCCCCCATCTCCGCGTAGTATACATTGTCGTGTGATACAGTGCACTGTAAAGGCCAGAGATTTAAAAGTGTATGGATATTGTGATGTGTAATGTTTTGTATCGTTGTTCATCTGGCCTTTTAGCCGTTGGGCCCCTAATGGGACCCACCGTTGCTCACACTTGGCCTCGTGGAGGCAGACCAGATACACCCAGTATAGTTATATTTACTCTGACAGGCCCTGCCACCTAATTTTCTGAGATTTCAGTGGCTAGGATATAAAAAAAAAAAAAAAACGTTACTACTGTATATTTTACGCTGAAAGGTGGTAGGCCATATGGTAATAGGGTTTTTGCATGGTTGACTTAAGTTTTTGAGTGTGGGTTTGGAAAATTTTGGTTTCATTAAACGCGGTCGCAAAGTTAGAGAGAGGGTGGGGAGACTGAAGACTGTGGGGGGAAGACAGAGGTGGGATCAATAGAGAAGATGTTAGAAAGTGGTGTGAAAAAAATTGCATGGTATGATGCCTGTTGGCTAGTTGGACGTATAAATTGAAATGCAATATGTGGTGATGAACGCTATTAAATACATGGTGCCTAAACTGCTCAGGATAGTTCAGAGATATAATGGCTTACAAAGTAGCAGTGAAGAGCAGCTAAACTTTGTTAAGGCGAAAAATATTTGTATTTCGCCTTAACAAAAAAAAATAATAATAATAAATAAATATTTTTAAAAAGAAGAAAGGAACTTACCGTTACAAGGTAACGGTAAGTTCCTTTCTTCTTTTTAAAAGAAAAAAAAAAAATTTATGTTTATACTCCGGCATGACAACCAAGTCAGTAGAGTTTACAATAAATCGTCAATACAAATATTTATAGTATTTAGTAGTCACGGGCTTGAACGCCGGTCCAATCAATGAACGCACGCTATGCACTCTCGCTCCTGACCACTGGGCTACATCAGGTTCTTTCCAATTCCTATATTCCGATATCATTACTTTAGTTGTTGTTTTTTTTTTTTTTTTCAATCTTTTTACTTGCTTCTGTAAGGTCATCCATGATCTGTATGCCCTACGTAATATAATTACTTTTTTTTTTTTATTAGAACATACAGGAGTGGTAGTAAGTGCAGTAACAGTCAGAAGACCACTGACTTAGCCCGTCGTCCTAAGAAGAAGCCCTTCCTACACAAAAAAAATGAAAAAGGCCCGATTGATTTGGTGTAAAGAGCATGTCAAATGGACCCCCAAGCAGTGTAAGTCAGTTATTTTCTCGGATGAGAAGAAATTCAACCTGCATGGCTCTGATGGGAGACAATCGATTCGCCGTAAACGTGGTGAAGAAGCTGTATGGTGTCTACAGTGAAATTCCCTACCAGCCAAATGATATTGGGGGTGCATTTCGTATCGCGGAGTAGGTCACCTCCAGTTTATAAAAGGTTCCGTATGTGTCAATGGATACTTTGAAGGCAAAAATTGCTGCCAATCATTAGAGACCATTTCAACCTGCCAAGTAACTGCATCTTTCAGGACGACTCTGCTTCTTGTCATCGGGCGAAAAGTGTAAGTAGGCACTTCTGTAGTTACTCTAGCTTCATTTCTGCATTAGAGTTTCGACAGTAATGTGTTACATTTGTTAGAGGTGAAAAAATGGTTGAAAGAACGGTCCATTACAACCCTTAGCTGGCCAGGAAACAACCCGGACCTGAATCCTATTGAGAACTGTTGGCATCGTGTGGAATGTCCAGTTGTCAGAAAGAAACCAAAGACCCTTCGTGAACTTCAGGAAGACATAATTCGCGTTTGGAACCACGAACTGTCAGTTGACTATCTTCAGAAATTGATCTTGTCAATGCCTCGACGGTGTGCTGCCGTCATCGTGGCCAGAGGCGGTTCAACTAAATATTAGTTTGCACTTGGTAAACGTTTCATTTTGTTTTCTATTTAAAATGATAAACTGAAGCAAACTGAGAGCTTCTGATAATATTTCAGCCATAATTGTGGTGTTTACCAAAACTGTTGTATAAAGGTTGCAAATTCTCATTTGGAATATTTGAGAGCACCTGTCAAATATTACTTATCTTTGCCTTAACTATTAATAAATATCTTTTGTTTATATTTCTATTTGTGATGCTAATCATTAAGGTAACATACCATCGCGAAAAAGGGTTTAAAATTCCTAGGTGATGCACTTTCTTTGAACACCAGAACACCACTTTCTTTGAACACCAAGATAAATAATATATGTATATATACACATATATTATTTATCCTTATTAAGATAAAGAACATTATTATTTAACCAGGTCCCAACAGCAAGCCGATTTTATTTTCATTTACTATATTTACTGTAATAACACTGCTCGACAAAATCAGCAGAACAAAATGGTTTTAATGAATATTTTATTGTGAACAGTATCGGTGAAGGCGAATATTTGATATAACTGGCATCCCGGCATGCAAATTCCGAGTATCCAATATAAATCGATCTACTACCTTACTGAGTCGCACATTATGCAAATTATCATGCCTATAAAAACACCGGTTGCGACCACATCACTTCATTCGCGTTTTCTGGCTTGCTCAGTGGAATAGCCCCATCTCCAGCACTCAGGATGGCACGTGATTGTTGTTTAGATGATTCTTTGACATAGCGGACCATTGAACTACTTAAAACCGGGCAGGCGGAAGTGGCACATTGGCTTAATGTGTCACAGTGTCATCTGAGCACTATGAACGCAATTCCAGGAGACAGGAACTATTACAAGAAGAGCTGGCCAAGGGCGCACGAGGGCTAAGCCAACCATCAGTGAGCGCTAACAGGCTCTAACAACAAGACGGATCTCTATAATGCTGTGTCATCAACTGTGTCTTGAGGTTGCTGAGGCCACCTGTTGAGCCTTCTGAACACAGTCCAACCGAACAGTGCTAAAATGGCTCAATTCAAGTGGATTCTATATAAGGAAGCCAGTGTTTTGTGTTCCATTAACCACAAACCACCGCAGAGCTCGTCGAAAGTGGTGGCATGAATATGAGATTGGAGCCCTGAGGTAGAGTTCTGTTCTTTGCCATTTTAGCCTACAAACAGATTCTAGACGTTATTTCATATGGAGACAAAGAAATGCAGTACAATCTCTCCACTGTCAGAGAAAGTGACACTTACGGTGGAGGCGGCGTTCTCGTCTGGATCGGAATAATGATAAAAGACTGTACCACTCATGTTTTCTGACAGGAGTATACCGTAACTGCACACATGTACCGAAAACAGATCCTAGAACCCTATGTGCGACTTTTTAGGGGTGCGGTTAGCCCAGATTTTCTTTTCATGCACGACAATTCCATTGAATATAGAGCTCAAATGGTGGAGGAACATCTTGAAGCTGAAGCCGTGGCTAGCACAATCACCAGACTTAAATCCGATCGAACATGTGTGGGACGCCCTTGGGCGTCACGCTGCACGCCGACAGCCAACTCCTCGGTCAGTTGGTGAACTAAGGTCTGCGCTGGTGGAAGATGGAATTTGTTGCCACAGAATCTTATAGATACCCTTATATCGAGCATGGTTCAATGCTATCAGGCCTGTTTAGCCTTTGGAGGGATTATACACCATGCTGATGCCATGCGAGCATCTTATATCGACTTCTGTAATGTGCCCATTTTGGTAATTCTTATACAACCCCTAAAAATTTCCGTTATATGTGTCAGAAGTGTTTTGCTGTTTCCTCATTTCCTTATTCTATTGTACACCACCACACTAACTTTTTATCACTTGATAGCAAGCTGCACGAGTTACACCATGTTTTCTATGTATTATGTTAATTTTGTCGAGCAGTGTAGTTACTTATAAATAATTTGGAATACTGATATTACAGTTAATCTTCAACGAAATATATGTCGTATAAATTTATTACTTTATTTTACTACAGAGTAAAGCTGGTGGTTGGATTTGGAGAAGGTGCAGGAGCGAACATTCTCGTCAGGTTTGCCGTAAGTACAGTAATGATTTTAGATGATAATTTTAATTATAGCGGGAGCCAATCATCTCGTGTGGGAACGTGATACTGAAGTGGAACGCATCGTTTGCAATAGGGTATAAGATTAAATTATTTATGCTTTGAATAAAGCTGCTGTTCCTAAGTTTCATGGGTTCATGATTTATTATAAATAACATGTAATATTGTACTCTATTTACTTCTACTGATGCTCCGGTTGAAGTCGAATAAACGGAGCTTATGTGTCGGTAGTGGTGATTTTTTGGAAGAAAAGTCACTTGGAGGGCAGCGGAGATTTGGCGGGGTTTCCATGAGTGGCAGTAGGAAGTGCCACTTGGACGCATCAGGAGAACATTGGACATAGCCTTCGTGGGTAGCACAGCTGGTAGGAACGCCGTCTTCCCCACACCGGGACCCCCAGAGGAGTTTGGCCCACCTTTTGGCAACATCAGGTGGGTCAGAGTCTCGAATTGAGACAGCACGAGCACTACTCGGACTGGCCCACCTTCCTGGGGTGTGGATGAGTAGCCAGAATCATCTGTCCAGGTGACTGATGCTTCTGGGTAGCCAAATAGCAAGACACAACAACAACACAAACATAATACACACAAACCTACGTCATTCACATACTGTACTGGCCCGTTTGTAGTGATGCCATTCTTCACAGATATACGAAGCGGAGATGAACTGACATTCAAGGAGCCACCCTTTACAAAAAACACTTGTCCACACTGGGTAGAAAAGACCTCAGTTCGAGTCTTGTCGATGACGGGAGGAATTTTTATGGGCATTTTTTACATGATTTAATCAGTCTCAGGCGAGGCTAGCAACGTTTTCCTCCCGGAAATTCGAGTTTTTCGTCAAGAAAACAGAAAATCGACCTCAGAACACACGTAATTTGCAGACAATATACACGAAATAATATGGCCTTAGTAGCTGATGCTCCTAAAACCCTACTACACCAACAACATGGGATATAAAATTTGATATATTTAGTGCAGCAAGATTTCCAGTCTGTATTTCTTATATCTCACCACTTCTTGCGTCGATGTTTTTGGAAGTGTAATGCATCTGCTTTAACGCTTTAGCAAGAATCTGTTGGCGGTCGCGATGTTGAGTCATGGCCGAGATATACGCCAGAAGCATTTCTCTTCAGAATATACTGCCATTATTGCTCCGGTTATAATCTCTCTGCGCGGGTAGCACAGTGGTATCGAAAAGGCCTGGCTTCGAATCCATTCAATAACACAAGGAAATTTTATGGACCTTTTTTCACTCCGTGGCTGAGTTTGTCGGTCTCAGGCGTAGGTGGCGTTTCTATTAACAGAAAAAATTAGGTTTTTCGTCCAGCAAAACAGGCAAATCCACCAGAGAACGCATAATTTAACGACACAATACACATGGGTAGTTGATGTGACTTTATAGGTGACCCTAATATAATAGTTTAGTTTTTCCGGTTATAATCTTTGTTATGAAACACAGCAGTCGCCTTTCTCCGATGAACGTTTGGATTCTACGTAGCAATATGGAATTTGGTTAATTCTGTTGTTCGAAGAGCTGCATGAAGGCGCAACTGGACGCTAACTCATTTCAGAAGCCAGAATTCCGCAACGAAGATCCTTTTGAGATTGCACTTGAGACTCAGGCCCTTGCGTAACACAAGCACAAACCTTACGATATCTCCAGTTCTAGTGAGCCGATTTACAAGATTCAAACGCCATTCGTTTGAATTTCGTCCAACTGCATTAAAAATACAAGAAAACAAGCAAAAATACCGCGTGTATACCTTATACGCATGAAAGATGCTTTATTTTATGTGAAAACATCATTGGCTTGGAAGAGGTCGGCGAAATCCATGCCAACAGCCCCTAATTACCCATTCGATTGTAGCCATTTGTTTAATAGTATGACGTTACAATCCTGCAGTATGAAGACTTCCTGCAGGAAGTCTTCATTGCAATCATACTTCTTGCAGTTACTACTGCAGGAGGTATGATTGCAACATTACAAGTACTGTATTTGTAAACAATTTCTTTTTTTGTTTCGCATTTTCAGTATATTCCATTCTCCAGTTCGAGTGAACCGATTTACAAAATTCAAATTAGAAAAAAAATACAAAAATTACAAAAAAAAAAAAAAAACAGTCGGTGCAGCTACAGACGTGTTCACATCAATAATTTTCGAAAATACTGTATTTGTAAACAATTTCTTTTTTTGTTTCGCATTTTCAGTATATTCCATTCTCCAGTTCGAGTGAACCGATTTACAAAATTCAAATTAGAAAAAAAATACAAAAATTACAAAAAAAAAAAAAAAACAGTCGGTGCAGCTACAGACGTGTTCACATCAATAATTTTCGAAAATGTAATTTGAGTGTTCAACGATGCCTAAATCAAGTACAGAGCGTTCTCAAGAGTATCGAGCAAGAATGAAAGCGACAAAACCTAAGAAAATAAAGACGAAGATCGCAAGTATCAGGTTCCCCAATCGAAGCTTTTTTCTAGAGACATTTAGATACGTTGCAATCGCAAGTATACGTCTCTTACTTTAGTTATAAATCCATTGTAGGTTCCCCAAGGGGTTTCACATAAAACCATCTATTCTTGTCATGTATCAACTTTTATTTTGCTGAAATCAGATTTATTTGATATTTGCTTTATTCCCCTTTTTGATTTACAGCCAAATTTACCCACCCTTATCTGATGTTAGCTACTTTTACTTTTATTTTTTATTACATGTCACTTTTTATATTACAGATCACTTTTTAATTACTTATTTCTATCCTTTTCCTTTTAGCTTTGGGCATTCTGTGTAACTTACACTTCCATCATTATATTTATTTAAAATATTATATATACAGGCAGTTCTCGCTTTAGGAGTTCCTGGGTTTACGAGTTTTTTTTCCCCAAGTATCAACAAAATCGAAAATATGAACATTAATTGCAAAAAATGAATGTTAAACATTCATAAATACCGCATTCCAAACCACGTGCGTAGCTATACAATAGAGTGTACCACGTTTTATGGTATTAATCAGTTCCAGAAACGCGTGTCCATCGTATCGTTAAAATATCGTAATGCGAACCCAATAACACATTGTTTTTTGGTAATTCGTTTCAAAATCTCGGAAGTTGAAATTTTCGCTTTATAACTAAGCTATTTATCTCCCTAAAATGTTATTTTTAAGGTCACGAGTCCTTAAGAACATATAAAAGGTCGTGAGCGTGGTTTATAAATTATATTAGTTACCAATTCAAATCATTAAAATGCACTACACTTTCATCGTTATCATATGTTCCGTTATGTTGTTGTTGTTATTTGGTTTTTAGGAGCATTAGCAACTAAGGCCATATTGCTCCGGGATATGCGGTGGTCATTCCCTGACCTTTCTGCATCCTCCGTATTTGGTGGTGACGGGCTCGAACCCCGGTCTAATCAAGAAGCGTGTGCTAGGCACTGTTGCTCCTTCCCACCTGGCTACGGAGGCGCCTGTTCCTTTATAAGAATCAATTTTAAACGCTTTTGTGATATTTTTCTAAAGCACATTTTTGGAGGTCACGACCATAAAACAATAAAAACAATTTGCACTTTCCCGTTTATTGGGCTTTTCTGTTACTGCAAGCAATTATAAACGGGTAGTAAACTCGATCTTCTTGCATTTGCGAAAATACCGATAGCGGGAATTGTGCGGTTTTTTACGTTATTATGGTGAAAGGTGATTCGTCAATCGTATGAAAAACATATAAATAAGTTTTCAGAATCTTCTCTTCATTCCTTTTTTTTTTAAGCTTCCTAAACTTGTTACTCCGCTCAAATCGAGTTAGTTGCAATTTGTGCATTCCGTTAAAAAATGCTCTTTTTTTTTTTTTTTTTTTTTTTTATGAAAACCCCAAACACGAAAGGTTTCAAAACCTATAGTACTTAGTACCGTGCATAGGTTGAAAGAGAAGTATGGGAGGGGGATGGGGGGATGCCTAGAAACTTTGCTCTAGAGAATAAACATGGGTTTCACCACTTCAAGCCTCCAATAAGCAAAGTGGTGGTATTGCACCGGTTGATGAGAGTCATCTACCACCTTGTATGCATGCTATTGAAATTTATAAAGAAAAGAGAAGCAAATCTTGGAAACAAACGCCTCTTGAAGCATTTCTGAAGAAGACGATTCCTTGTGCAACAAACCGAGTGCCGAGTCAATAATGAGTTATCAACAAGTGTGCATTTAGTCGATGATGATGAAGAATAAACATTCTTTGACATTTATAAGTCGTAAATAATTTCTTTATTATTATAATTTACTTGATTTTACAGGCTACGTTTTCATTTCTTTCGATAAATCAATCATTGTTTAAACATAAACTAATTTCATTGTTAAGAACGTAACCCTTATTTTTAACTTTATGTCTGTGGGATATAAATTCCCGCTTTACCAGTTTTCGCCTTAAGAGCGCGCGCTAGGAACGAATTAACTCGTAAAGTCCAGAACTACCTGTGTATATATATATATATATATACACACACACCTATTGCCATCACTATATCCCTCCGTTTGTCAGTTCGTACGCCCGCACGTAACAGAGGGACTCCTAGTGGACAGATTTTCATGAAATTTTATATTTAAGCCCTTTAAAAATATTTGTCGAGACATAATTTCATTAAATTCGGGCAACTTGAAATCTGGCAATTATTACTTTTTTTTTCTATACAAATGTATGGAAAAAGAAATTAATACATTAAATGTAGTAGTTTTAACGCAGCATTGTTAGCTTTAAACAGTCAAGCACGCTTTGCTTGTATTGTTATGTAAGACTCGTGAACAGTGTCGCTTATGAACACGCACAGAGAGAGAGAGAGAGACTTAAAAGTATATGGGAGAAGGGTAATAAATAGTATGCAGTTTATTATGTAATTAAACTGAACGGCTAAATTCATAAAAAATACAACTATAGAGTGTTATTAAGTGTTTATAACATTATAATCTTATTAATTAATTGATAAAGAGATAACTATATTTCCTTCCCACTACTATTAATCACAGAAAAAGAACAAAAATTCAATTAATTTAAGGAAAAAAAAAAAAAAATGAACCCGCCTGAATCGTAATGCACTGCCTACATTAACTTGTTTATCTAAGATGTCAGGTTCGGTTAAGATATTCCAAAGCTGTCCTGAGAGTAAATTCAACGAATAATATCACGCATCAAATCGATTAATTTACTGGCGAACCACAGCAAAGTAGTTAGAGGCCGACCATCGGTGAAGCAGTTTTCTGAGAGAACCAGAAAATGTAAAAAAAAAAAAAAAAAAAAAAGTAGCAGACTGGATTTACTAGTTATGCATAAGATTCTTATCATTCAATTTCTATACTTATATATTCTTTTCAAATAACTAAACTAATTTGACTACAGTTATATAAAAATAAAGTACTTCAGTATTTTCTCTATTTTACAGCTTGCACAACCTGCAAGGGTCTTAGGACTTATCCTGATCCACTGCGTGGCTACCGGAGTAGGCATGATGGAATACTTCAAAGACAAGGTATCAGACCATTTCATTTCAATTATATAAAACAAACCACTGTATTAAGATCTAAATATGAACGTCGAGGAAGAAGAATACATTTAAAATCTATAGAAAAACCAGGGGGAAAAAAGCGTAGAACAGAAGCTGTCAAATATTCATGCCTGCAAGTATTCTCATACGCATCAAGAATTTGCTATATTATTATTGACTTGTAGCGCAGTGTGAAAACTTAAAAACAGGATGCAGCCTGCAACATAAATAGGGGGAATGTTAGCTTTTAAATTTTTAATTTGTTTGTGTGTTAGTGGTTAAGAGCCAAGACAATTAAGACTACGAGGTGTACATATATTTTGTCTGTGATTACGTGCATTCTTCTGCAGTCGTTTGCAGGACGAAAAAGCAATTTCCGAGAGAGAGAGAGAGAGAAAAGTTATCGCGTGGCATCCGCTAACTCAGCTAGGTTGTGAAAAAAAATGCTTCCTGCAAGGGTAATTAATTTCTTGTAACTTTTTTGAAAGCAGCTTACTGAGAAAACCCAGCTCAGCCAACTGGTCATCAAAATGGCTGGCTCTAAATAACACTTCTCCAACATTGTCCCAAGTAATGCTCAAGGAAACCTTAAAAGGTTGGTTGGTGTTCGTTAGGCGCCAGCTTGCGCAAACTAAGGCTATGAGGCATGCGTAATGGCGTTAGTATATTGTGCCTGTAACAGTTTATATTCTTTGATAGATTTGCCTGTTTTCTGAACAAGCATTCAAGTTTCTGGGAGATATAAGCCATGCAACCCTCGCTCGACACCAACTATCTCGGCCATGAAGAAAAAAAAAAGGTAATAAAAGTCCCTTCGGTCGAGAAGGGATTGGAACCCAGGCTTTTTCCGCACTGTTTGGAGTGACGGCAATCATAATCAACGTGCTAACCGCGAGAACCTCACGGCAGCTTCAAAACATTTCAGCATTATAAATATTGAAATAAAGTTAAATTATAAAAAAGACAAGCTTCTATTTAGCGTTACTTTATTGTACTTAACTAGAGTACATAATTAATGAAAAATAATTCACCATGACCATATAGTAGTGCTTGGAAAAACTTTATTTAGAGTCGGAGCTAAGAAGCTGAAGCTCAGATGCTAGTGAATCTTCAGAGTGGAAAAAAAGTCAGAGTGAAGGAAAAAAAGGGGGGGACACGCAGTTTTCGGGAATTTCTGGAAGAATTTGCCCTATTAGGAGCCTGGCTCGTTCATAGGTCAACTTCCCATGCTGAATATTAGCACGTTTTAATTCTTTGCTTTAAATCAGTATGGGATTATAATAAAAAGAATATAATACATACCATAAATTGCATAGAACTGATAGGAAGGTGAAGCATAATGAGTTCATATAAATGAAGACTTAATAGTTCTAGAGAGCACTGTAGCAGATGCAGGTAGTCAAATCCCAGATCCTGCTAAAGCCAGTTGCAGACTAGACGGCGTAGAAGGCTCCGTTTAAGCAGTTATAATGAAGAATCAGCACGGATGGATCGTGTAATGCAGATTGCTATCATTTACTTTATTTTTTTTTTTTATTTTCCAGAAGAAATTCAATAGGATACTTGATAAGTATCCTATGTGAAAGCACTTTTACTACTACATTAAATTCATGTAATTTCTCTTATGTTTCCCCAAAGACCTGAACAGGGTTTCAGTAGAACCTCAAAATGTTGCTAATATTTTAAGCGTAGATTAATGTGGCAAAGCTTCAAAAAATACATTTTAAAATACATGCACGTGGTATAAATGGCAAATAATTTCTCACATCAATGATACAAGAAATTTTATGTGCACTTTTCACAAAGTGATTGATATAGTCGGTCTCAGGCAAGGATCGCACGGTTTTTCTCCCAAAATTTAGAGTTTTTAATTCAGCCAGAAAACAGAAAACAGACTGAAGAATACGAGCAACTACAAACACAGTGTACTGACATATCAGTCTTCGTTGGATATGCTTAACCTCATACATGTTTCCTAGTTAGTAAGTCATCCCTGAATTCATTTTCCCCAAATGCAAGACTCCGTTATAGTGCACTCCGTTGCAGCATTCTTTAATACAACTGGGTGCACTATAGAAGCCTTACCGTCTCTCAGCCTCATTAGTTTTTCTGTCGCTTTTCAGATTTCTTTATATCATTAATCTTATAGAAATATGGCATTTCTGTTTTCCCCTGATTAAATACCTGTTCAAGTCATGAATTATTACCTTGTAATCCATTAACGTTTTATCATTGCAAGTTATCATTTTTAACCAGAATTCTCTTTGTATGGTTTCAGATTATGAACTGGAAACTGCAAAATGTTGGTATGAATCCCTCAGCTGAACAGTACCTTGTACTCCACAAATTTGGAGCGGTAAGTGTTATTTTGAATGTCCTAATGAAAAAAGCAATATAGTATAATAGCTGATTATTATAATAACAAATTGTCTTTTGAAAAGAAAAACGCTCACCATTCAATTCTTTTATTACTGTCCTCTCATGATGCGTAAGATGTTCTAATTGCAATGTGATAGGACCAAAGTTAAAGTGTATATCAACGCCCATCATCAGCAACACACACATCAAAACCTTAATTTCGATCAGTTATTGAGCTAGTGATCTGTAACAGAAAAAATTAAATAACCACTTAAATAATGACGTTCTGAGCTCCAAAAAACGACAGTTCAAACATTGACACTGGTTTTAAAAATTCAAAACAGAAAACATACCTTACTGGTTTTTAAAAAAAAATTAAACAGAAACCCATACCTTAGCGATTTGAGGAATTCATCGAAAAATCGAATTTACACTACTGAAAACTTAATTCTATTAGAAATTCTGTACAGTATAACGAAGAATACTAGAATTATCGATAGGCAATGTGGAGAACTTTATCCATATACATACAGCAGCTCTCAAATGATGTTCTGCTGTGCCTTCAGATTTTAAAAATATGGAAATACAACCCAGGAAGTGATACATTCTGAAGCTTCTTTTGCCTTTTCTAAGAAGTATTGCACTACCCAACAACGCGTTACCACAAATTCTTGATCATATTAGAGAAAACAAAAGTGGCAGAGTACTGTGATACTTTCTTATATATATATATATATGACATACACACATATATATATGTGTGTGTGTGCATGAAGGAATTAATGGGTTTGATAAAAGTGCAATTTACAAAAATGCCAAAAACTAAAAGCGTAAGGATAGCAGAAATAAGAAAAGTTGTAGGTTTGAAAAAAAGGAAAGAATGTGAATATCCTATATATTATATAGTATGAATCAGAGCTGTAATCAGAGGTAAATTTCTCTTATTATTTTACCTATATATTATAATGATTTAAGTGAATTATAGGCTAAATTGAAAAGCCAATTAGAGAGGGAACTGTAAAGTAAAATAATTAATATAAAGTGATCACTTTATATTAATTATTTTTTGCCAAAATAAACTCATATTTATATATACCTGTGTAAACATTACACAGGTATATATAAATATGAGTTTATTTTGGCAAAAAATAATTAATATAAAGTGATCACTTTATATTAATTATATATTGTAAAAAACTTGTTTTTATATATATATATACACTGGTGTTCAAAGTGCATCACCCCTTAAAATTGTAATTGTCACCCGAATAACGTAGGTATATTGCAATATTTCTTACAGATTGCATCTATAAGATTGACACGCGTAGATGATGACGTAATATTGCATCAGCTGTGACTTTCAGCTATATAAGGAATGACTGCAAGAGTTTTTGCAGTCATTCCTTGCTTGTGCCAGGATGGCGAGTTACGTGCAGTTGACGCCACGAAGAAAGAGTGCTATTGTTGCTTTATGTGAGGAAGGATGTTCTTCCAGTCATATTGCTTATAGACTGTCTTGTAATCATAGTGGCATTTGTGGAAGGCGCCACCGGTGGTTTCCCACATCTGCGCCACGGTACTTTGTGAAGAATTACAGAAGCTCTGTAAAAGCCAGAAAAAATGTGGTGTCTGGTTTGTGACAGAGTAGTGCTATGTTCTGTTTCTAGCTGTTGGCCGCAGGTCCCCTAAGGGAACCCCACGTTGCCCGCCACCACCAGTGGGAGGTGAGCCAGGCTGCCCATTATACTCTGGCTGGCTTCCGCCAGGGTTGCCTGAGCTTCCTGACGGAGACCAAGTAAAAAAAAATAATAATAAATAAAATAAAATAAAAATAAAATAATAGAGAGAGAGAGGGGGGGGGGAATAGAAGAAGAGAGGATTGAAAGGGGAATGCTTTTGGGTGGGTTGATAGGGGAGAATTAATCCACCCTACTTTAGGCGAAGTATAGGAAAGGGTGTGGGTTTAAAAGTCACAGGGGACAGGCGCCCCTGTGTAATTGCCAATGGCATAGTGCCTGTAAATCCCGCATTGTGGTCAGTGCCAGCAATCCCGCACCTAGATCGGTGCCAGCAGTATATCCTACCCATTTCGGGTTTGCAATGACTTTTAAATCCCGCACTCCGAGGAATGCCAGCGTCCTGCACCTTGGATGGTGCCTGAAATAAATCCTATCCTATTAGGGTTAGCATGTTCATGTCTGTGTTGGTCTTGGGGGGTGGGTGGGATGGAGAGTTATCCCACACCGGTCTGGTTTAGTTCTTGGGCTCTGAGTTCTGCAATCTTAGCTCGCTTAAGTGCAAATGTTTCCTGCGCGTAGGTGGTTAATGCCTTACAGGTATCTTCCTTGAGTAGCAAAGTGAATTCTTGATTGCGAGGGTTCATTGTATTGTGGTGAGGAATTTAAGCCTAATGTTGTCGTAGCTGGGACACTCATACATGAGGTGCCCCCAGGACTCCTCTTCGCCGCAGAGACAACGTGGATGATTCTCGATTCCCATGGCAGTCAGTATTTGTTGGAAGGATCCATGCCCGGTGATGATAAAGGTCACATGGAGGCCAGGCGAAAACCAGGGTGGAAGTTCTGGGTGAGTTGAACTTATAGATGGAAGGAATCGTTTTGTGATGGCCCCCTTTGTTGTGGTGTCTCAGTCATGTTGCCTTACAGATGTTGGGTTATCAGTTGTCTTTCCTTCCTGGGGCCGTTTGTGGTGTCAAGTTGAAAATTAAGCAGTTAGATTGGAGCTCCGTTCCTTAAATGACAAAAAAGTCCTCTTTTCACCACTTCTAGGTATAGTGGCTGGCATCCAGTTAATACCTGCAGAGCAGGGGTGCTGACGGTGTGGCACGCCCTGCAAATTGAAAGGAGCATGAACCTCTGGATTGAATCCAGCTTACGTTTGTTTCTTGCTAGAATGGCTTTTCGGTACCAGATGGAGGCACTATAACACACAATTGGCACATATACCGCTTGGTATATGAGAGTAAGAGCCTTGTGTTTCAGCCCCCAGTCTGCCCTCCTGACCCGCCTTATCATAGCAGTGTACCTTTGAATTTTGTTGGCTAGATACGGAAGGTAAGCCCCGAGTCTAAGAAGATACCTAGGAGCTTGACTTCAGTGTGCAGTCGTATGGGTATAAAGTTTAATTTTATTGTAGGCGGTCTTGTGATTTGTAGCCTGCCTTTAAGGAGTATAGATTTTGTCTTCTCTCCCGAAATGGTAAGGTTGTGCAGGGCTGCCCAGTTCTGGAATTTCACCAGTTTTCCATTTGGCATTGTCTCCAGTGTCGCCTGGTATTAGCACAAACCAAAAGGACAAGATCATCCGCGAAGGCCAAGGGCTCAACTCCCCCCCCCCCCCCACACACACCAGGTTCATTCCCAGGAACTCGTCCAGGAATATAGACCAGAGGAACGGGCCAAGCACAGAGCCCTGCGGACAGCCTCGATCGATGTACCTAGTCACTGTCTGGAATATGTTGGTAACTTTGACTTTTCTACCAGTTAGATATGACCTTAAGCTGTTGTATAGGTTGTTGGAAACATTTGACTGCCGAAGCCTCCGAAGAAAACGGGGCCACCATAGTCGATCAAAGGTCCCAGCAAAGTCTACCATGATTGCAAGGGAGTACTTAAAGGCTGTGTGGGTTGCTTGAGTGATTAATCTGTTGATGGCATCTTCTGTGCAGAAACCTGCTTTAAATCCAAATTGCTTGTCACTTGGCAGTTTTTGTTCTTCATATCTGGCGGTTAAGCGAAATAGGAGCAGGCGTTCTTGTAACTTGGCCAATACAGACAGCAAGGTAATCGGGCGGTAGGGAGGTTGGAATTTGTGGTGGCTTGTCGGGACTTTTCAACATAAATTTCATGGTTGCCGTTTTCCAGGATGTTGGAAAGGTGCCTTCTGTCAGGCGCCTATTTAGAAGGCTTAGGAGAGTAACAGGATAGTATTCTGCAAATTTTTTAACCACATCCACTTTCAGCAGAGCTGCACCAGGTGTTTTTCCTTCTTTCATTTTGTTTATTGCCAAGTCCATCTCAATGTTAGTGTAGGGGGATTCCACAGAGGCAGGATGATAGTTGTAATTTTAATCTACTATTTCTTGTTTTTGTTGAGTCATAGCTGCAGCTTCAATGGGATAAATGGTGTCTAGAATATTGTTAATGCTATCCTTCCAGGTATAAGTAGAGGAGCCATCCATCTTTAGGGTCATGTCGAGTACCTCTCCTCGCGGCAGCTTGTTTGTTACGATCCTGAAAACGATGCCCCAGGGGTCCTTATTCCCAGAAGTGGATACCAGGGTTTGCCACGTTTGCTTTTTACTTTTACGTATTAGCTTTGTGTATTCATTTCTGACAATGCGGTAAGCCTCCCTGGCGGCATCTACCTCATGGGGAGGTAGCCTTGATCGAGCCTGCTGGAACATTTTTCTTGCATGGTGGACTCTTCTTCTGAGATCCTGTAGTTGGGGATTCCACCAGGGAACTGCATACCGGTAGGGCCTTCTGCGTAGGATGGAGAGATCACATGCAGATCTTATGGCAGTGGTAATAATCCGTACGCAATCGTCTGAAGGGAGTGCTTCAGGGAGTGGAGTGTCTTCAGGAAGTCTTCTTGTCAGCTCAGTCCGAAAGCGTTGCCAGTCTGCCTTTTTTTTTTGAATTGTATCGTATCACATCTCGTGGGATCGCAGGGGTCCATTCCACAGAGCGAACCAGAGAAAATGATATCGCTCTGTGGTCCGACGTGGTCCAAGCTTCTTGTACAGTCCATTTGGCTAGTTTGTTGGCAATATCTGGGGTGGCTGCTGTAACATCTATGTAGCTCTCCCAAAGGGGGCCACTGTAAGTTGGAAGTTGATCTGGGCGGTTTATTACTGGAGACCTGTGGCTAGAAAGAATTCTTCTAGTTTTGCACCATTTCGTTGGGCAGATCTGTCAGGAGTGCGATTGTGCCAGAGTAGAAATTTGTAGTTTGCATCCATGGCTATTATTAGTCATCCCCCCCCCCCCCCGGAGAGTCTCAAGAGCCGTCCAAATGGTTGAGATCGCTGGAGTGATGTCCTCACCAGGGTGAGTATATATTGTTAATAGGAACAAGGACTCTAACTGAGTTATGGTTTGTGCACAGGCACTGTTTTCAGTGCAGAGTGGCGTAATCGTTGTTGTACTGATTTCTGGGTTCCTGATGATTATTGCTGCTCATATGGGTTGTCGGTTTTACAGTAGACCATTTTATAGGATGCAAGGTAACCTGTGACCACATCTGAGCGAACATACGGTTCCTGTAATAAGGCCACATCCATTTGGTTTTCCTCTATTTCCACTTTTAGTTGGTCAGCTACCAGCCTCGCTCTTTGCGCGTTCAGTTGAACTATTTTTATTTCATGTTGGCAGTTTGTAGAGGGGCCTCTATCCATAGTTGATTCTCATTTGGTATTAGCTTTTGGCTTTTAGGTATACCGGACAGTTCCCATCCCTGATTCAGTGTTGACGAGGAGCTTTCACTGCTTTGCAGTTTGTACAGACTGGGAGCTGGTATTTTGCTGGGCAGTATGTGTATTTGTGCCTTTTGGGCACAGCAGCCACATGTTGAATCACGCTGGTTGCATGTATGTGATGTGTG
The DNA here is from genome assembly GCF_048544385.1 of Mastigoproctus giganteus. Lineage (NCBI taxonomy): Eukaryota > Metazoa > Arthropoda > Arachnida > Uropygi > Thelyphonidae > Mastigoproctus > Mastigoproctus giganteus. Next base: position 104,140,710 of record NC_143585.1, on the reverse strand, counting down.
GTCACAGCGAAGGCACTTGTAACATTTCGTAACCGAAATATGCTCCTTAAACCTATGGCTTCCCCAGCCTATGAAAATGCGACTCTGTGTGTCTTGTAATCAAATTATTATTTTAGGGTTACCCGTAATTAAATACATTAACCCGTATTTGTGTCTGTAAATTGCGTATGTTCTATGGTTGATTTTCCTGTTTTGCTGGACGAAAAAACCCCAGTTACTGGGGAGAAAAACCTTGCTATCTACGCCTGAGACCAACTAACTCAGCCACGGAGTGAAAAAAGCCCATTAAAGTTCCTCGCGTCATCGACGGGATTCGAACCCAGGCCTTTTCCACCCGGTGTGGGGAGACGGTGACAATACCACTGTGCTACCCGCGCAGTGTGTCTTGTAATCATAGTGTGCATAGTGTTAGGGTCAGGCGCCACCTGTGATTTCTCACATCTGCGCCATATGTACGCTGTGAAGAAATACAGAACTACCGTAAATGCCAGAAAAGTGTTGTCTGTTGTATATGACATATTGCGTTAGGTTCTGTTGGGTGTCCTGGCATTTGGCCGCGGGGCCCCTGGTGGGACCTCACGTTGCCCGCACACACCGCTAGGAGGTAACCAGGCTGCCCTTTATTCTCTGGCTGGTCTCCGCCAGGGTCTCCTGAGCGTCCTGGACGAAGACCAAGTTAAAAAAAAAAAAAAAAAAAAAAAAAAAGAGAGAGGAAGAGAAGAGAAGGCCTGGGGAACAAGAGGGGGGGGTCTGAATGTGAGGAACAAGCTAAAGTGGACAGATAGAGAAGGCAGTCCACCCGAGTAAGGAGAAATAGGGGATGCGTAGAGGGATCAAAAGTCACAGGAGCAGGCGCCACTGTGCGAGTGCCAAAGGCCAAGCACTCTCTGGGGGTCAGCTTTTCAAGGAGTGCCAACCATGATGATGCCAGCATAGTATTTTAATCTTCAGTCTTACTCTTTTATCAGTTGGGAAAATGCTATCCGACCCCAGTTTGTGTTTGCACTTGAAGGTCGTTGTTCTGAGCAGCTCTAAGTTCAGCAAACTTTGCCCGTCTGATGGTAAAGACAGCTTGTGCGTAACTCGTTAAGGCTTTGTATGTTGTTTCATTCTGAAGCAGGTATGTTTCATGGTTACGAGGGTTCTCCTGGATTTCAGTAAAAAAATTGAGCCTACAATCATCGTAAGCAGGGCACTCATACATGACATGCCCCCATGACTCCTCTTCGCCACAGTGGCAGAATGGATTGCTTTCAATTCCCATTGCTGTCAATTTTTGTTGAAAGGGCCCATGTCCTGTGATCAGGAATGTAACTTGCAGACCAGGTGAAAACCACCTGGTCTGCAACACCTGGATGGGAGGAATCTTCTGGTAATTTCTCCTTTGGGCGTGGTTTCCCATGAATGCTGCCAAATTCCTTGAAGGTGTGTGAAGATACGTTTTCTTTCTTGTTTCAAGTCATTGGTAAGCTGCAGTTGAAGATTTAACAACTGTGTCGGAATTCCCTTCTTTAATCGATGGTAAAGTCCCCTTTTAATCACCTCAAGATAGAGTGGCAAGCATCCAGTAATAACCTGTAGGGCAGGGGTGCTGTCAGTGCGACATGCCCTGCAGATAGATAACATCATGAATCTTTGTATTGAGTCAAGTTTACGCTTGTTCTTTTCCAGGATGGCCTTTGTACACCAAACTGAGGCTCCATAACACACAATTGGGAGAAACGCCGCTTTATAGATGAGAGACAAAGCTTTATGCTTCAAACCCCAGTCCGCTCTGCTGACTCTTCTTATCATAGCCGTATACTTTCGGATTTTTGTGGATAAGTACTTCAGATGAGAGTGAAAGGTAAGACCGGTGTCAATGTAGATTCCCAGGTATTTGACTTCTGTGTAGAGACGTATAGGGATGTTATTTAACTTCATTGTTGGAGGCCTGCGTATTTGTAGCTTTCCTTTGAGGAGAATCTATTTTGTTTTCTCACCAGAAATTGAGAGGTTGTGGAGTGCTGCCCAGTTTTGGAGCTTTTCCAGAGCTGTATTTGCTTTTTCTTCCAGTGCCGCTCTTGTGTCACCTTGCACCACTAGAACAAGATCATCAGCGAAGGCTAAGGGTCTGGCTCCACCCAGATCAAACCCCAGGAACTCGTCCAGAACAATGGACCAGAGGAATGGCCCAAGGACAGAGCCCTGGGGGCAACCCCGGTGAACGCATCTTGTCATAGTCTGGTATTTGTTTACAACTTGTAATTTTCTATTGCTGAGATAGGATTTTAGACTATTGTATAGGTTTTTGGACGTGTTTGCCTGCCGAAGCCTCCGAAGGACACTGGGCCACCACAGTCGATCGAAGGCACCAGCAAAGTCCACCATGATGGCTAGAGTATACTTTGAAGTTGTATGTGTGGCCTGGGTAATCAAGTTGTGTATAGCGTCTTCAGTGCTGGAGCCTGTCTTGAATCCAAACTGACATGGTAAGGTGAGTTGCTTATCGGTATAGCAGATGGAAAGGCGATACAGCAGAAGTCGTTCTAGAAGCTTGGCCAAAACGGAGAGCAGAGCAATTGGTCGGTAGGAAGCAGGAAGTTGGGGCGGTTTATCTGGATTTTTCAGGATCAGCTTGAGAGTAGCAGTCGTCCAGGGTACAGGGAAAGTTCCTTCAGCAAGGCACCTGTTGAGGAGGCTCAAGAGTGTGGTGGGATAGACTTCAGCGAATTTCTTGACTACGTCGACTTCGAGTAAGTCAGCACCTGGCGTTTTGCCATCTTTCATTTTAGCCAGAGCCATATTCATCTCTAACATAGTGAAGGGCGGTTCTGTAGCCTCTGGCTGATAAGCTTGATTACTGTCGATGAACTGCTGTTGCTCCAGTGACATCGCTGTAAATTCAGTAGGGTAAATGGAATCAAGAATATTGTTTATTGAGTCAGACCAGGTAAAGGTTGAAGAGCCACCCGGTTTGAGAGTTGTACTAAGAACCTCACCTCTAGGCAGCCTATTGGTGACGATGCGGAACACGATGCCCCATGGGTCTTCATTGCCAATAGTAGAGACCAGGGTGTGCCATGATTCCTTCTTACACTTACGAATTTCCTTGGTGTACATGTTTCGAACTACCCGATATGCCTCCCGGGCAGCTTCAACTTCATGTGGGAGAAGATGGGCACGTGCACGTTGGTAAGTTTTCCTGGCTTGTTGTGCCCTCTTTCTTAAGTCCCGAAGGTCTGTATTCCACCAGGGGACAGCATAGCGGTATGGCCTCCTACGCGGAATGGACAGATCACAGGCACTTTTGATGATGGCAGTAATATTGCGTACACAGTGATCTGGCGAGAGTGAAGCTGGTAGAGGAACATCATCCGGTAGCCTTCTGGACAGTTCCACAAGGAAGCGTTGCCAATCCGCTTTTTTGGTGTTATAACGCACAATGTCCTTTGGAATCGATGCGCCGCGTTCCACCGAGCGAACAAGGGAGAATGTGATCGCTCTGTGGTCTGAAGTGGTCCAGGACTCCTGGACCGTCCAGCCGGAAAGTTTGTTGGCTAAGTCAGGCGTAGCCATTGTGATATCAATTTCGCTCTCCCAGAGTGGGCCACTGTAAGTGGGTAGATGTCCTGGGCGGTTTAAGATTTGTAAGCCTGATGTGAGGATAAGGTCCTCCAGTCTTGAGCCATTTCCTAGGGCATTCCTATCTGGTGCCTGACTGTGCCAGAGTGGCGAGCGACAGTTTGAGTCCATGCCTATCAGTAGATGCCCACCCGGGAGGAGCTGGAGTGCCATTTCAATCAGAGAGATCGCAGAAGTGATGTCTTCACCTGGATGGCTGTAGAGAGAGAGGATGAACAGTGATCCAAGAGATGTCATGATTTGGGCACAGGCACTGATGGAAGTGCATAGTGGGGTGATCTTGGTTGCTGTGATATCAGGGTTTCTGATGACAATCGCAGCCCATGGTTGGTCATTTGTACAGTGGATAATTTTATATGATGAGGGGTAGCCCATAACCAGAGCGAACATAGGGCACCTGGAGCAGGATTAGATCTATTTGTTTTTCCTCAGCCTTTATCTTCAGCTGGTCTGCAACAACTCTTGCTCTCTGCGCATTTAATTGTACAATTCTTATCTCTAGTTGGTAATTGGGAGAAAGAATTCTATCCATAATTTATTCGCATTTGGTAAAGACTCTTTACTTTTAGATAGACAGGGCAGTTGGTATCTCGGATGGAATGTTGGTGTGGAGCCTTTGCAGCCTTGCAATTTGCGCAGCTTGGCAGCTGATCTCTGACAGGACAATCCTTATAGTCGTGTCCCTTTTGGGCACAGTGGCCACATGTGGATTCACGCTGATTGCAAGTATGTGAGGTATGGCCAAAGCGGAGACACCTGTAACATCTGCGGACAGGAATATATTCTTTGAATCTATGGCTACCCCATCCAATGAATATTCTGTTTTGAGCTCCCAGAATTTGCCATGCTCTGGTTGATAGTTCGATTACCCAGTTTACGTTTGTAGGTGACTTGGTCTTCGTTTTGTATTTCGGAATAATATCATCCACGCTAGCCTCATCTTGCAGGTATATACTTAGATTTTTATTAAAGATCTCGGCTTTGAGCTCCTCTGGTGTTAAGCTCTCGTCCACATCAAAGATCATAACTGAAGGCCCTTTTTTCTTTGGGGCTACTGCCCTAAGCCCGAAATTTGTCATGTCGGCATTATTCAGGATGGTTTGTGCCTCCTCCCTGGTGTCTGTTTCTATTAAGACTCCTGGATGCCTGGTCTTTCTAATACTCTTTATTTTTACAGTTTTCATCTGCTCCTTGAAGTTTTTTGTGAGTGCTTCCTTGACCGCTTCACTGGTATCTAAATGTGCGTCTTCCACTGGTTTAACCAAAATAACATGTGATTCAGGCTTTCTTACCACCTTTCGGTTTTGTACTTTTCCTGGTTGGTTAGGCACATATTGAGCTCCATTCCTCAACGCCTCTGAAAAGGAGCGGGGGCGTTGTTGCATTTGTTTTTCCCCCTCCTGTGTGAGAACTTCGATTTTTGCTTTCAGCCTCTCGTGGTCGACGTGCAATTTTTGGACCACTGTCTCCATTTTACTGAAGATCTCTATCACATCAGTTCTAATGGCAGCAGTAATTCTACTTGATTGCTTAGCCATGTATTTTTTTAGGGTTCCTCTAATGGCAATAATCTGTTCCACTGGAGTCCCAGTCAACGGGGGAACCTGGGTAATAGGGGGTTCCTGACTCTTTTTTCCTTCATGCTCAGTTTCCTGACTCTTTTGTTCTTCATGGTCAGATTCGCTGAATGATTCATTGCCAGCCTCTTCAGAGACTTCCTTCGTTGTTGGGACGTCTGTAGCAGACCTTCTTCTACCCTTCTCTTTCTTCTTGGCCTTGGTCTTTGTAGGTTTATTCATACCTTCCCCAGTTGCCGGGGCCTCATTCCTTGAGCGGATTGGGTAATCTGTCTGTCCCTTAACTATCAGTTCAACTTCAGCGTCGCTCATGTTGTTTTAGTGGGTATCTGGATTAACGAGAGGAATACGGATAAACGATTTTCTACTCGTAGTAAGTTGAAGCAGAGCTCGTTATAATTGCCAAAAAACCACAAGTAAGTGGTCAAATAGGGGCTGAACTAAGTTGGCGATTTTTTGGAGGCTGACTTCAATGTTTTAGAAAAATATATTTACATACATTGAAAATAAATGATCAAGTAGGGTAAATTTGTAAGCTCTGGAGATGAATTACCTTATTGTATAGCTTGCCCTTCTTAAGTTCAAACAAGTAAACAACAAACACGGTGCACTATTAGCTACTTTCTATTTCCTGAGAAACAAAAGGCAGAGGGTTGGGGCCTTGTTGCTCGAGGCAGGGATTAGCCTAATTGCGAGTACGTGCAGCAGGGTGGCATTCGCTCTAAGTGCTGTGATACACGTGCATCCGGTCACTACTGCTAAAGCATATAATTATGTCTATCTAAAATTATCAAAAGTAAGTTTACCTCAAAAATTCGGGGCCGATAGTTGGAACTTTTGTATAGATAACATCTTTAGCTTTCAGGATATCCGAAATAATCTACACTTGGTTGCATAATTGCACTTGAAATTAAAGGAAATGTAAGAGCACAAAATCACTAGACTGACACACTCACCGCCCGGCAGCTCTCTCCCCGTGTCTTGTAATCAGTCGACGGTGAGTAAATTTCTTTCCAAACTCAAGAATACTGATTCTGTTGATAGTAAAAAAGAAACCGGACACAAACGAGTCTAAGCCAAAACAGGACCGCGTTTTGAAGCGCTTATGCCTTAAAAACCGTAAAGCTTCTTCGTCTAAGCTGAAAAGAGAATGGGAAGAACATACAGGAGTGGTAGCAAGTGCAGTAACAGTCAGAAGATGCCTCTTCAAAAACGGACTTGTAGCCCGTCGTCCGAAGAAGAAGCCCCTCCTCACACAAAAAATGAAAAAGACCCGATTAATTTGGTGTAAGGAGCATGTCAAATGGACCCCCGAGCAGTGGAAGTCAGTTATTTTCTCGGATGAGAAGAAATTCAACCTGCATGGCTCTGAAGGGAGACAAACGTTTCGCCGTAGACGTGGTGAAGAATACCATCCAGACTGTATGGCTCTAAAGTGAAATTCCCTACCAGCCAAATGATATGGGGGTGCATTTTGTATCGCGAAATAGGTCACCTCCAGTTCATAAAAGGTTCCGTAAATGCTAATGGATACTTTGAAGGCAAAAATTGCTGCCAATCATTAGACATCATTTCAACCTGCCAAGTAAATGCACCTTTCAGGACGACTCTGCACCTTGTCATCGGGCGAAAAGTGTAAGTAGGCACTTCTGTAGTTACTTTAGCTTCATTTCTGCATTAGTAGTTCGACAGTTACAATTGTTACAGGTGAAAAAATGATTGGAAGAACCGTCCATTACAACTGTTAACTGGCCAGGAAACAGCCCGGGCCTGAATCTTATAGAGAACTGTTGGCATCGTGTGGAATCTGCAGTTGCCAGAAAGAAACCAAAGACCCTTCGTGAAGTTCAGGAAGCCATAATTCGCGTTTGGAACCACTAACTATCAGTTGATTATCTTCAGAAATTGATCTTGTCAATGCCTCGACGGTGTGCTGCTGTAATCAGGGTCAGAGGCGGTTCAACTAAATATTAGTTTGCACCTGGTAAACTTTTCAATTTGTTTTCCGTTTAAAATGATAAACAGAAGCAAATTTGGGGCTTCTGATAACATTTCGGCCATAATTGTCGTGTTTACCAAAACTGTTGTATAAAGGTGGCAAATGCTCATTTTGGAATATTTTGAGAGCACCTGTCAAATATTACTTTGCCTGGCCTTAACTATTGATAAATATCTTTTGTTTACGTTTCTATTTGTGACGCTAGTGTAACATACCATCGCGAAAAAGGGTTAGAAATGTGAAATTCCTAGGTGGTGCATTTTCTTTGACCACCAGTGTATATATATATATATATTTGCTGCCTTTTTTTTATTTTTTATATCAGTTCAGATAACGAAACTATAAGCAGAGGTGGAATTCAAACAGAAAACTGTTGTCCTTCTGAGAGGGACATCGCCCTCCAATAAATCTTTATTAGATACGCGTATATCTTAATTTTTTTTTAATTTAGTTGTATTATAGTAACCAATATAATTTATACAATTAGTAAACGCTTTCTGCTAAACGTATAAGAAGAAAAATTTTAATCAGGAGCTTCTTGACATGATGAGTTTATTTATTTGAAGTGTTCAAGTGAAGCTGATTTAGGCGCTCAGCCTCACAACAAATAAACCTTATAAAAGATTCATTTCAGCGCTCAGCCTTACAAGAAATACACCTTATAAAAGATGCATTTCAGCGCTCAGCCTTACAACAAATACACCTTATAAAAGATGCATTTCAGCGCTCAGCCTTACAACAAATACACCTTATAAAAGATGCATTTCAGCGCCCCATGAGCCGAGCTGCCTTCAGAACCTACGAAAACAATGTGACTCGATACTTTTAATCATAAAGATACTTGCATCAGTCGTTAACATCTCATATAAAGTTATAAAGGTGACAGCATTACTCTCGCATGTAGCACAGTAATACAATCACTGTCATTCTACACTGTGTGGAAAAAATCTGAGAGAGAGAGAGCGTATTTAATGACATTAAATGATGCTTACAGTGGACAGATCAATACGATGTAAACTCACCACGGTTGCAGATACATTAATCTCAGCGTTTCGACATTGAGTCCTACAGGTGTCGATTAGCCTCCTGAGGTATTTCCCACCACGCTTCATGCGGCTGGTTCCGCAAAAGATGCGTGGTCTCTGCTGACTGCGAGTGGCTCTGTAGGTGGTGTCCGATCATGGCCCGCACATGCTCGATAAGGGAGAAATCAGAGGCCCTAGCTGACCAAGACAGGTCGTCCACACCACGAAGAAACCCCTGCGTCATATTTTCGGACGTTCTCCTGCTACAAAATGGCGCCAGGCACCCAGGTAAGATAGGGAGAGCGACGGGTACCCGGATCTCGGCGACATAGTGGCGAGCAGTCACACTGACGAACACCATCGACGATAGACTATCAAAACTGATCGCTCCCCACACGATAACACTAGTAGGGCGCGTACCATGTCACACGTGTATGCAGCGATCATGGATCCCAGGCAGGAGCGGGATTCATCGTTGACAACATTCTGTATCCCAGATGGCCCGTGCACGGCACCAGTCCTGACGCTGTTGAAGATGGGAAGCGGTCACAGGTAATCGACGCAATGGCCGGAATGCAAAGTGGCCCCTTCTGCCGGTCTGCGTGCAATAGTACGACGGGTGGTGGGGTGACACCCAGCTGATGTCACACTTCGTTGAATAGCAGCCAGCGTGGCTGCAGGTACGATGTAAACCTGCAGACTACAGAACATGAAACGATTCTCCCGTTCTGTAGTTGTCAGTTGTGCATTGCTACCCATTCGACGAGCAGTCCAGTGAGTTATGGAGCACTCAGCCACAGTTGCCAACACCTGCGTACGGTGGTATTGTCACAGCACACGACAGAGCGACCTTCTAGCCTCTCGAAGGCCGATAACACCATGCCGCATTTTTAAAAAATTCACCGATGGTTTTTCAGAAAAGGGCGTTTCACTTTCTAATGCTGATTTCAGAAATGACCCGTTCGTTTCCTCACGTCAAGTTTTTCAAAAATTACGAAAGAAAATTTGATCTTCACAATTTTTTATTAATTAATTTTGGCAGAATTTGTGCACTGATATTATAACAAAACGCTACTTTTACCAGACTTTTATAGTTAAATACATGTCGAAAACATTATTAAAAAGGACAGTGTGGTAAAAGTACACTAAACATACACCTCTCATTTTAAAACTGATCTAAGATGGGTCAAATTTTCTTTTCTTTGATGTTCTTGCGGATGTTTCTATTTTACAGTCCCTCTTCAGCATCCAAAAACAATTAGCCATCATGTTGACATTCCACCTCCCCTAGTACATCATCTCCATATCTTTAGTGTCCTGGTAAAACCTGTTTTCAATCGTTCCTCTTATCTTCCGCTGTAACATTCTCTCATACAGCTTACATGTGATGTCAGTGTGATGCCTATATAATTGGAGCACTTTTTCCTGTTTTTCCCTTCTTGAACAATGGGATGATTAAACCTTCTTTCCGGTCCTTCGGCACCTGTCTCTCTCATCCCAGCTCTTACGGACAGTCTGTATGTTCACGTTATCTCTGCCTCGCCTGTAGCTTTCAGCATCTCTCCATTTATCTCATCCATACCAGCAGACTTACTTGTCTTGATGTATTTCCATGCCTGCACTACATCACTCCACGTCAAGTCTGTCTGCTCTCTCTCTCCGTATCTTCTCTTCCCTTCCACCCCCTCTTCTATGATCAACCTACCTTTGTCCCTTTTGCTGGCTGTCCTGCACGTTCAACAGATTTTCAAAATACTTACTTCCATGTTTCTCTTATCTCTTCATCCTTGGTTATTAGGTTTTCATTCTCATCCATCAAGTATTTGCTCTGTTCACCATCTCTTCTATTCCTCATCATACCATACAGCGTCTTTTTTTACCGTCGATATCTTGTCGTAGAGATTTACCACTCCATTCTTCCAACCACAGCCTTCTCTCCTCGTTAACTATAATCTTAGCCTCTCTCTCTCTTCACAATTTCATCTCTTTATTCTCATCATTTCTGTTCTGAAAGTAGGTCCTGAATGCATTATTCTTGATTTTCACAGCCTCTCTCGTCATATTATTCCACTATTGGGTTTCTTTCCATCTCCTTCTATTGCTAGTCCTTCCACAAACCTGCTGTGTCAGTCCTACTATACAGTCTTTGAATGCTTTACATTCTGATTCCACGCTGTTCCATATTTTATTTTATTTATTTTTGTTTATTTAAACAGTTACAAAAACAGCAAACAAGCATGCATTAGTGTGCAGCAACAAAAATTACACAGCTCCAAAGCAGATTTTTGGAATACCAATTTCTCAGGTAAAAAACGGAAAATATACATAAATGAAGAAAAAAAGCAATTTAAAGGCTTAGGTGACGAATCCGGTTAGAAATTTCAGTTGCCTCTTGAAGTGTCCAGGGGTATCAAATATCTCCAAGTTTGCTTTGTTAATTAATCTTTCAGTCGTGTAGTAATTGTAATATCCATAATTTGTTCTTGCATAGGATGGTTTAAGTAGTGGATGGTTTCTTAAAACACTTTACGGTGCGTTGAAGTTAATTTGTGAGACGAGGTAAGGGCAATTTATGGTACCACTTAACAGCTGGTTAAATAGGAGTAGATCGGCTTTGTCTCTTCTTTCTTCCAGCGTTTCAAGTCCAAGAATATACATACTCTTGGTAAGGTTTCTCATTATATTCTAATCCACTTGTAAAACAGACGTATTGTATTGCCCTTTTTTTTCGCTACTTTCAATTTCCTGTTTTTCGTAAGCTGCATGTGGGGACAAGACCTGGGAGGCCTATTCTAGGGCTGACCTAACATAAATTTTGTAAAGAAATAGGAACAGTGCCAATTAATTGAAGTCTCAGTTAATTCTATTAAGAAATCCTAGTTTCTTGCTAGCTGCCCTCACAATGTTGATACATGTACGTACATCAAAGGAAAGTAATTCTTATGTAAGTCGGAATTTCGTCTTTCAGACGAAACTCCGACTTTCAAAATCCAAAATAAGTTTAAATACAAAAGTACTGAAAAATTTAGGCATTAAAAGCTTCGAACGTTATAAAACATATAAAAATGCAATGAATAGGGAAGTGTCAAACTTTGGGGAGGATTGACACACAATACACACTAGCTTGTTATTATCAAACATGCGATATCTGTAATAACAACCTGTAATTATCACACCGCACAGTGATAACCATTAATGTGGCTCAATAGCGGTATAAACCATTTAACATTTTTAATGATTATTGGGTAAATACTGTGCTAGCAGAAAACATTTAAAATAAATCGATGGCAAAACAGTATCTTTATAAATACTGTCCGGTTTCGTAGTCCCCCCCCCCCCCGATAAGTTTCAGCAGTCTTCATTTCTTTCAACGATGAAAGCGATGACTATTCCTAAGCTACCATATGAAGGGGATATTTAATATTGTTAACCCAAAGCACTGTGATAGGCCTGTCCGACTCACAGCTCTCGGACAGCGTGTTCCCCGTAAAGCATTTATATATGTACTACACCGGCTACAAGGAAAGTATTAATATGTTATACATTCATTAATTATGGGATGATATATTTTAAATGTAAATCAAGGCATAATGAGTAATATGATATTTTGCTGTGTGTTCGTTTTGGATTATTTCCAAATGCACCGCTTGACAAAATAAACAGAACACGTAGAAATGTGGGGTAACTCGTGCAGCTTGCAATGAAGTGGGACAAAGTTTGGTTTGGTGGTGTACCAGAGAATAACAATGAAATGAGGAGACAGCAAGAAGCTGCAGACAGACATAAGGGACATTAGGCCTGACGTAGCCGAGTGGTCAAGAGCGAGAGTGCGGTAACACATGCTCTTTGAGTGGACAGGGGATTCAAGCCCATGACTGCTAAATACGATTAACATTTGTATTGATTGATTTATTGTAAACTCCACTGACCTGGTGGTCGTGTAAGAGTATAAACATGAACATTTACAGGGGTTGTACAAAAATTACCAAAAGCGCATACAGAAGTCTATACAAGATGCTCGAAAATAAGGTCACATGACATAAGTGCGCCGTATGGTCCTCTCCGGCGTATGATCCACAGTCCTCACAGCGGTGAACCATGCTCGATATAAGGGTGCCCATAAGATTTTGTATCAAAAAATCCTATTCTTCCACCAGCGCACACTTCAGCTCACCTAGTGACCCAAGAGTTGGCTGTCGGCATGCAACGCGACGCCCGAGGGAGTCCCCCACATGTTCGATCGGATTTAAGTCTAGTGATCGTGCTGGCCACGGAGTCGTTAGATATGTTCAGTTTGAAGATATTCCTTCACCCCATGAGCTGTACGTGCAGTGACCTTGTCGTGCACGAAACGAAAATCTGGACCAACTGCACCTCTAAAAAGTCGCACGTAGGATTCGAGGATCTGTTCTCGGTACCCCTACACAGACGGTACCCCTAACAAAAATATGAAGAGGGGTACGGCCATTGATTATTAGTCCTCTCCGCTCCACACGAGAACACCGCCTCCACCGTAAGTGTCCCTTCCTTTGATGTTGGAGAGATGGTACCGCATTCTTCTTTGTCTTCAGATGAAATAACGGCTAGAATTTGTTTGTAGGCTAAAACTGGACTCATCAGAGAACAGAACTGTACCTCATTTGTCAGGGCTCCAGCTTCGACGAACTCAGCGGTGGTTTGGGGTTAATGGGGAAAAAAAACTCAAACTATGATATTATGATCACCCGTAATTCCCTACATATACCTATTTATTATGTTTGTAAATTGCGTGTGTTCTCTGGTCAATTTGCCTGTTTTGCTGGACTTTACCTTTGCTACCTAATGTTACCGTTGCTTCAATTTTGTATAATTTTTTTTTTCTCGTTTTGTTCTACTGGTTTTATTTATTTTATTTTATTTATTTTTTTTTTTTCAGCCAGTGCAGCAAAAGCGGTGGCTTCCTTGCACTATATGGCTATTACTATTACTAAGTTATCCGCTGGCCTTAAAATGCTGATCAGGTTCACAATTCAATAATAATAATAACAAGGGCGCTGCGCTCTCGCTTCTTTTGAGGCGCCTCCGTAGCCAGGTGGGCAGGAGCAGCAGTGCGTGGCACACGCTTCTTGATTAGACCGGGGTTCGAGCCCGTGACCACCAAATGCGGAGGATGCGGAAAGGTCAGGGAATGACCACCGCATATCCCCGGAGCAATATGGCCTTAATTGCTAATGCTCCTAAAAACCAAATAACAACAAACAGCTTCTTTTTATAAAGTAAAATAAAATACTTACAAAAGCTTTCGACACTGTGTGTGTCTCTTCCTCTACTATGAATACATAAATACGTTACATATGGAAATCAAACATGGTACTGCATGTTAGATAAACATAGCGCGTGACCATGCTTAAACAGAAGCTTGCTTTACCACAGTAAAACAAGCTACTGTTACGTCTTTTAGTATTTGTTACGTATTACCACGTAACTCGCATCTTCCATTGGCTGAATAAATATCACTAGGATGAAAATAATTTTAATGTATAGAAAGATAATAATAATAATCGCTCTCCTTCTTAGCTTCCGGATAGCGCAGTAGCTAAAATCTCTACTTTTTTTACACTGTGTGGCCAAATTAGTCTAGCAAGAAAAAGATGCATAGTGTTTCATCCTGGGAGTTCGGTTATTTTCAGCCCTCAAATGAGGCAAGCCGACCATAGTATTCATGTAGATTTATAGACGGTATACTGATGCCTCGTATCCTGCGTTGCCTCGGCGCATATTTTGAATAACCCTCATTGTCATAATTCATTGTCATTGCTATGGTTCCTATAACAACCGTCCAGCCTGTCATTCACATGACGCCACTATAATAATAAATTTACCTCCTATAATAATAAATTACATCACAATCAAACATGGACACCCTGTCAACTGGACCGACAGCGCATGTAATTTACCCAACGAACTACCCTAGAATGTGACAATCACCATATGCAGGAGTGACAACACTGCATCGGCGCCCAGATAACAGAACAAACAGTGAAAGTGACCACATACAAAGAATGACCACCCAAAATGGAAATAGAAGGACCATGACCACGATCAAACTGGATGAGACCTTGATCCCATGACCAACGCCGGCATTCAACCGATCTGTGAACAAGTTGGTAGAGACCTTGTCCCTGGATGTACCTCCTGGTGGGGCCAGTGTCGTAATGCTGTTCTGAACATGCTGATCTAGCCACTCTGCAGCCACGCTGCACACACACGCCATATTGGCGACATGTGCTGGCTCCCTTTTCCGGCCATTTCTACCCCATCCCGGCAGGGGGGAGGAGACGGCCATACTGTTTCCTCCCTTCCACAACCTGGTCTGCCTCCACGGGGCCAAGTGTGGGCAACGTTGGGCCTCAGTAGGGGTCCAGCGGCTAAATGACCAGATGAACAACGGTACACGACAGTACACATGTACAAAATCCATACACTTTTAAATCTCTGGCCTCAACAGTGTTCTGTTTCACATGACAATGTATACAACGCGGAGATGGGGGAAAACCCCTGGTGCTGTTTGACAGGAATACACTTTACACTTTACTTTACACCACCCCATTCTTCCTTCTGGCAGGGCATTGCAAATTGAGGACTCCTACTCTATTGGCCTTATCCTTCCTCCTTTAACCCCCCAGTCTTCAGTCTCCCCCCTCTCTATCTTTACACAAGCGAATTCCCCCCCCCCCCACACACACACACAAATTCAATGAATCCAAATTAACTTAGGCCCATATTTCGGTCTTTCCTTATTCAAGCAACATCACCCTACGCAATCGAGAGATATCACATATATATCTATACATATATGTGTAAATTTTATTTTATTTTATTATTTTATTTTTTAAGGTCCTAGCCACTGAAATATCAGGATATTAGGTGGCAGGACCTGCCAGAATGAACTAAAGGCTATCGGGTACCTGGTCTGCCTCCACGGAGCGTAAGTGGGGCAACGTTGGGCCTCAGAAGAGGTCCAGCGGCTAAATAGCCAGAGGAACAGTACAAAACACCACACTTCCATAATCCATACACTTTTAAATCTCTGGCCTTCCCAGTGAACTGGTACACCCACAATAAAAGCAACGCGGAGATGGGGGAAACCCCTGGTGTCGTTAGACACTGAAAACACTTACACTTACTTATAATAATAAATTATACTACAGAGAGAGGTATAAATAAATAATCGTATCTAAAACATGAAAATAATAAATAATTTTAAAAACTGCTAAAACCAAATTCGAACCACAGTTTTGATCATGAATTTATCAGTCTAATGGTCTTCCACAAAACTATTTTGGAGTCATGCCACTAAACAGTATTTTGCTACTGAACATAATTCGTCAGTACTGATTAATTTAATTGATTAAATTAATTGATTAAACTACGTACTGATTGATTAAATTAATCAGTAAAATTGAAATGTAAGAATATAACGCTCTGCAAAAAAAAAAAAGGCAAGAATTCACCTCTTTGTCTATACAGACTTTAATGGGGGAGCAGCAATTTGAAACGTCTATATGCTTCCCATTAATTAAACGGATTATCAGATTTCCACTTTGTCTATAATACAAGTTGACCAGAATTAGTCTTCTATGTCGGAAAGCATATACAGTTCGTACCAATTTAACTATCATTTCAGCATCATAATCAGAATGCGGACATTGCAGTTAAACCTAGGAAAACATCTCGAGTTAAATTGGTACGAACTGCATATGCTTTCCGACATAGAAGACGTTAATTCTAAGGCGCCTCCGTAGCCAAATGGGAAGGAGCAGCAGTGCGTAGCACACGCTCCTTGATTAGACCGAGGTTCGAACCCGTCACCACCAAATACGGAAGATGCGGAAAGGTCAGGGAATGACCCCCGCATATCCCGGAGCAATATAGTCTTAGTTGCTAATGCT
Organism: Mastigoproctus giganteus; assembly: GCF_048544385.1. NCBI lineage: Eukaryota > Metazoa > Arthropoda > Arachnida > Uropygi > Thelyphonidae > Mastigoproctus > Mastigoproctus giganteus. The sequence continues at coordinate 104,124,554 of NC_143585.1, read as the reverse complement.
CCAAATAAACAACAACAACATTAATTCTGGTCAACTTGTATTATAGACAAAGTGGAAAGCTGATAATCCGTTTAATTAATGGGAAGCATATAGATGTTTCAAATGGCTGCTGCCCTATTAAAGTTCTGTATAGACAAAGAGGTGAATTCTTGCCTTTTTTTTTGCAGAGCTTTATATTCCTACATTTCGATTTCACTGATTAATTTAATCAATTAAATTAATCAGTAATGACGAATTGTATTCAGTAGCAAAATACCGTTTAGTGGCAATGACTCCAAAATAGTTTTGTGGAAGACCATTAGACTGAATTCATGATCAAAACTGTGGTTCGGTTTTGGTTTTAGCAGTTTTTAAAATTATTTATTTTCATATTTTAGATACGAATATTTATTTATACTTCTCTTTTTTCACTAAAGATGACGAAAGACTTAAGGCTCACTAACAGCCATATCGTGTTACTGTAATTTCCTCATTAACAAAAGAATACAGTGAAGGATTTGCTGTTGATTAATGAAATACCAATGACATGGCATAAGAGAGCGAACCTTATATACTGTTTCATAAGACTCGCTCTCTTATGCCATGTCATGGGTATGGACAAACAGAATAAAAAAAAGACGCCCTTTAACCAACAGCGTCAAGATAAAGGAATTTATTTAATTTTTTTGTTTCCAAATGCACATATAGATTTTCATTTATGTTCCAGAACAATCATGTGGCTAGAGAAGGTTTTTTTTTTTTTTTTTTTTTTTTTCCCATAAATGAACTGCGAAAGGTGGCGCTCACTGATTATACGCTATAAACAGTAAATCATTCCGAAAACTCAATATTGTGTGAAATTGCAGTTGATAGTTTTGAATTCTCGATATGATTTGCGGATGGAAAAACGGATGTCTGCGGATGGAAAAACGGATGTCTGCGGATGGAAAACAGGTTTCTTAGTGAAAAAAATCTTGCAAAGCCGTCTTAGGAACTGGTTCGGAATAGATCTACTTTCGACAAGATTCAAACCTAGACCTTATTCACAATTGGCGGCAAATAATTAACTGATTTCAATAAAGTGGTAGGTGAAAGACAAGACAATTTACAAAAACGTCCTTTCTTTCACCTACCACTTTAATGTCATACAGGTTATCACAAAAAGTGTCTCCATGGAAAGTGATTTCTGATTATTCCACAAGTGACCACAGATCAATAGTGTTTAAAATTAAGTTGGATAATGATAAGAATAGTATTGGACAATTATTACTGGAAAAAGTAAGATTTAATTACAAGTCTATTAATTGGAATAAGTTTATAGATTCTGTAAAGACTGATATTACCTCTTTGGATAATATGGTTTAAACGAGCTAAATACTCAGGAATATGCATTCTGTACCCAGAATGTTTTGTTTAGAGCACAACAATATGCAGCTAAGCGTAGGAAAAAAAATTCAAAGGGTGGTGGCATGGTGGAATTCAGATTTGGCTCGATTAAGAAGGGAGGCAATATCAAAGGATGGAAAACAGGTTTCTTAGTGAAAAAAATCTTGCAAAGCCGTCTTAGGAACTGGTTCGGAATAGATCTACTTTCGACAAGATTCAAACCTAGGTCACTGGGGTCACCTAGGTCACTGGGGTCATTAGATTCAGAATATTTTAAGGAAGTATACAGGAATAAAAGGAGGTTATATCAGAGAGCTATAGTGGTCAGTAAACTTGAGTCATGGAAAACTTTGGTCCAGGGGGCTGGAAATGCTAACCCCTGGAGTTTTGTTTACAAATTAGTGGTAAACAAATTGCAATTGAACCCCTTACTGTTAACAATAAGGCAGGGGGATAATAAGACCAGAGATTGGCTTACAACTGTGCAGTTAATAGCTGACAATCTTTTTCCCAATGATATACTGTAATTACTGATGATACAGGAGCAAGCAGGTGTAAGGAGGTTGAATTGTGATTATTCTGGCCCTCATGACTAAATTTTATTTACTGAGTAGAAGTTAAAAAGGTATGTCAACATATAAATGTCAATAAAACACCAGGGCTAGATCTTATTGAAAATAACGTGATTATGAAGATGTTGGAAGTTTATCCACACTTTTTGGTTAACATATTTAATAAATGTAATCTTGCAGGACTTTTTCCTGGGTTTTGGAAAGTAGCCCTGGTAAAATTGTTGTGCAAGCCTGGAAAAGAGTTAAGTGATCCAAGGAGTTATAGACCAATATCTTTGTTGCCTAACACAGCAAAAATTTATGAGAGGTTGTTGTTGTTGTTAAGATTGACTGATTGGTTGAATGAAATTGGTTTTCAGCTGCCATATCAGTATGGCGTTAAGAAGCAAAGTTCAGCTGAGGATGCTGTCAAAGAACTGGTGGATTGCATAAATCAGTCAGCCAGCAGGTGTGTTCTTGTGCTGTATATTGATTTCGAGGGTGCCTTCGACAGTGTATGGCATGAGAGCATACTTTGCTCTCTGTGACAGCTTTCATGTCCCAGTCTTCTATATAGAGTTATGGCCAGTTATTTAAAAAGCAGGAAAATAGTTATTAGGTCTCAGAGTATGGTAATTTCCAAAATGGTAAGTCGTGGGTGCCCCCAGGGCTCAGTCCTAGGATCCATCTTCTGGAATCTAGTGTTAAATTTGTGGATGCAGGAAGATATTGATGACTGTCACCGTGTCGCATCTTGTGGTTTGTGTACCTGGAAGGTACAGACAGAATTTGCAGGAAACAGCCATGACAGCAATGAATAGTTTTTGTGGGCCAAAAAGCACAAACTTAAAATATCTACTAACAAAACAGTCATGATGCTGTTCAAAGGTAAATTAGATATAGAGAGGCCAACAGTAGTTTTTCTAGATGGTAAATGGATATCAATGGTTGCTCGTACAAAACATTTGGGTATAGTAATTGACAATAACTTGTCATTTAAGCTACATCAAGAACATTTAAGTCAAAAAATTAAAACTTTTTTTCATCAACTATTATCCGGATAGCTAGAACTGATTTGGGGTTGCGGAGGAAGGCCTTGGTGTTATATTACAAGGCTGTCTTTCTGCCGATTGTAACATATGGTTCTAATGTTTGGTACATTAGAGTTGTAAATGTGAAATTTAAACAGAAACTTCTTTCAGAGACAAATGATCCTTTCATTGTTCAAAATTTGTAGAACAGTGTCCATCAACGCTATGCAGGTTCTGTCGGGCTTCCTGCCACTTGACTTGTATGTGGCTTATAGAGCCTTTATTTATAATCTAAGAAAGGGCTTGTCGTTAGAATTCTTAGGATTAAAAGGGGATATAACAATGGAATACTGAAAGGCAAAAAAATTAATTATGATTCAATTGTTGGAAGTATGGCAGCAAAGATGGGAGGAGAGTGATACTGGATGTGTCACCAAACCCTTCATACCTAGGTATCTTTTGCTTTAGATAAAAGAGTTAATGTATGGTCAAATAAATTACTTCTCTTCATCTATGGTCACCTTAGGAATCAAGGGATACATGTTAAGTGCTTGAAATAAATACACAATCCAGCTGAGTCCTCCTACGATCACTGTCCGCCGTCTACATCAAGTGGGGCGTCGTGCAAATGCGACTGTTCACCTCCGCGACCACAGCGTCTATCTCCGGTGGGTAAGTGTGTGTTGTTTTCATACGGCACCAGTGGTTTCTCCCATCTCCGCGTTGCTTTCATTGTGGTGAACCAGTTCACTGGAAATTGCCAGAGATTTAAAAGTGTGTGGGAATTGTTCATGTGTAGTGTTCTGTGCCGTTGTTCATCTGGTCATTTAGCCGCTGGACCCCTATTGAGGCCCAACGTTGTCCCACCTACGCCCCATGGAGACAGACCAGGAGCCCAGTAGCTGTAGATTCACTCTGGCAGGTCCTGCCGCTTAATTTCCTGGGATTTCGGCGGCTAGGACCAAAAAAAAATTATAATAAAAAATAAATAAAATAAAAATAAAAAAGAAATAAAATAAAAAATAAAAATAAAATAAATAAATAAAGAAAGAAAATAAATAAATAAAAAATCTGCGCTATCGTAGGGGTAATATCGCTTTGATTTGCTAGGCCGAGTTTTAGGAGTTGGGTAATTTTATCATGTTAAGGTTTTGATGTGTGGGACTTTCGCTATGACGAAGGTAGAGAGAGGAGGGAGACCGAAGATTGGGGGAAAGACAGAAATATCGGGCCAATAGAGTAGATAGCCCCAGTTTTCAGTGGGGCATGCCCATGCCCCACCAGAGTAAAAGTTTGGGGGTAGAGGAGAGGGAACATGAAACGTCCCCCCCCAAGTGGCGCCTCCGTAGCCAGGTGGGAAGGAGCAGCAGTGCGTAGCACATGCCTCTTGATTAGACCGGGGTTCGAGCCCGTCACCACCAAATACGGAGGATGCGGAAAGGTCAGGGAATGACCACCGCATATCCCGGAGCAATATGGCCTTAGTTGCTAATGCTCCTAAAAACCAAATAACAAACAACAAACAAACCCCCCCAAGTAAGTGGGAATAATACCGTTCGGTGCGGGATTTTGTGCGCTTCAGCACTACAGGTGATAGCGGCTAGGCTCTTCGTGCCCAGGGACGGGCACTGGACAGTAGCTACCCAAGTGTTGGCTGCTCCCTGGTAGCGGAGTGGTCTGGCACAAGCAATACGGCAACACAGGCACATTAGGCTGACCCACAAGTGCCAACGCTTTTTCGGACCAGCTCTGCACCACTACAGATGAACAAGGTGGAAAATGGGCAAATGCCTAGGAGCCACCAGCGATACCACGACCACACACACACACACACATAACAGTAAATCTTGTCTAATACACAGTGTCTGTGCAGCTTGCACTACCTCACGTTCTAAAACATTATTGCTACAAGTTACACTGATTTTAAGAGTTGTGATTTAATCATTGCATAAAAGAGCTATACTTTATACTACAAATCATCGCTCAATTGAAAAATCTGAACACCTCATTCTCATGAAAGATTAAACTACTATCCACTTTTTCGCATTACAGAATTCCTGAGAGATTAGCCTCAGTATTGAGAGTGGATGGCTTATGCTGCACCAGCCAAAAATAAGAATAATAAGAAGAAAATTTTAAAATAAAAAAATAATTATATCTAATTAAAAATTAGATATAATTATTTTCCTTTTCTTTAATTAAAAATAATTAGAGAAAAGGAAATAGACAATCTATGCGTTTCCATCCTCCCATAGGTGACCTTTGAACATCCCCAAACTGTCAGTCTCTACCAACCATGTAGGTAACTTATTCCAGTAATTCAGTGGTTTTCGACCTTTTTTTAATAACAGCAAAATTTATTTTATTTATTGATAACCACAAAATTTATTTTATTTTGTGGCACCCTTACTCAATATTCTGCCTGTTAGATCCGATTCTGTGTATGTGTAATTTTATCCTTTATATAGAGGTACTAAATAAACATCAATTATAGATCACCACAAAATTAAATAGATACCTTAAACCTTTTTATAATGAAATAAATATATAAATTTAAAAAATAATAATAAGTTTAAGTAACATAAACCCAAATTACGTAGCACCCCTGGAGTGTTGTTGCGGCACCCCAGTTGAAAACCACTGCAGTAATTTATAACTCGCTGACTAAAATAAAACTTCCTGCAATCCAGTCTAAACACCTCTCCCATAACTTGAAATTATGGCCCCTAGTTCTGAAATCATTTATAACCGTGAAAATTTCGTCTTCATTCATTTTAGTTATGCCTCTCAGAGCCTTAAACAACTCAATGAAGTCTCCATAGAAGTCACCTTAGAAGGTGCCTAGTTTCTAAGCTCTACAATCCACATATTCGAAGTCTTTCGTCATATGGACGCCCTTGTACGATCTCACCAGGCAAGTTGTCAGTGTTTGGACCCTTTCAAGAAGGGTCCAAACTATTGCTACAGTCCATCGTAGAACTCCGTGATCACTTCCTGCTACCGGTTCCTGTACTGTCAGCCCTATTATATCATCTGGTTCATGTGTGATGATCAGGTCTAGCCTATTCTTTTCCCTATTACTTTCCCTGACATGTTGATACAACTAACAAGCATCTAGTTGATTTAAAAATTTTGTTCACCATGTGCAGTTTCCTTCCCATTTGCTCCAATCAATTAGAGACAAATTAAAATCACCCATAATAACACATTGATGCTTACTTGACCATTCCATTTGCATATAGAGGTTCTCATCATAATCTTCACAATCGCCTGGCCTGTAGATTACTCCCACTCTCATTATACCTTTGCTCCCAACTATCTCACACCGTACAGATTCTATACTAGCATGCAAAATGTCTGAATCCGGGAAAGCTTTCGTGGGGCTCAGACAGTTTTGATAAGAAGCATGACCGCACCACCCCTTTTTATCTTCCCTATCTTTCTTAAATACATTATACATACCGTACTGAAACTCATCATCCCCTATCTCTGGGTGGCACCACGTTTCCGTAAGCCCTATTGTCAACGTTACGTGTCCTAACCAGCAGTTCGAATTCGCTTATTTTATTGACGACACTTCTGACATTACTGTATAAACAATTAAGACTTAGTGTTGTTTTTTTTTTTGTTAGCGCATCGGCTTCTGTGGCCATATTGCACCTCCCAAGGTTTTTGCTATTTCTACTCTGATCCAAGCCCGAGGCGGGATTCGAACCCGCGACCTTTGGGTTGCCAGCAGGCACTTTACCCATCCGGCTAGCCCGGTCGGCAGGATTTAGTGTACTTGTATAGTTAACTACCCTGACACACCCCCTCAAAGTTATTTAAGCTCGCTTCCCCGGCATTAGCTACCCGCTCATTTGAAATGTTTCCGCAATCAGAACATCTTGCTAATATGTTCTGTTGCGGTAACAAACAAGAACTCTTGAGGTATGTGCTAGCGTTACTTCGATGCCTTTACTTAGGACAGAGTGATGCATCAAAGATTTCTATTACCACGGTCACCGTACTCTATCATACTACAGGATTTTTATTTCTTAAGATTTAGGAAAGGCAGCATACATGCAATACTATATTACTGCTAGAATTAAAAGCATTCATCATTCGTGAAATTGCTCAAAGCCGTTATGTTGCATTCCAAGTTCTGGCGTAATTTTTCAGTTTCAACTTAATCACTATGGAGGTATTATTAATACTAAATAAAACGGTTTCTCCTGGCAATTACATGCAATAGTTTTTTTTTTTTTTTTTGGGCTATTCATATTAATTAGTTATAATATCCGCATTCTGAATATCCGTTGATACAACAGATTGTTCCGGTCACATTCAGATACAACAAATAATTCTGGTCATATTGACATTTATAATACAGATGCTTATATATATTACACATGTTATATATGCATGTATACATATAAATTATTCTGCATTTATCTACAGAAAAATAATAGTGTCAAATTTCATTACTTGTTGCATGCATGTTGAAAATAATTTCATTTTAAAATGCTCCTGGTGTTACGATATAAAATCTTTTAAACATTATGAATGCTTTTCTCTTCTAACTTAAAACTGGCTCAAACAATTAATGAATAACTATTTATGAGTGATTGATTTTAATAATTAATATTTAAGTTTAATGTGATTAATACATTATTTTAATACAATGAATATTTCATGAAACTCTAATGTGATAAACAATATATTACTATATTTTGTATATCTAGGACTATGTCACCTTTGAAGAGCCTTCTTGTTGCTTCCTGGTGACAGACTGATACAAAAAAAAAAACCTATATTTTGTATTAATACAAAATACTAACTTTGAAATGCTTTAAACTTAAGTTTATTTTAATTTCGTACTTGAAAACTTCAACCCTATAGTACAATTGTAAACATTCATTATCAGTGTATATACAGTATATATATTCATTTTTCTACAATGTATAGGGATCCTCATGTAAATAAAATTCTGAAGAAATTACTTTTATGTGATAACACTATGGTACTCCCGACCTTTAAAATTTTACATTCTTTCCTAGCAATTTATTTATATGAGCATCCCACAATTTAAGTGTATTTTATATTTTTATAATTAATAATTGTCCATGATATGAATGGGCGTTTCCCTGTACTTTGGATCAAAAAAAAATGAACTAGTACTTCATCTCAGTTATATTTCCTTTATTTAACATTAGCATATTGTGAATATTTACTACTTCTTAGCAATCACTGTGTTTATATACTACTCAAGAAAAAAAAAAGGAAATCGTGAAATAATATAAATGACAACGGAATAGTTTTGCGTTCTGAATATATTAATAAATCTTTCAAAATAAAAGCGTATTTTGTTCGTAAAAAGATTTGGTACGCACCGAAAACGAATCATTACATCACTGAAAACCATACGAATTCTTTCTGTAATCATCCTTAATAAATTAGTAAAATGCAGAGTCAAGAAGCGAAAGTACAATAAACCAAACGTTTGATTCCGAATCTCACTCCAACAGCTCTGCCAATTAATATGCACTATTTAGTGAAAAAAAAAATTCCGAAACTTCATCACTAACAACACTGGGGAACTTATTACTCGGCTGGATCATTACAGAAAGAAAATAATATGAAAGGTGAAATCGAATAACCGGATACAGTTAAACTTACGACTGGCAAAATAAGAATTAGCATGTATATGCAATAAATTTGAAATATTTTAACAATTAAATAATCAACGAGACACGCTTTAAAAATACATGCGCTATGAAAATAATAACTGTAACAACCGTACCACAAAATACGCCAAATTTTTAGTATTAGTATTAGTAATGGCCACATGGTGCAAGGAAGCCTATGGCTTATGCTGCACCAGCCAAAAAAAAAAAAATAATAAAAAATAAATAAAAATAAATAAATAAAAATTAAGAAAGTAATAAGAAGAAAAAATTTTAAAATAAATAATTAATCAAAGAAAAGTAAATAGACAACCTACGCTTTTCCCTCCTCCCGTAGGTAACTATTCAGCTGACCTTTGAATTTCCCCAAACTGTCAGCCTCTACCACACATGCATTTAACTTATTCCAGTAATTTATGACTTCTTCGCTAAAATAAACCTTCCTGCAATCCAGTCTAAATAACTCTAAACACTTGAATTTATGATCTCTAGTTCTAGAATCATTTATAACCGTGAAAACTTCGTCGTCATTCATTTTACTTATGCCTCTCAGAGCCTTAAATATCTCAATCAAGTCTCCATAGAAGTCACCTTAGAAGGTACCTAGCTTCCAAGCTCTGCAACCCCCCCTCCCATATTCGAAGTCTTTTTCTCATATGGACGCCCTTTTGCCGATCTCACCAGGTGGGTTATCCGTCGTTGAACCCTTTCAAGAAGCTCAATGTCTTTCTTTAAGTGCGGTCCCTATACTTAAACATCGTATTCCAAGTGTGGTCTAACAATAGCCTTATATAATGGGATTATGACGCCCTTATCTCTACCAGCAATTGTTCGATAAATCATCGATAGGACATCATCGGCCTTCCTTGCAACCTGTCTATAATGCTCGGAGAATTTCATGTCTGACTGTATCGTAATACCCAAGTCCCTTTCCTCCACTACTGGCTTTAGTTCAACTCTACCAATGTGTAAGTTATTTGGGGGTTACTGTTCCCCAGGTGTAATACCTTACATTCTGTTGAATTAAACTATAGCTGCCATTTTTCTGACCATCCCTGAAGTCTATCTAGGTCCCTCTGAAGAAGCTCTGCTTTGCGGTGTTCATTAACTAATCTACCAATCTTTACATCATCTAAAAATTTAGACCTCACGCCCTCTATTAATTCATCGATGTAATTTAAGAAAATCAAAAACAACAGTGGTCCTAATACAGATCCTTGGGGAACCCCCATTTCTTACATCAACCCAATATGAGGAATAACCATTTATCACAACCCTCTGCCTCCTGCCCTTAAGCCATCCTGTTATCCATCTAGGAATTTTCCCTGTGATTCCAACCTGTTCCAGCTTATAAAGTAACCGCTCATGTGGGACTGAGTCAAATGCTTTGCTGAAATCCAAATAAACATGGTCGATATTATGATCCAGCTCTTGAGTGACCCTGTCAAAAAAGCTAACCAGATTTGTTAAACATGATTTTCTCTTTACAAAACCATGTTGAGTATCCTTCAGAATTCCATTTCTATCTAAATTATCATGAATTCCAACCTTGATCATTGCCTCCATGATTTTCCCTACTACTGAAGTTAGACTGACCTGCCGGTAATTTCCACTTCTCTCTTAGAACCGTCCTTATGTACTGAAGATACACTGGCAATATTCTAACTAAATGAAATCACTCACAAGTCCAGTGATTCTCTCATAAATGAGCCTTAATGGTTCAATGCACTCACTTTCCGCTTCCCTTAAGATTATAGGGTATATGCCATCAACCCCAGTAGCCTTACTGGACTGTAGGCTGGAAAGTTTTTTCATTAAATAATCATGTGAAATTTCAATATCATTAATTACTTGTTTTTCAACTTCACTCCCATAATTTCTCATTGATATAAAGGATTTTTCTTCTATAAATCTGTGTAGATACAAAGTAACTGTTAATTTCATCTGCAATAATACTGTCCCACGTCCATTACATAACGGTCCGATCTGGTTTCTTCTCTTCTTTGCATTTATATATGTGAAGAATTCCTTATCCCCACTCTCTGCTCTCTTTTCCAGCGATTTCTCATAATCTGCCTTTGCCAACCTAACATTTTCTGTGGCACTATTACAGATCACTTTGTAGCTGTTATAGGCTTCAGTACTTTTTATTGATCTGTAACTTTTCCATGCCATCTTTTTCTGCTCAGTTAATGAAGCTGTTTCATATTATTTTAGGAAATAATAGTTTTCCCCATTCTTGAAGGAACAGATCAGATTCTGGGAGGATGAAAACTCCAGGGAGAAATGGTGGAACTAGTTGAGATCGATATTTAAGAAAAATCTAGCTACAGTTATCGAGAAATGAGTGAATACGTATGCGCCAGCCGACTGATTCATCAAAAGCCAACCTACATCGATGTGTAGGTTGGCTTTTGATTTTGATTGCGTAATTCAGTAGTAAAGTTTGTCGTTGCAGAGAAAGCGGAAGGTGCTGAGCTTCAGCTTAAACAGTAGACAAGAGATCTGCGGTAAGCTCCAAAAGCAATGCTTAGGTCACTTGATGAATGGTGTCTAGCCACGTCAATTGCAATAGATTCAGCTGAGTTGTAAACTGGCTGTTCATAATCGAACCGCCAAGATTTCCCCTTATTCGCAGCTCCTGCAATATTTTGTACCCTCTGCGCCTCACAGGATAACAGAATTGGTGGTGGTGGTATCCTTTTAGACACCACACACTTTTCCTTTGTCCACTCAGCTTCAAGCAGTACTCAATCATTTGAAGCTATCGTGGTATGCCTAAGATATCAGTCTATTCTCACTGATTTTGTATGTCTAGATACCAGCTGAATTCTTTTAGCCAAACTACTGATGAGTTCACGCATTGGCTCATCAATCATATACATCCAATAGCTCAACACTTGGTATGTGGCGACTTCAATCTGCCTCCAACTCTGGAACACCTTCAACGGATCATCTCTCACTTTTGGTCTATAGAGATAACTCGAATTAATCACAGGCCCACAAGAGGACAAAACTGTCTTGACCTTGCCTTCTCCTCGGTGCCTTGCCTCCATCATGAAGATGGCTGCGATTGCCTTCAATCTGACCACACTCTCCCATATTTCTCTCGATGTTTCCATGGATTCCTGACTTTCAACATCCCAGTCGACCTGCCATAAGAATTCTAACAGCTGCGAAATACCTCGGCCCACAGGGCTGCATGGCAGCTGCCTCTTCATTTCCCTGTCACCTGCTTGCTGATTGTGATCTCAGACTTGGCTTTGACCTTCTCACTTGCTGGATCAATACCGTTTCTGATTATGCAGTCACTGAAACTCTAAGACCTCTCGTTCGTTCTAAGGCATGGTGAACACCAGAGCTGAAAAACGTTATTCAAAACCAAGCAGTCCTTTCTCAGCAAGTGGAAATCCTCTGGAGATATCGCAGACAGAGCTGCGTTCCCACTCTAGAGCTCTTTAATTGTTGCAAGGTGGCTGCAATTCATTAAACAGAATCCACTCTCAAAAGGGGTAAACCATTTTACAAAACAAAAAACAGCGATATCACCCTCTGCCTTGAGCTGTGGCTAGAACATATAACCAGGTTCTCTAATTAAACTATTGCCCTCGTAATGCCACCACAAATTGTCTACTGTCAATCAAACCTCTGATGTACATGCACAAATAGGGTTAACTAAGTAATTCCTCATTCAAGCTATTAATGCTCTACCTGCCACAGCCACTGCTGGTGATGACGAAATATCAGAATTCACGGTGAAATGTTTCAGCCCATTCATCATAGACCCGCTTATCTGCACCTATAATAAGTGCCATAAACAGCACTTCTTTCCCTCACTATGGCACATATACAAAGTCCTCCTCGTCCCTGAAAAGCAACTTTCATCTAAAGGCCACCAATTCAGGCTTATTTTCTGTGCATCAAGCCTCTTAAAGATTTGGGAAAAGGCCTTACTGCCAACCATAACAAATTATATTCCCCACAGAAGCCAGCCATTCATTACACAATCCGTGGCATATCAATCATCACAAACTTGGCAACAACAACATCGTCCATCCTATAAGTACTTGAACGAAAAGTAGAATTGGCTGTCACTTACCTCGATATCATGCAGCTTTTGATAAAATTTCCATTCCAGCTTACCCTCGTTGGTAAGATCGTCGTCCTCCCTACATCGGGTGGAACAGACCTGAGTTCGAGTCCCGTCGATGATGGGAAGAAATTTTATGGCTTTTTCACAAGGTGGCTGAGTTAGTCGGTCCCAGTAGATGGTAGCATGGTTTTTTCTCCCGGGAAGCTCGGATTTTTCGTCCAGAAAACAGAAAATCGACCACAGAAAACACAAAATTTATAGACAATATACACGGAGCAGCTCTAAAATGAAGAAGTGCAGCAAGAAGTCGGCAATTAGAGAACGACACCGTACGAATTTAAAGCGAATTATAGGTCAGAATAAAAAGGTACACTGTTGAGCAATTTATTGAAAAATTCAATTTAAGTGAAGAAGAAGACAACGCAACTAGCCACCCTGCAAAAACTGTATATCTGAATGATTCGAGGAACGTTCGAGGCCGGAACCCCAAATTCACAAGGTTTCTCAAGATTTCCAACGTCTATCCTGGCCGCCTAATTGGCCAGATCTGAATGTCTGAGTTTTGTTGGAAAGGGCAATTAAGCTTACCGACCACAGTATAGTGGCTAACAAATATCCTGACGGAAAAACCGTAAAATGTGTAGCTATACTTGCTTGAGTAGTGGCCTATATATATATATATATATATACATATAGCATATGTGATATACGCCCAGTGATCACTAAATTGTGACCACTAGGTGTATATATCACGTCGATTACGGTCACAATTGTGAACGTAATCGACCAGGCCGCATAGCTCGCCGTAGAAAAAGCCGAAAAGCTTCGTACGCTAGAACAGTGGTAATCTACATCTCGTTGTGCAAATTCAAAGTGGCAAATGCGCAGTTATGGAACGTAGTGAAGATATCACGGACTTCCAAAAGGGACATGACTGGGAAGCTGGTGCGTCCAACGCTTCTATATGGAAAACTGCATGTCTTATCGGTTGTTCACGGCACACTGTGGTTAAGGCATACAAAGAATGGTGTCGAACGGGTCTAAACACCTTCCGCCGACAGAAATGTAAATGATTACACAAGGAGAGACACATAACAAGTGAAAGAACGGACTGTAATTGGATACCCACGGACGCCTCCATTTCTCTGTATCCTTCTAAGTTCTTGTAAACAATTTTTGTGTAGCATTTAAGAGACAATAAACAATATGATCAGGTCTGGTAGCCGCATCTAAAAAATAAAGGCATCGAACTTTTCGATAGGTAAAAAGAAGAGCGACTAAACTGGATAGCTCTACGAGAAACTCCGAAGGTGCAGTTCTGTGAAGATTAGAAATCAGACACCGAGAGGGGGGAAGAGCTAATTGAGATATATAAGGCCCAAGATGGATAATTAAAATGAACGAGTGGCATATTCTTGCAATTAAGGGAGACAAAAACGAAGGCATACATTTTAGGGAAATACCAATAGGTGGACCTTAGGACGTTTTCCTCTAGACAACGGCTCTTGACCATTGGAATAAATTACGAGCCAGGATCGCTAAGATTAAGAACTTGGAGAAATTCAAGGGGGAACTGGGTGGGAACATATCGAACTGCATCACAGGAAGGAAGGGTTCCCACCCTTCGAAGAGATTCAGCAAAAACCTAGCTTCGTTGCATGATTTGGCCATTACAGTATATACTAATAGTAAAATGGAAAGCGATAATTTCAGTGCCTTGTTTTGCATCAGTTTATCGGAGGTCTTTAGTAAAAGAAAACACCTAAATGCGTTTAAAAGAAGAAAATCTTTTTTCTTTAAAGAAGAAAAACTTTTTTGAATTCCTAATAAAATACTCATGAAATTATATAATTTAACGGAATAGAATTTCTGCTTATAAAGACACCGCAGAAGTAAGGAAATTATTATTAATACACTGCTCGACAAAATTAACAGAACAAATACAAACATGGTATAACTCGTGCAGCTTGAGATGAAGCGAGACAAAATTAGGTACTGTTCTGTTCTCTGATGAGTTCCGTTTTAGCCTGCAAACAGATTCTAAACATTATTTCATCTGGAGACAACGAAAAATGCTGTTGTTGTTGTTATTTGGTTTTTAGGAGCATTAGCAAATAAGGCCATATTGCTCCCGGGGATATGAGGTGGTCATTCCCTGACCTTTTCGCATCCTCCGTATTTGGACGAAGAATGCGGTACCATACCTACAACATCACAGAAAGGGTCGCTTACGGTGGAGGCGGTGTTCTCATCTGGGGCGGAATAATGATCAATGGCCATACCCCAATTCATGTTTTTGATAGGGGTACCGTAATGGCGCATAGGTAAAAAGGTTCGAGAACAGATCCTCGAACCTTTTTATTATTATTATTATTATTATTATCTATATTTTCTTATTTTCCTTATGTGTAACTTTTTAGGGTTGCGATTGGCTCAGATTTTCTTCTCATGAATGACAAGGCCACTGCACACAGAGCTCAAATAGTAAAGGAATATCTTGAAACTGAAGGTATCCAAAAGGTGATCGTGGCCAGCACGATCAATAAACCTAAATCCGATCGAACATGTGTGGACGCCTTTGAGCGTCGCACTGCGTGCCGACAGCCAATCTCGGTCACTTGGTGAGCTAAGGTGTGCGCTGGTGGAAGCATGGGATTTGGTGCCACAGAATCTTATAGACACCATTATATCGAGTATGGTTCACTGCTGTCAGACCTGTTTAGCCGTTGGAGGGGATCACACGCCGTACCGATGTCATGTGACCATATTTTCGAGCATCTTGTATCGACTTCTGTAACGTGACCTTTTTTTGGTAATTCTTATACAACCCCTATAAATGTCCCTTATACCTGTCTGAAGTTTCTCGCTGTGTCCTCATTTCATGGTAATTCTATGGTACACCATCATACCAAATTTTTCTCTCGTTTCATCGCAAGCTGCACAAGTTACACCACGTTTTCTTCGTGTTCTGTTAATTTTGTCAAGCAGTGTACAAACTGGTATCATCTGTGTTCACTCCAAGCTATTCTCCTGTATTCAAAATCCAAAATGAAAAAATGTTAATTAACAGGTAATGTTCGGAGCCGCCTACATTACTTCTTTAGACATTTTCTTCTTCAGTAGTGGCCACTTATCCCTTCGGTTTCGGGAAGGAATTAACATTTACATTTATGTTTAGTATTTCCCTTTTATATACCTTAATCTTATATTACCTTTAGCTGTCTGCGCGGTAGCACAGTGGTATTGTTACCATCCTCCCCACACCGCGTGGAAAAGTTCCGAGTTCGAATCCCGTCGATGACGAGAGGAACTTTAATCGGCTTTTTTCCCTCTGTCGCTGAATTAGTCGGTCTCAGGCGTAGATAGAAAGGGTTTCTTTTTTTTTCCAAAAATTGGGGTTTTTTCGTTCAGCAAACAG
The DNA here is from genome assembly GCF_048544385.1 of Mastigoproctus giganteus. Lineage (NCBI taxonomy): Eukaryota > Metazoa > Arthropoda > Arachnida > Uropygi > Thelyphonidae > Mastigoproctus > Mastigoproctus giganteus. The sequence continues at coordinate 104,108,430 of NC_143585.1, read as the reverse complement.
GCAAATCGACCAGAGAACACAAGCAATTTATAGACAAATAAATATATGGGTAGATGTAAGAAATTACGGGTGGCCCTAATATAATAATTTGAATTACCTTTAGCTAACAAACAGTTTACCACTGGTTAATAAATTCTATTTCTTTTTTGTCGCGGTTAATAAATTAAACTACATGCGACAAAATAGAAGCTTCATTAAACGGCAAAACATAAAAAGGCATTCAGTAGTATATGGTTTATGTTAAATGCGTTGCCAAAGATCACCAAACACGGGACCCAATAAAAACATTTCTACATTTTTAATGTATTTCTGTAATATCATTAAATTTACCTCTGACGTTCAAAGTGACAACAATGCCCTGAAACTAAAAATAGTTTTTCCGCACACAGATAGACGTACACACACATTCTAATAGTTTTTGCTGTCATTCTCTGCATGCAAACGGAGAAATTTCAGAAAACAAGTCTCTGTTCTTCTTGACCAAGTCGATATTATAAATTATACTGGTATTTACTAATGCTATCGTAGGAGTGATGTCGAATCAGCTATGTATTTCTTCCAGGGTTCCAAAACGCAGGGAAATGTCCCAGTGCTTTAAGCAAAGTTAAAAATGAATTTATATAAAATTTTCTTAATACGCTTGCTACTTGTGAAGATGGTAACGTTTCATGTATATGTATATGTGTTATGTCACGTGTTGTTTGTGTACACGTGCTTGAGTCTTAACAGAGTGTATTGTTGGCACTGTCTTTTCTTCCTCTTCCATGTCTTGTGCCTTCCTATCTGTGGTCAACGCTCAAGGAGGTAAACTGAAGCAGCTTTGCATGTACATTTCAATTTCTCCTTGTTTAAAATGGAGATAAATTTATAAGAAGTGCATAAATTTAACCAAAAATCTTCGAAAATTAACCTTAGGTTTAATCTTAGGTATATTTCATCATATTTAACTGACAACATAATAGCTTTATATTCTGCACATCTGTTCTTCCTGAGAAATTAATTCTTGTATAATAATCTCCATTTTAATTTTAAATACTTTTTTTTCTGTAGTTTCGTTTTGTTTAATAAAGCTGATTTTATTGCTTTCTGTAGTGTTTCGTAAAACTGCGAAGTTTTACCAAATACTACTTCATGATGATAATTTGATATATTGCATGCATATTTTATACTATCTGATCTCTTGCAGATTCATCTCTGATAAGCCTAAATCGCTCATAAACGATATCGGTATGACATACGTACAAGTATACTGAAGCGCAATAGAATAATAATTATGATGTTGATACTTTGTTCAGTTTCGAAATTTGGTTTCAATCATGTTAAAACTGTTTCCCTATAAACAGATGCTATAACTTAGTTTATACATTTTAGGATTATAAACTCATGAGCCAAAACGTTGTATTTTGCAGCCAGGGGAGCACACAAAATGCTTGTATATGATCCTGGAACCATTCCTGCACAACGCGGACCTTGGAACAGGGGATGTTATCTAACTGAAAGAGACCAGTGCTACCTTGATACACGGTCATTAAATAGGCAAAACTTGGTCCAAAACAATTGGAGGTAGGTTCTGGCAGTGAGTATGAAGAGGGGACTCAATGATGTTCATGAAAACATCCCCCAATCTATGATACCACCGCCGCCGGCCCGCTGTCCAACCGTGCAGTCTGATTGTAGCTCTTCACCTATCTCGTCGAATACGCACCCGTCCATCGGCATGATGTAGCTGAAACCTTGATTCATTAGACCACGCGACTCTTTTCCAGTCTTTCAATGTTAGGAAAGGTGCTCCCGGTACCACTGCTGGCGGTGGTGTCCGTCGATCAACACAGACACATGAACAAATCGCCTATTCGTTGACCTTTCCTCAAGAACCTGAGCTGAACGGTATGCTCCGAAACGTTTCTCTGTGCGCCCTGATTATAGTCTGCCGTGTTAATCAAGGGCTCGTGAGCCCTCGATTTTAAGATTTTAAGTGTTTCTTAACTAGCAGCATAACCCCTCCTTCCTTCCTATACACACTGTACTCCTCAAATTCCAATTCTCCATTCCTTAGATCTGTGTTACACTACGTCTCTGATATCTCAACAATATCTGCCTTTGATGTCTTGACCAGCACTTCAAATTCATAAAATTTATTTACTATACTCCTAGCATTGGTGTACATGCAAGTATACATGCATCTGTTCTTATTCTTAGTTATCCTAATACAGCCCAGGTATTTACTTGTTCCGTGATGAATCCCAGAAGTTCCAGAAATCCCCAGCACCTTACTTTCCAGGCTGCTGCTCATTCCAATAGAAGCACTGTAAGAATCACTTTCACCACTGCCTACAGCTACTGTTAATCTATTAGGCTGTGAATTCCCCCACACATAGCAGTTTTCCGACCCACCTAACACTGCTTCGATTGCATCAGCAAATATTCTCACACCCTTTCTATTTAAGTGTCTCCCATCCCTGTAGAAGCAGTCTCTCCTGTTAAAAAGCACAGACCACGTTGCGAAAAAAATTCTACTCCATGAGCCTTGAACAATCTCTCCAAGGCCGAATTGACTGACAAGACTCTCATCATATGCTCCCTCCTATCATGTCTGGGAAGAATTGCAGACACTGTAAAATTCAATCCTAATTGGCGACTTTTTTTTCAACATTTCCCTGGTCTCAACGGTTTCTGGTTATGCGCTCGGTCAGCAGCGTATACCGTCAGCTGAGTCATACGAATTGAATCTAAAACTGACCATTTTCAAATTTACCCCATTACATACTAATAAATTTGTAAAACGGCCCATGTCAGCAGTGATGTGGCTACTCTTTACTAAAGGCATAAGAAGATATCTAAAATTTTAACATTTGTTTCCGTTTACCGGATCGTTGTTCAAAAATTTCTAAACAGTATCTTTTTTTTTTATCGTAGCAGTTTTATTTGTGAACGTCAGACATGTTTCATTCTTAACTATAGGAGTTAGCCTTGCCTCCGCACACGTTACTGTCATGTTTGCAAACCACTGCAATCGACAATAAAGGCAAAATAAAGTAAATTTTTACCGACGGCAAAGTGATTACAATTATGAGTGACAATTTTTGTTTTCAACCACATAAGAAGAAACCCAACTTTTATACCATTTGACACAGCAGTTTGCGGTTACCATCGAGCACATTGAGATGTAAAAATTTACCATGAAACACGGATACATGGGGGGGGGGATGATTTCGGGTATCGAAGACTCGCTTGATATTATTTAGTATTTATAACAAATATATTTTCATTTTAAAAGCGGGACAGAGAGTACACTATTATTCCCATTTTTTTCCCTTTATGTAAAAGTTGGGAACTGTGATTCACTTACATAACTGACACTTAAGTAAATTACAGTTCCAGATTTTAATACAAGGGCAAAAAGGGAAGAATACTCCTCCCATATCTCGCTGCTAAAAAGAATGTTTTATGGGACGGGAAGTAGTATTTCCCCAAATATGCCGTTGTATAAAAGTTGGGAATGTGATTTGCTTACAGAACTAATTGTAAGTAAAGTATATAATATTAAGCGAGTCCCCGATACCTAAATTCTGCTGAAAGCACTTAAAAGCTAATATCTTCTGTGCTATTTGGATAACATAGAATACTGCCCATGGACGTATCTGTAGAAGAAGAATAGAGCAGAAAATGAACGTTCATGAGACACAGTGGAAAGACTTCGTAAAAGATGAGCTTAATGACTACCCTCTTTTGGATGGTGTCAAGAAGTTTGAGAGAGGTTTTTGGGTACAAAACAAAAAAATAATAATAATGAAAACTATCTTATTAGGGCCACCCAAGACCGAACTTAATGGAGCCATGTGTAGTATGTCCATAAATTGCATGTGTTCTATGGTCGAGTTGCCTGTTTATCAAGACGAAAAACCCGAATATCCGGGGCAAAAACTTTGCTATCCATGCCTGAGACCGACTAACTCAGTCAAGGAGTGGAAAAAAGCTAAAAAAAAATTACTCCTGTCACTGACGGGATTCGAACCCGGGCCTTGGTTTTGGATGCACCACCCTAGATATGGAAACAATGTTGCACAGTAGGACAAATTTGAGATTTGTACAGAATGAGTAGTAGTTCAGAAGAAAACGTCGATACCGAAAAAGGAAACCAAGTTTTCTGGCTACAGAGGAAGCAATATCTGTGATAATACTTGTGACATTATGACAATATTTGTGATAATATCTAATACTTCGTAGGTCCTCCTTTTGCCCTCAGTACAGCAGCTATCCGACGTGGCACTGATTCAACAAGATGTCGGAAGCGTTTGAAAGGTATGGCCAACCGTAATGCGGATAGCAATGCAGGTATGGAGGTGATTGGTGTATCCAGACGCCTGATATGCCTTTCCATAGTGTCCGACAAGTGCTCTATGGGATTGATATCGGTGGAGTTTGGAGGCCAATCGATATGCTGGAGGTCAGAACTGTGTTCCTCAAACCATTCCTACACAACAAGTGCCTGATGGCTCGGCACATCGTCATCTTGGAAGGCACCATCGCCATTCGGGAAAAAAATTGTAACATAGCCGGGTGTACACAGTCAGCAAGCAGTTGACGAAACCGGAGACCACTGATAAGATGTTCCACATACACCAGGGGTCCACGTTCCTGCCAGTGAAACATGCCCCACACTATACAACCGCCTCCACCGGCCTGCACTTTTGATACCATGCATGTTGGATGAGGGCCTCATGTTGTTGACGCCAAATCAGTATATGACCATCCACGGTGTAGGGTAAATAACGTGATTCATTCGACCAGCACACCTTCTTCTAGTCTTCTAACGTCCAACTTGCATGCTCTTTGCCTCGGGGGGGGGGGGGGGGGGGATTTTACGCCGATGAACCTTGGTTAGGAAAGGATGCCATTGGGATCATCTGCTGGTATAGCTCATACGTGCGATTGATATTGTTATATATCAATCGCACGTATTATATATATAACATTGATATATAATTGATTGATATAGGGTAGACAACTCTTCAACAGTGCTGCGCCCGTTCACCTGTACGAGTCGTCGGGCCCGGCGCTCACCTTTATCATCAACCTTTCTCTGACTTTGCAGTTTTGCCGTCCGGTCGTTGTTTGACCATTTTTAAGGCAATCCTGGTACACATTCACAACGGCGGTTGTCGAATACCCCACCAGTTCAGCAGTTTGGGAAATCGAGGCACCAGCTTGTCGAGCTCCCACAATCTATCAAAGTCCGATGAATCCTTCCTTTTACCCACCACGCTCGGAATTTTACTACCTACAGAACCACTGACACCTTATCTATACTACGTAGGTCGCCTAATTTTTTTTTTTTTTTTTATGTGAACCCCAAACACGAGAGGTATTAGAACCTAAAGTACTTAGTACCGTGCTTGGGTTGGAGGTTGAGAAGACGAAAGAAGATATTTGTTGACATTGGACTTGAACTTCTGTAGACTGTAATTTTCAGGAAATATGTATGAAGGAAGGTTGTTCCACAAAACGGCAGTTGAATGAATAAATGAGGAAGATGAAAAGTTGGTTCTGTGGGTTTGATGTTGGACAGTAAATGGATGTTGGCTGGTGGCGGCACCTGTTCGGACTGTTGTGAAAGAGAGAGCGGGAATTATAGAAACCAATTCAGAAGAACAGTGCCCATGGAAGTATCTGTAGAAGAGGCATGCAGCAGAAACAGTACGTCTATGAAAAAGCAAGTGGAGAGACTCTGTTAGAGATGAATCATTAATTAACCTAACTGCCCTCTTCTGAATGGAATCAAGAAGCCTGAGAGAGGTTTTGGGGGCACCACTCCAGATTTGGGATCGATATTCCATGGCAGGGCGGATTTGATATTTATACAGAGTGAGCAGCTGTTTGGAAGAAAAGTAACACCGAGAGGAAAAGAGAAAGCCAAGTTTTTTAGATGCAGAAGAAGCAATATTTGTAATGTGCTTGTGCCAAGAGAGATTAGAAGTCAGGGTAATCCCCAAAAGAGATATATCATTTTGCCTAGAAATCGGAGTGTCACTAAAGATAAGCATAGGAGCAGAAGAATCCTTTTTGCGAGATATAAGACAAGACTGAGTTTTAGAAGGGTTGAAATGAACTAAGTTGTCTTTTCCCCACTGGAGAATTACCTGAAGATCGGCATTTAAGGAATTGGTAGCAGATTTTAGAAAAGTTGAAGTTGATTGAGCAGAACAAGGTTTCTCAAAATGGAAAGTGGAATGCAATGTGCTATCATCGGCAAAACTATGGATAGGATTTCCAGTCAATGGAAGAAGGTCATTAATATACAAGAGGAAAAGAGTGGGGAAAAGAACTGAACCTTGGGGGACACCGGCATTAGTGGAGACGTTAAAAGACAGAGAGCCGTTTACCATCACCCTCAGTGAGCGATCAGAGAGAAAACTGGATAACCAATTACTAAAAACAGTTGGCAAACCATAAGATGAAAGCTCTTTATGCCAAACGCGATCAAAAGCCTTTGAGATGTCAAGAGCAACTACTTGTGTTTCACCGAACCTTTCCATTGAATTAGTCCATAAATGGGTAACATAAGCCAGAATATCACCAGTGGATCGACACTGACGGAATCCATACTGGCGATCGTTGATCAGCCGGAAGGTTTCTAGGTAGTTTAAGAGTTGACCGTTAATTGATTTCTCCATTACTTTAGAAAGAGTAGAAGTAATTGCAATGGGACGATAATTTGATGGGAGGGATTTGTCACCCTTTTTAGGAACTGGCTGGATATGAGCAAAGTTTCAAGCAGAAGAAAAAATACCTTTGGTTAAGAAAGGGAAAAAAGGCGGCAAAGAATAGGAGTAAGTTCAGGAGCACAGGTTTTGAGAACAAGTGGAGAAATATCAGGACCTGGAGCTTTCTTAGCATCAAGATTCGTCAAAATTCTTCTGACATCCTTTTGACGGAAGACCACAGGAGGCATTGAACGGAGCGTGTTGGGAATGGTGGGAGGTGTTTTACCAAGATCATTAATACATGAGCAGGAAGAAAATGGCATGCTAGCAGGTCAGCTTTATCCTTGGCTGAAGTGACAACAGAACCATGTGGTTTGGACAGAGGTGGGAGTAGAGATGGGCAAAAGTTGCGGCCAATAGCTTTGGCAAGAGACCACAATGCTCGGCTACCAAGGGCAAGAAGCAAGTTTTCTACTCTTAGCCTGTTCAAACTCTAGTTTGGACTGATTAATAACTGCTTTACAATTGTTGCGAGCTTTGGTGTAGGCAGAAAGAAACTGAAGAATTAGAAACAAGCCAATTACGGTATGCAACATTCTTCTCTTGAACAGCTTTAGCACATTTGTTGGAAAACCAAGGTTTAGATAAAGGACGAGATTTAAAAGTGAAGTGTGGGATAAAGGATTCCTTTCCTGCAAGAATAATTTCACTCACACGATCTGAGCAAACGTTGACATCAGAAGGTTTGAAACAGTAATCCGACCAAGGAAAAGAAGGAAAGAAGTCTCGCAGGTCATCCCATTTTGCATTCTTGTAATGCCAAACAACACGAAGTTGGGAATATCCATGAGATAAAGGTTCCATTGGAGAAGAGACAATCACCAAGTTGTGATCTGAAGTGCCTAAAGGACCTCTCACTTCGACCGTGTACTTAGAAGGGTTGTTTGTGAGAAAAATATCAAGCGTATTGGCTGTATGATTAGGATTGTCTGGTATTCTTGTAGGTAAATGAACAATCTGTGCTAGGTCATTAGTAATTGCAAAAGCGTCAGAATCTCGACCTGCCGGGTCGGTGTGACTAGAAAATGGAAGCCAGTTGGAGTTGTGAACATTAAAATCGCCAAGGAAAATTACCTCACTGTTAAGAAAGTTGGACTGGAGAAAGTCAAATTGCAAAAGGGGGAAGTCAAAGAGCTCCAAGTGATTAGTGGAGTTGGGAGAATATTAGAGACAACAGATGAATTTGACACAATGAGGTAGAGAGATTTTAAGCCAGAGAAGATCAAAGAGAGGAGATTATTAGTTTGACAATTCATAGTGTATTCAATAGTAAGAAAAAGTGGGTGGGACATGCCGTATGAAGTAATGAAATTTTTGGATATGGCGTTCACGTGGTAAGAATATACCCAGATCCTTGACATAACGTGGCCTCAACAATGCTCCCCGCATAGACACTACTCGGACTCCCTCCAGTCACTATTTGGCAGAGTAGAGGTAGCAAGATTATACACTAGCTGATCGAGAAGCCTCCTAGAGAGTTACCAATAGGTTCGGTCCGGTGCACTAACTAGCGGCCGGCCTGCGAACACCGTTTTAGAGCTGTACTCTCGAAATGTAAGGAATATTGGATCTCGCCACGACATTCATCATAACCTCAAAAGTCATCAATCATACTGCATGATGGAAGAGATAGGGAAGGGTTGACCGGAACTTAGCTCTAGAGACTAAACATGGGTTCCACCACTTCAACCCTCCAATAAACAAAGTGGTGGTATTTCACCGGTTGATGAGAGTCATCTACCCCCTAGTGCCCCCAACTGCACACTCTCGTACCTCACGTGGTCAACGGATCGCATTCAGTTTTCATAGGGGTAGTCATAATTCAGTGATCACTCAGTGTATATATATAAATGAAATGGAGCAAGCAATAGTGCCAGAATGCTGCAGTTGCGGTCAGGTTCGATGTTTTTGAAAATAAATTGAAATGGTATGTTGAAGTTCAAACTGCCTCCAAAAGATGACGTTCGATTGGTTTCATACAGTGCTGCAGACAATGAAATGGCCAGTAGACAACATCTAGATGACTTTACTCGGGGTCGAATAATTGGGAAGCTCGAGGAAGGTGGAAGTACGAGGAGTGTGACTGCAGTGTTTTTTCGGTACCTCCCATAGCATCATCTCACATCCGTAGTCGGACTTCAGAACGACAGGTACAGTTGTTCGAAGGACCAGTGGTGGTCGTCCACGAAAAACAACACCCAATGATGACTGCATACTCCTACAGGCCAAGAGGGACCGACACCAGACATCGGAATCCAATGCAAACCAGCGGCATAGGACGCAGGATATCGCGGTTTACTGTGGCCAGGTGACTCCATAAAGGTAGACTGTTTGCCCGACAGCCAGTGCGCTGTGTCCCTTTAACACCTGCCCATCGGAAATACCGTTTACAGTGATGCATCGAACACAAGGATTGGACTGGACTGGACTGCGCAATGGGGTAAGGTACTCTTTATTGATGAGAGTAGATTCAGTCTCAGAAGGGATTCTGGACGTCAGTTAATCTAGCGAGAGGATGGCACACGGTATCACCAAGCAAACATCGCTGAAAGGGGTCGATATGGCGGTCGAGGTGTTCTCGTCTGGGAAGGTATTATCTTGGTTGAACGTACACATCTTCAGATACTGGAAGGCAGTACTGTAACTGGTGAGGTAATCCTTCCCCATGTGCGCCTGTTCCGAGGTGCCATTGGCCCCGAGTTCGTGTTTATGAATGATAACGCCACACCCCATCGCACTGCAACTGTTGATATGCTTTTGGAAAGTGAGGACATTGTTCGTATAGATTGGCCTGCCCGTTCTGGCGATCTAAATCCCATCGAACACATATGGGACGCTCTGGGGAGATGCCTAATGGCACGTCCACACCCACAAGAAAATGTTCGCCGGCTGAAGATGGCGCTGACAGAGGAATGGACGATGTTATCGCAAGAACTTATTAACAACATTGTTCTAAGTATGGACAGGTGGTGCAAAGCCTGCACCGATATTAGGGGTGGCCATATCTCCTACTGAGGACCACCTCTTCTCTTTGTTCCATCTTTGGCAGTGATACATCTGTATCATGGCAGCCAGTTCTATGTTGCCATTTTTGAATAAAGTTCCTCAGTACTGTTTTTTTTCCGTTATTGTGTCAGTGTTGTTTCCTACATCATTTCTGTAACTCACGAGGTTCCTTTGGTATGCTTTTCCCATATCCAGGCCACCCTTATGAGAAGCTACAGGTGAAAACCTGACCAGTCCTTAAGTTTTGCACACGAGTGTATATTGGTTTCAACTGACTCCAAAGCAAAATCTCAACTTTGGTTTAGCGAACGTAACGACGTTAGAGGTTCTGTTTGAAGAATTTATATTGCATAACCAATGGAATGTGCATAATCTTCCCAACATGCCAACAACCTTTTGGAACGTTCACAGACTGTCCAAAATAGACCTTACCCTTTCCTCTCCATGCTTGTCGCAGCATGTAGAAAACTGGATGGTCTGCCCGGATGTATGTAATAGCGATCACCGTGCTATCACTTTTGATTTAGTAATAAATGTTAGGAATGGAGGTTCTTCAGGTCACCTTAAGGATTTAAACTGCTTCTCTATTAGAACCACAAACTGGACCAAATTAAAGAAAGTCTTGCAACAAGAATTTTCAGATGATAAAATTGCACAATTGAACACTTTATCTGCAATAGAATATACTTACTTTGTGCAAAACTCTCTTTACAGAGCTTTGACTGAATCCACTAAAAGATAAGTTAAGAAACCTGGCTCCACCCACTTGGTGGAACCCCCAGTTATATGTTTTGAGAAGACGGGTTATAGATGCAAGGAAGAATTTCCAGAGGCAAACTGACTTAACAGAAACAGATGTTAGACGAATAAAAGAAGTCTATTGTCAATTACGTAAGAAATATTTCAAAGCTATTGTGGAAGCCAAAAGATCCTCATGGCAGAAACTAGTGTCCCATACAGGTAATTCTGATCCATTGGGATTAATATACAAAATTTTTCGTGACAAACTTGAACCCCTGCTATATATAGTTCTGTTTACTCTAACGGAATTCTGACTACTGATTGGCTCTCCACGGTTGAAGCTATTATAGAGAGACTTTTCCCTGATGATCATCCAGAGCAAGACACAACGGAACAAGCTCAGATAAGGTTCGTTAATGGATCTTACAAGGGATCAAATGACTAGGAACTATTTAGTGTAGATGAACTTGCACTTCCAATTTCTAAAATCAATCTGTCACAATGTCCTGGAATGGACTTAGTTGAAAATGCGGCAATCAAAAGATATCACCTATATTTTACACATATATTGTTGAATGTATTCAACAAATGTCTATTAGAGGGGACTTTTCCAAATTTTTGGAAGATTGCGTTATTAAAGATACTCAGAAAGCGTGGAAAATTGGTAACGGATCCCAAGGCATATTGCCCTATATCCCTTCTAGGAAATCTTGGAAAGCTTTATGAGAGATTATTAGCGTTTAGGATGCAGAAGGTTTTGGCTACAAGTAATATGATTTATAATTCACAATTCGGCTATAAGAAAAGCTCCTCCTCTACTGAAGATGCCATCAGAAATTTGGTGAATCTATGTAAAACAACAGACAAGAAATACATGATGGTTATTTTTATCGACTTTGAGGCGCTTTTGATAAACTCTGGTGGGAGAGTGCCCTCAGGTCACTTCGAGAGGCAGAATGTGATGATTTACTGTATCAGGTTATTAGATCTTATTTTTCAAATAGGCAGATAAAAGTCATCTCACGACATTTGGTATTTTCAAAATTCATTTCCAGAGGAAGCCGACAAGGCTCGATCCTTGGGCCTTTCCTCTGGAATTCTTTTTTAGAGCAATGGTTAATAAAAGAAAGTCAAATTTGCAATAAAATAGCATATGCTCTGACGATTTAGTGCTATGCATACCAGACAGGTCAAGGCTTTTGCTAGAAACAAATCCTGGATGATTTGCTGGAATGGTCTAGAATAAACAATTTAAAAAATTTCTGGGACGAACACTAAAATTATGATTTTCAATAATAAACTGGATTATAACAGACCTCCTAAACTTCATATCAACAATGCCCAAATTCCTTATGTTCTCAAAATAAATATCTTGGTCTCTTAATTGATGATAATAATTTTCTTTTATACCCCACGTAAAGAACTTAGCTGAAAAGATTAAGAAGTTTGCTGCCAATGTGATTAGGCTCTCCAGAGCTGAATGGAGTATAAAGCACAAAACTTTGGCATTTTACTGTATTATAAGGTTATATTTTTGCCAATTATAGTATATACGGCTGCCATATGGTTTCCTATTCACGTCACAGTGAAGGCCAAACTTTTTTTATCATTGCAGAGAAAGATGATATTGGTAACACACAGATGCTGAACAACATCAACCAATGCATTACGAGTGATCTCGGGTTGTATTGCGATTGACCTTTATGTGGCATACCGATGCATGATTTATAACTTAAAGAAAGGTTTTGCAACTCAAATCCTCGACATTGTAAGTAATCCGGCCACGGACATCCACGGTAGGAGAAAATCAATCTTTGGACAAAACTCACTGAGAAGTGGAAATACAGATGGCAATCCAGTGAATCAGGACTCACAACTAGGGAGTTCATTGAAGATGCAACACTTGTGTAAATAAGAAAGTTATGGGATGGTTTTATCCTTCAATGACAACGTCATATTTAATTACTGAACATGGTTCACTGCAGGATAAATTGTGTAAATTTGGACTTGAACCTGAACCTTTGTGTTTTTGTGGGGCAGTAGAAGAATGGAGGCATGTTCTGCTTTATAGCCCGGCTAATGACGACTTCAGACAAGAACTATTTAATAGCACTCAACCCATTAGGACTGACAACCTCAATATTTTAATTCAGATGCCAAGAACTTTGCGGCATTCCAGTCTTTTTCTGACAGAGTATTTAAAAGAAGACGCATCTTGTTTACTAATTCTAGAAGTGGACAGTAGACTGATGTATTCATGAAGTTATATTTCTACCTTACTACCTTAGGTAGTAAGCTGTTAACTTAATATTGTTTTCTTAAATTAGTAATAATATTGAATGTATATAATGGCATTAACTATACAGAGAATTTTTTATTATTTTTTATTTATTTTATTTATTTTTTTTCCCCTCGGGTTGGGCAGCCTGGTACTCCTGTCCTTTGGTATTGCACTCCTTCCACTGGACGACAAATTGGTGCAGCAGCACTAGACAATAGAACCAGGCACAACTCCTCATGCTTAGAAATGGGCATTAGGCAGTGATTAGCCGGCTGTTGGTCGCTGTAGACAGTGTTACTTTTTCAATACAGATTTTTAAGGTGGATTTTGACTAAACGTCCAGGTGCCACCCAAAACAAGTACATACGCATACATACATAGTATATCTTTTATCGCGTTTTATTGCTTGCAAGTGAAGCTGTACAATTAAAATAGTTTCTTAAGCAGAATGCGATCATTGTAAATAGAAAGTGTTTGCATCTATGTATATTTGTATATATATATGTAAAAAAAAAAAAAAAAAAAAAACGATAATAGTGCCGAAGAGTTTTCATGATATCAGTACTAGGAAAACAGAACGTTGGGCAGTTGCAGTGTGTAATCTGTCTCGGAGCGAAATACAAAAACGTTATTTGCACTCCTTCATAGTTGTGAACTAAACTACAGGAACAGTCCTTAAACATGACAATCGCAGTATCTCCTGGCAAATGTGATCTCTGCAATATTTCTCCAGATGAAACCCTTAACTGTAGCAAATCAAAGCACATAATATGCCGGTTATGCTCAGGATACTCAAGCCTATCGTGCTTATCTCTGAACAAAAGGAAATGGTTCCTGGGAAAATGTTGCTTGAATAGTAAGGTAACAGGATTTGCGAGAACCTAAAATAAGAAGCCTAATTCTCCCCAGCACAGTGATAGATATGCATCGGCGGAGGAATACAATATATCGAAGGAAGCTGCTATGCCAATGACTTGGGAAACAACGAAGGAAGTAATTTTTTGAAAATAATAGACAATACAAGAAAGGTGATGAGAATTAAAATGATGCCCATGAACAAACAAATGATTGTATCATAAATGAAACATATGAATTCAGGAGCTATTTCTAACACTGATATTCTAAACATCCTTGGTTGTGAGATTTGTCCCGAGGACTGTCTTCATGCAAATCGCCCTGCCTGCTCACAAACAGACACTCCTGAGGCTATGGCTGATCATGCGGACACCACATACCTCAGTGACCCGAAGTATATGCTTAAAAGTGCAGCAGACGAAGTATTTGAGGAATTAGTTAAACCTGTTGCAATGCAGGCTGAGGAATACATGCATAATCTTGAAGAAAAATTTCCCTGAATTTCTGAATGCTTGTCCACCATTTTCATTATCAACCAAGAACTCCGTGCACAGACTGAAAAAATAAAACAGGAAATTTGCTCACTGAGAGACCAGATGACTGACCTGAAGAGTAGTATGATGCTATGGGGTAAGCCAGCCAGGTCGTGAAAATGATGGCGCTAAACTCAATGAATGCGGAGAAGATGCTCAAGCCCGTGCAGACGAGAAGTGCGACATACATAAAACGATGCCTTACTAAATATTCCTTCCGTCACTGTCTATCAACAGAATAGAGAAACAAGCGGATTCATTGAGAAACCACCTATGACAGATAATCATGAGCAAGCGCCCCTGGTAGAATACATTCACCAAAGATCCAAGGCTACTACCCAAGCATCTCCATCTACCTTACCACAGGACCTGTCTCTTCCCTATACCCCGGCATTATGTGAGGCTGATAAGGTGCGCCCTGAAAATTGTCTCAGGCCCACTTATGGGGAAATTACAGCAAATATAAACACGAATACAAGGAAAACCGCAGTCCAGAAGACTCACGGAAGTGACCAGAATCAGGGGCTGTCGAAGGTTACCAACCTGCGAGCAGCTTTAAATTTAAATGTTCACAATATCCAGTTTCGGAATAATGACACATCAGTCTACGCAAACCCTGAACTACACTTTTAGTGCAGATACAGGGAATGTGGGAATGTAAACCTCTCAGAAGATGGTAGTTTGGTAAGGAGGTTCAATATTACAGCCGTCAGAACCCGAGAGAAAGTCTTCGTTACCAGGTTTGCCCTAAACACATATGACATAAAAGCCACGATTACTCAAAAGAGAAGGAGTTCACACAGAAGTCAGACAGTTAAAAAAAAGGCACCCTTCATATTCGTCATTTGTGCTTTCATGCTCCCCTGATGACCTAAATGTGATCCTTGAATACAATAACTGGCCACTAGGTGCATTGGTTAAAAGATTTCAGGAAAAGAACACGCCAAAAGTACGGAAATCAGACAGTACGCATCAACATAAATAGCAACTAAAGAAAGAAAATGCTCCTTCTGGAGAGAGCCAGGGCATTTGCATTTTTATTCAGAATGTTAGAAGTGTTGCTAAAAAACTGCACACATTACAGACCTTCCTATACCTTGAAGAATACGACTTTATTTGTATAATGGAGACTTGGCTAAATCAAACAGACAACTAGATTGCTGGTACAATCCTCTTTTTACAAATTTATTGGAAATAGCAGAAAAGAAAAGAGGGGTGGAGAAGTTGCAATTCTTTATCATGAAAGTTTACATCCTACAAGCTGATATTCCCGTGATTGTAACTGGAGATTTTAATATGCCTAGCCCAAGACACGATCATGTTAAAGAACACCTAGATTCAACCCTCCAAACCTTAGGACTTACCCTACTGGGTAGGCTTCCAGTTAGGGGAGAACAGCATTTGGATTTATTGTACCATAATCTGATTAACATAAAAAACGTCACCCCTGAAACTAAATTCCAGCAACATAGCGATGTGCAAACTCGTCAGACCAAGAAAATATACTCCCTTAAGTTTGTTAGACTTGAAATTATTTTAGAACATCTTAGGACCTACAACTGGATTGATCTGTACAATAAACCGGTAGAAGCTACCAACTTGATTGAAAAAGAGCTCTCATTTATTGCTGACCCGGGCGCCTCGAAGGAGGTAAGAATCATGGGCAAAACTAAAAAGGTGGTTCAACAAGTACCGGCGGATATAAAATAAGTTTCCCTATTCAGGAGACCCTAGTGTCAAAACGGTTAGAGTTAGCGCTGTGAAAATGGGTGGTATGTCATTTAGGGTATGGGGAAGCGATTTGTAGAAGAAAAAATTAGTTCAAATTTTCGTCACCAAGGGGGAAACGACGCTGCACATATTTAAAAGTTGTCATTTACTTCAAGACACGCTGCTTACGCAAATAACATCCTGTTAGATAAAAGAAGAAAGGCCTACGCCATCGTCAATAAACGTCATGGCTCTTATAAAAAAGGAACGTGCTCTTTTAGTAAAACTTTTCTACCATAAATATAGTAACTACCATAAATATAGTAAATATAGTAATGCAGCATTACGTGAATATCGGAAACTTAAAGGTTTGCGTAAAGGACCTTTGACGTCAGTGGGGCTTCGAAAACTAATAAAAAAATCTGAAGCGACCGGGCGGGAAGTTGGAAGTAATTCTAGGCAGAGGACGACCACGTATCAGAACGGTTGTACTGGATGAAGGCAGTTGCAACAGTCAGAATGCGAAACACTACCAGTCAGTAGTGCCTGCCAGAGGTGTGTCAAGAGACTTGAACCTTACTTTGTCTACTGTAAGTAGATTGCCAAAAGCCAGGATACCCAACACAATACTTCATTAATAACACATAACACTTTCTGGCGTCCACAGTGATACTGTTTGTCTCCACAGAGTTTATATGGCGCAAACGTGGGAAACCACCGGAGGCGACTTTTCCCTAACACTATGCACGTAAAGTGCTTCGAATAATTTTACGCTGGTTCCCGTACAAGATTCACGTAGTGCAAGAACTAAAGTCTTGTGATCAGCAACAACGAATAGACTTTGCTCTACGATTTCTGGCACGTATGGAACTTGACCATACACGGGCTCGAATGATCTTGTGGTCTGATGAGGCACATTTCACTCTTCATGGGGCTGTAAATGAACAAAATTGCCAAATATGGGGAACTTCTCGTCCGTCTGTTGTGCATGAAAGACCAATACAAAGTCCATACGTTAGAGTATGGTGTGATTTCACATCAGAGTTTATAATCGGACCAATTTTTTTGAAAAGTCTACACCCCATGGCCCCGTAAGATGTGTGTATGGTAACTAGTGCACGGTACTGCGCTCTTCTAAGAGATCACATTATTCCCGCTCTGCAAGAAAAGCAATACTTGGAGACCGTAATGTTCATGCAAGGTGGTGCCCCTCCCCACGTTGGTCGAGAAGTGAAGGAACTGCTCCGTTCAACAGTCGGAAATGATCGCATCATTTCTAGAAACTTTCCGCAGTTCTAGCCAGCCCAGTCAGAGATCTCAATACCTGTGATTTCTGGCTATGGAGATACCTGAAAGACAGAGCTTACCGTGGCGGCATACAGACTCTTGTCGATTTGGAAGCAAGCGTACAACATGTAGCCAACATCCCCAATGAGATGCTATGCGAAACTGTGTCGCGTGCAATCCTCCGTTTTCAGAATGTCATCTCAAGTGAAGGAAAGCACAGAACAATATCTGTAGATTTCTAAGTTCTGATATTAACATCTAATCCTAAGTTAAGTATTCCATCTCGTGTTTACAGTGGCAATTTCTCCCCTGGTGGCGTAAATTTGAACTATTTTTTTTCCCTTCTGCAGATCGCTTCCCCATTCCCTAAATGACATACCCACCAATTTTCACAGCGCCATCTCTAACCGTTTTGACACTAGGGTCTCCTGAATAAGGAAACTTATTTTATAACCACCCGGTATTTAAAACAGTCATTTGTGGGCAAACACTTATAAGAAATGGAAAAATTCAGGATTTAATGAAAGCTTCATGGACTATAAGAGGAAAAAAAAATTTCTTGAAAAAGAAACGACAAGCAAGCTACGAAGAGGCTCTAAGAAAACTACGACATTCAAAAAGAATCGTGAGCAAAAAAGGCTATTAAATTTTAAATGGAGGAAACCACGTTCAAACACTGGGCTAAGCAGAGCTTCGAAAGGCTGCCAGTTGAACGCAAAGCTAGAAATGTACGAGTATCAGCCAGAGGATATGACGCAATATATTTTTGAGAGAGGCAGCGTTAGTGAGAATGCATTATTCAACGTCGCTATTTATAGAGATCTCATCAATGCTATTAATTCCTTGCCTAACAAAACTACGATCGGCCCCGATGGGTTCTCTATTTTATGTTAAAAATATGCAGCTCCTATATAGTTGATGTGTTGTTTCACATATTCCAAAACATCCTGAAAGACAGTGTTCTCCCGCGGAGATGGAATGACTACTTTGTGAGGCCGGTACCACAAAAGAAGAACTCTAAGGACTCTTCAGACTTTCGACCCATATCGATCAGTTGTTCTCTTTCAAAAATCTTTGAAAAAGCCATCGTTCCTGCTTCTAGCCAACAGTGTTTTTTGCACAGGCCATCCCACCCCCATACCGTAGTACCGAGAAGATCCACTACTACTAATTTGTTTGAGACCCTCTTCAGAATGCAACACGATTTAAATGAAAAGGTCTAAACTGACATCATATTCCTTGACATAAAGGCAGCTTTCGATAATGTGTCGTTACCTGCACTTGAAAATATATTGAAAGTTTATTTCCGCATTGAAGAAAAACTATTACAGATTATCAAGACCATTTTGAAGCCATGGCACCTAATTGTACATCAAACATTCTGTGCAAAATACACCCTCACTTCGGGAATCCCTCAGGGAGGTGTCTTATCAGCTTTGCTGTTCGTTGCTGCCCGGGAACCCTTTCTAGAGAAGAATCGTAATTTTATTTCTTATACTAATGATATAAAGTATTTTGTTGTCTCTAACGAAAGAGCTCTTGTGTCCAACGTAAATATCCACACCAACCGCTAAGCTTCACGAACTGCATTTATACTTGGGTAAAATAGGTTTATGGCTAAACTCTGACAAGTCAGGGCAACTGACAATAACTAAGATAAAAAATCAAATCGAATTATCTATTAATGGAGCACAGGTGAAGAAAGTCAGCTCATACACCGACCTAGAAGTGACGTGGGACGAGGGTCTTATCTTCCAAAGGCACTTTCAGAAACACAAGATCAAAAACTCTTGCTGCCATATGGGCTGTAAGACAGGAGATAACTGGGATTCGAAACTAGCAACTAATGCCCCAATATATCCAAAGATGTATCGTTCTTGTATCCCTATATGCTTCGACAATTTGGTCCTCTTCCCAAAATACTTATATTAGGAAATTTATCAGCCTGCCTACTGGATGCTGGATGCTCCGCTGGCTCAATAGGACTGCCGGAAGCAGTTCACTGTTTCAAAATCCATACTGTATACAAATTTAAACGTAGCTCCGTGGATTCAGATGGTCACCCTATGTAACATCTGCACTCTAGCACAACTTCAGACTGGGAGTTTAGATGCCTCTCAAATTGAAAATCTTTTGATCAGGCCCCACCCGGGAGCTCGGTTCCACTACCCTCATTGTCCCCGTAGCGCTCTCCGTCACACGGAGGGATTAAGGCGGCTGTTTCCTGTCAATACTCTGGACTTTTTTAGAGACTTCAAAATCGACCAGAACAGGTACTGCTATGACAGAACCAACAGGAAGCTCATTGCAACGGATCTGTACACTAAACTATATATATAATGAAGAATGCATTTCAAGAAAGAAGAGTTTCATAGCAAAAGATTAAGAGCCCATGAACTCAAAACCTGTAATGAACGCTTTATAGTGTCTTCAAAAGACTCTTATAGGACTGAGGATATTACGTTCAGCAGAATGACTATATGACATTCAATTCACGTGTAAAATGACTGTAGTTATTCCTCTTTATTTATTTTTTCATTTATTTATGTATTTTCTGATATTTTATTCTATGTGACTATATATGTTACTATCTAATAAGTTATGTTCGATGTATGTATGAGCCATCCTCCTAGATAACTTCTGTACTGGGGTGTTTGTTGAATAAACTGATAATAATAATAATAGTTAAGTAGTGTAGGATCACCTAGAGAGGAGTGCTGCCATAGCAGCCGCTAGGATTAATGGAAAAAAATAAACGAGAGACCAGCAGTAGAAGAGCCGAAAACAGAAGTAACCGCCAGCTTGGGAAAGAAGACTTCAGCAGAAGATAGAAGAAGAATTAAGAGTCAAGATAGGTCAGTTGACCCAGTAACAACAGGGTAATAGAAGCAAGAATTGATTGGAAAGGTGAAGAGCATCCTCAAGAGAAACAGCGTCCACAGTAAACATGAGACCAGAAATCAGAGAATAGGAGAATACTTGGACACACTGAAGCAGAACCTCCTCGCACTAGGCAAGAGACTACGCCGATACAAAGAGAGCTCCCAGAGGAAAATAAACAATGGAATCCTCGATGAGGACCAAAGAGCCTTCTACAGGAAACTGGGAGAAGATGAGAAAGCAGGAACAGGCCACCCAAGAAGAAGACGATCGAGGAGTTCTGGGGAAATATCTGGAGCAGTGAAGTAAGACATAACAGTCAAGCCCCCTGGAGAGAAGTAGAACGGAAGAAAACCAAGGACGTACAAGCGAAGAGAGAGTGGGAAATTCGAGAAGAAGAAGTAAAACAGTAGATCAGGAACACCCACAACTGGAGAACCCCAGGAATTGATAACATCCATAAATACTGGTACAAGAAGCTCACTGGCACACACAAGCAGAGCAGGCACACCTAGCAGAGCAGTTCACTCGAATGATAAGGCACCCGGAGACAATCCCGAAGTTTCTCGCTGAAGGAGTCACGTATCTGAAGCCTAAAGACGAAGATACAAGAAACTGCGAAATACAGGACAATCACCTGCCTCCCATCGATGAACAACATCTTGACCATCTGCATAACCAAGGAGATATCAAGACCACTTAGACAGTCAGAACATAATGGCTGAGCAGCAGAAAGGGTGCAAGCGGAGGAGCAAAGGATGCACGGAGCAATTAAACATAGATGCCGCAGTTATGGAGTAGGCCTACAAGAAGCACCGCAACCTATACACGACCTACATCGATTACCACAAGGCCTTCGACTCCATACCTCATAGTTGGCTAATAGAGAACCTGACGATCTACAAGGTCAATCCGATAGTGACAAACTTCCTAGGAGCAACAATGGCGAAATGGTGTACCACCATTAAGGTCGAGAACAACACAACCAGACCAATCTCCATCAGAAGAGGAATCTTTCAGGGAGATGTTCTGAACCCACTGTGGTTCTATCTAGCACTCAACCCGTTATCCACCAGGCATAACGGCAGCAAGTATGGATATAACCTCAAGGAAGGAAGGAAGAACCGGTACATACTCACCCACCTGATGTAAATGGATGACATCAAGCTCTACGCGGCAACGGAGAAGCAACTCCAGCAACTACTCCGGATCACCGAAGAATTCAGCAAAGACATCAGGATGGAATTTGGCCTAGATAAATGCAAGGCCCACGCACTACACCAGGGAAAATTCGTCTGCCGAAACTACCAGCTGCTGACTGGTAAAGAGATCGAAGCTATGACAGAAGGAGAGACCTACAAATACCTAGGGATGATGCAGGCTCAGCAGTTAGAGCACAAGGAAATCAAAAAGTGCCTGACCGAAAAATATCATCAGAGACTCAGAAGTCTGCTGAAAGCAAAACTGAACAGAGGAGCGAACACAGTTAAAGCTATAAACGCCTATGCAGCTCCAGTACTAACATAGTCCTTTGGGGTCATAGATTGGACTAACACTGAGCTAGAGAATATCATGCGAAAGACAAGGACAATGATGACCAAGAGCCGCCAACGCCACCCGAAGTCAGCAGTGGAAAGACTAAGAATAGGTCGGAAAGAGAGAAGAAATGGCCTGATAGAGCAACAGAAGACAGCGGTAGTTAACCTGAAGGATTACTTCGAGAATAACACAGCACCACTCCACCAGGCCATATGGAAGGTGGATAACTGGTATACTCTACTCGACCAAAGCGAGGAGCCCCGGCACAAGAAAGGAAACTAGAAAAATGGGCAAAGAAGACACTCCACGGCAGACACTGCAATGACCTCCATCAAGATCACATCGATAACGTTGCTTGCAATGCATGGCTCACAAGCGAGACGCTCCTCCCCGATACTGAAGGATTCATGCTGACCATCCAAGACCAGGTCATCAACACCAGAAACTATAGAAAATACATCGCAAAGGAGGCCGGAATGTCAGATGACACATGTCGACGATGTCGCCTGGCTTCAGAAACGATCCAACACATCACAGGGTCGGAGGATGCAAGGTGATCACCCAGACTGAGTACGCTCGTAGACACGACCAGGTAGCCAGGATAATACATCAGAAGCTAGCGAGGAAATACCAGCTGACCAAAGAAAGTATACCATACTACAAGTAGGAATCCCAGGCAGTACTAGAAACCCCAACCCACAAGCTGTACTGGGACCGCGCCATAATAACGGATAAGACATTCCCGCACAACCGGACATAACCCTTATGGACAAAATGTAAAAGGCTACCTACCTGATTGACATAGCGGTGCTCAATACTAGCAATGACCAGAAAACCCATGAGGAAAAAATTAGGAAGTACACGAATCTGAGACATGAGGTCAAGGAGATGTAGCATATGCAAGAAGTAACGACCATCCCGATCATCGTGTCAATCACCGTTATGGTGCCAAAGACCCTACATTACCGCCTAGCAGCAATAGATCTCCCAGAGAACACCTACAAGGAACTCCAGAAAGTCGCAATTCTGAACCCCTGTAGGACAGTCAGAGAGGTCCTCGATCAACAGTAACACCAGACATTACAACCATCCTGTGTACTTGGTAGCAGTACCCGTCATGGAGTGGAATCCTCCAATCAGGAAGAAATAATATAAGAGCAACAACAATAATAATAATAATAGTTAAAAGTAGCGCAGAATCATCTAGACAGGAATGCAATTATACTGCAGTCACATTTTGGATTTGTTAAGGAGCGATCTTGTCTGACTAATCTGATTGGATACTTAGGAAAACCTTTGATACTATTGCACATAAAAGACTGCTGTATAAATTGAAGCAGCGTGGCATTAAGGCAATGTTACTGCTCTTCGTACATTAATATTATTAGAAGCCCCCAGAGTTCAGTGCTGGACTCATCGTTGTTTACTATATTTATTAATGATATCGATGAAGATATATCATGCTTCATGTATAAGTTTGCAGATGATACAGAGTTTGGCAGGGTGGTTAATGACAGTTATCAAGGTAAGGTACTGCAAAAAGATCTATAAAGATTAGGCAGATGGGCTGAGAAATGGCAGATGAAGTTTAACATTGACAAATGCAAAGTAGCGCAAATGGGTAGCAGTAATTCCAGATTAACGTACCAACTGGATGGTACTGCACTCAGGGTAGTGGAAAATAAAAAAAGACCTGGGTGACATTGAACAGTCATATATGAAGTTCTCTCAGCAGTGTAGACAGGCTGTCAGGACAGCTCATGAAGTTTTGTCAATGATATACAGTAATTCTGCTAGCAGGGAAAAGGGATTGAATGGTTAGGCCGCATCTCGAGTAAATAAAAAAAATATGTTTATTTTATTTATATGTAGTTACTCCGACCAAACGGTCGGAGGAGTAACTATATATAAACTATATATAGTAACTCCTCCGACCGAGGAGTAACTATATTGGTCGGAGGATTTCGCAATATAGAGGAATTCTGCCTAATCTTGTCTGCCTAATTCTGTTTATATTATTTCACAATATAGACAGAATACAAGTAACAGCACCGTATTCAGTATTAGACGGACTTGAACCCCGGTCACTCAAGGCACGTGTACGTATACACCCGCACTCCTGATCATTCGGCTAAGACGGTCAAAATATACATATATAATAAAGACTAATTGTATTAAGAAACTAATTAATCATAGAGGGTAGAATCTGACTATACGAAAAGGAAGATAACATTGATTATGGATCAGGGACACTGCATTAGGAAAACGTACCCTACAGCCATAATGTGTATATATATATATATAAAGTGTATTTTATGTAGAAAGTGTGAAGAAGAAGATTTTGGTTTAGACCTATTGAATCTACGGTATACACTGTGAGCTCGACTAAAGTGAACTCGACTAAATGGTTATGGAATGTAGCGATATATGGTATGAAAAAGAAGAAGAAATAGACAGGAAATTAAAAATAAAAATAAGATGTGAAAAGGAGATCAGAATAAGATTACATTCCGGTGTTTTTCATAATTTCAGTGTCATCATCAGTGGTCATCCACCGAAATTATGAGAAAGACAGCAATGTTCTTGCTTCTGTTTCCGACATGTTCTGCATGCTATAGTACACGTGTATTGTAGCCACGTGTTGAGAACGAAATTTTTCGAAATTTTTTTAAGATTTGCGGTAAGAATAAGGTCTAATAAAATGTGCCAATAAATGTATTTATATTATGTAGTGCATACAGATCATGGATGACCTTACAGAAGCAAGTGAAAAGAATTGAAAAAACTAAAGTAATGAATATCGGAATAGGCAAGAAGAAAGGGACTTACCGTTACCTTGTAAAACTGACCAAATGACCAAGACGGCGGCGTACCGGTATATTTATGTGTAGGTACGCTATATACAATACACTAGGCCTCTGTGGTGTCTTACAGCCTAGGAAACTTGTACCCACCAATTGGTCTAAACATGTATATAATTTAATTATATTTTATTTTTACTTTCATTTCATTATATACCCACCATATATTTTTCACACAACTGAACTTAAATACATGATGCACTCACTCCCAGACCTTCGTTCAGGGTCCTAACTATAGGAACGAGTTTGCAACCCCCCGAACTACCCGATCCCAACTACTTATCCCTGCTTCATTCATCTTTCTGCTTTACTAGCCACTACTTCTTATGTCCTGTGAGCCATTGGTTTACCGAACGCAATATGCGGGACACTACCCTCTTACTTTTCCCAACTATTTTTCGCCTTAACAAAGTTTAGTTGCTTTTCACTGCTACTTTGTATGCTATTTTTTTTTTTTTTTTTTTAGTTTTCACTACTACTTTGTATGCTGCCCAGGACAGTTTAGAGATATTTTTTATATCTCTCAACTATCCTGGGCAGTTTGGGAACCATGCATTTAACAGCGTTCATCACCACATATTTCATTTCAATTTATACAGACACCACACCATCTTCTAACGCTAGGAGCCGCTAGCGTACCTACACATAAATATATTCGCACGACGCCATTTTGGTCATTTGGTCAGTTTTACAAGGTAACGTAAGTCCCTTTCTTTTGCCTATTCCGATATTCATTACTTATAGTTTTTTCAATTCTTTTCACTTGCTTCTGTAAGGTCATCCATGATCTGTATGCACTACATAATATAACTACATTTATTGGCACAATTTATTAGACCTTATTCTTACCGCAAATCTTAAAAAAATTTTTAAAAATTTCGTTCTCAACACGTGGCTACAGCACACGTGTACCATAGCATACAGAACATGTCGGAAACAGAGGCAAGAACATTACTGTCTTTCTCAAAATTTCGGTGGATGACCTCTGATGATGACACTGAAATTGTGAAAAACACCGCAATGTAATCTTATTTTGGTCGCCTTTTCACATCTTATTTTTATTTTTAATTTCCTGTCTATTTCTTCTTCTTTTTTCATACCATATATCACTACATTCCTTATCCATTTAGTCGAGTTCACTTTAGTCTATATATATATTGTATCTTTTTTGTATATATATATATATATATATATATATATATAATATTGTAAGTAGAACGTGCGAAGGAGATTTTATTGGTTTAAGTCTAATGAAAATACGGCATACACTGGGAGCGATATATGGAATGAAAAAGAGGAAGAAATGGACTGGAAATTAAAATAAAGATAAGTGAAAAAGCGACCAAAATGAAATAACATTGCGGTGTCCTTCACAATTTCAGTGTCATCATCAGAATTATGAAAAAGACAGCAATGTTCTTGCTTCTGTTTCCGACATGATCTGTATGCTATGGTGCACGTGTGTAGTTGCCACGTGCTGCGAAGACAAATTTTGATATGAATTTTGAATTGATAAGTTTATAGGGGATGTGCTTATAATACATAGTGCATACAGATCTTGGATGACCTTACAGAAGCAAGTGAAACGAATTGAAAAAACTGGCTAAACTATAGTAAGGAATATCAGTATAGGCCGGAAGAAAGGGACTTACCGTTACTTTGTAAAACTGACCAAAAGAACAAGATGGCGGGGTGCCGGTATATTTATGTGGAGGAACGCTGTCGACTCCTAGCGTTAGGTGTGAAAAAAAAAAATTATGTTATGATGTCTGTATAGATAGAAATAATATGAAATAAGTTAAAATTAAATATGATTACAATATATACGTGTTTAATACACTGTGTTATAATGATCCATAAGCTATATTACTATTATTATTATTATTATCTTTTTCCTACAGGCACTTCTCCCCCCCCCCCTATATTAATTAGCTTCTTAATACCATTATTCGTTACTATTATCCTAAGCTTTGTCCTGGCTGTGCTCACGCCACCTAGAACTGCTTATATACATTTTTCTTGGTAAATATTTTCACTGTTCCTATACCTACTTTTGAACTTACGGTCTACACTCTTCATTGCTTTCACCCTTCATTCACTCTTAATTTCTTTTATATATTTTAGACTTTATATATTTTTTATATATTTTTGTAATCTTTTATATGGAGCCACAAAATAATGAATACATGCTACATGGGCAGAGTAGTATAAATTTGACCCCGGGGACACATGCTCTGTACAGTACCCCGCAACACGTCTATCAATCTATACATACACATATTACACACACAGAACAGAGCACAGCAGCATCTAATGCTTCTAACTTGGATAAATATGGGATCTATAACTTTAAATACAACACATATAATAATAAACTATGTTTAACCTGGCCTCGCATGCACCCGCAACACATAACAAATGACGCTAAAAAACCTACCTTTTGTAAATCCAGTAATGTTATATACCTAATAACATGAAAAACTTGTAATATAAAATACGGTGGACAAACAAGTAATAAATTACACCTGAGACTAAATCTACACAGATCAGACATCAACAACTACAAATATAGACATAGTAATAATATAGAACAAGAAATAGAATATATGCACTTTCAAACACACAGCTTCACCAATATATACATATCCATACTAGCGCACATCAATAACACCGACATTAGAACTAAACAAGAAGAACTATTTATGTTAAAATTAAAAACCTTGTACCCACATGGGCTCAATAATAAATTCAACCATAAAATTATTACTAATAACATAGCAGACTGTTGTATATATGACAAATTCAATATAATTAAATTCCACAGCAATCCACACAAAACGTTCTAAAAAATCTAAGAATGCTAACGGTAAACATAAGCCGATTTTAGGCAATTTTGATGCAACCCTTAAAGACTGGGACAAAAATAACATAGATGTACAATATATATATATAACTTACTTTTCAGCACTAAACACAGTATACTAAAAGGACTGCACAAGTTTATACACACATTCAACTTCGAGTTCAAACATCTCTTTCATATAATAGACGATACAGTATCTGTAAATTCAATCTAAAAAACCCACACAATATAACGGATACAAAAGAATCTATCATAATCTTAAATTTCCATAGTAAAATAATGGATAACATCAACATTAATAAATATATAAATCATCATAATGGCCTGTTTCCTAACAATATCCAATGCAACATAAAAGTTAGATATAAATACAAGAAACCTTTTGGAATATTAGCCTGCAACTACAAATCCATAGCAACTAATTTAATATCCTATAATACAGACATTAACGACTGCATATGCAAACAAAGTAACATGCAACAATATATTGAACCTGACCATGGGCACATCATCACAGGAAATTTAAATATCGTTGCAGACCCAACGCTCAGATATATACTAGCACAAGGATTCATTCAGACCATGTACCAAAATAAATCTAACTGCATTCAAGAAACAGCTACATCAAGACCTATTAAACTACTGCTTTCGACAAGCATATAAACATAGCACACCTATAGAGGCATACCACATGTGAATTAGCTATACTTTCAACCTATTAAAACATAAATATGCATCACTAAGTTCAAATATATATAGCCAGTACAAAACCAATTACTATAACATAGCTAAACTAAAACAAAAAACTACTAGATATACACAGACTTCATCATTACAACTGTGGATAAGGCATCAAACGATTATGCCTTTATTTGCAAAACTTTTTATGTACACACCTTGAGAACTGAACTTAACTCCAGCAACACATACAAACCAATATCCAATGCCTGCAATATTATTACAAAGAAACTCATAGCTTTCAACAAAAAAATTAAAACTGAACATTAACAATTATAACATACCATATATATATTTCATTCCAAAATTCCACAAAAAACCCATAGGATTCAGATTTATAACGTCTTCCAAGAATAGTTATGTACATAAACCGGGCAAAACACTTGAACAGCTACTGCAACCACTGTTAAACATCATACAAAATAGCAGAATCATAGGCAACAACCTACCAGTATTAAATTTCTTACAGAATAATAATGTTCCCAATATAGAAACCTTTGACTTCCACAGCTTATTTACAAGCATTAACCAAACCAAACTAAAAACAGTACTCAAAGATATTTATGTTAAATATAGAGAGAGTATAACCTACAATACCAATTACTGGAACAACCTACTGAACCTGTGTATATCCAATAACTTTGTATACGACGGTGAAACAGTATATTAACAAACTAACGGAACACCCATGGGAAGTCCTGCTTCACACATTATAGCTAACCTATATCTATATTGGTCTGAAAACTCATTTCCACAGAACCTTAACTTCTACAGATATATAGATGACCTCATAGTTATTAACTGACCTAATTTCATCATAGATTATGGACACTTATACCCCAATGAACTCATACTAGAAAAAAACAAACAACAATGATACTATTATTATTATTATTATCAAATTACAGTTGCTCTGATACTACATATAACAATGATACTACAGCCCATTTCCTAGATCTAGACATTACATTAATAAACAACAAAGCTACCATCAACCTATACAACAAACGTGACGCATTCAACTTTAATATAGTCAACCTCACACAGTGGAACTCCAATATTTCTAGAGGAGTACATCCCAACGTTATACTAGCGCAAAGCATCAGAATAGCCACCATTTGCAGCAATAAGGAAACAACTATCGATAACATCAAGATACAAGCAAAAAACTAATTAACAACCATTTTCCTAAAGCATGTCTTCGCTACCACTTCTGTAAAGCCCTTAACATCTTAAAGCCTAAAAAACTATGGGAGATCAAAATAAACAGCATAATCTTTAATTAATAACTAAACCCATACACACCAAGTATGTATATAGTGTATATACTAGGCCTCTGTGGTGTCTTACAGTATAGAAAACTTGTACCCACCAATTGGCCTAACACAGTGTATTAAACATGTATATATTGTAATCATATTTAATTTTAACTTATTTCATATCATTTCTATCTATACAGACACCATAACATAAATTTTTTTTCACACCTAACACTAGGAGTCGCTAGCGTTC
This sequence comes from Mastigoproctus giganteus, assembly GCF_048544385.1. Classification (NCBI taxonomy): domain Eukaryota; kingdom Metazoa; phylum Arthropoda; class Arachnida; order Uropygi; family Thelyphonidae; genus Mastigoproctus; species Mastigoproctus giganteus. The sequence goes on along the minus strand of NC_143585.1, from coordinate 104,078,860 downwards.
CCCCACATAAATATACCGGCACCCCGCCATCTTGTTCTTTTGGTCAGTTTTACAAAGTAACGGTATTTTTTACAAAGTAACGGTACTATATTTTAGCCAGTTTTTTCAATTCATTTCACTTGCTTCTGTATGGTCATCCATGAACTGTATGCGCCACGTATTATAAGCACATCCCCCCTATGAACTTATTAATTCAAAATTCATATTAAAATTTGCCTTCGCAGCACGTGGTAACTACACACGTGCACCATAGCATACAGATCATGTCGGAAACAGAAGCAAGAACATTGCTGTCTTTTTCATAATTTTGGTGGATGATCTCTGATGATGACACTGAAATTGTGAAGGACACCGCGATGTTATTTCATTTTGGTCGCTTTTTCACTTATCTTTATTTTAATTTCCGGTGCATTTCTTCCTCTTTTTCATTCCATATATCGCTCCCTGTGTATACCGCATTTTCATTAGACTTAAGCCAATAAAATCTCCTTCACGCGTTTTACTTACAGTATTATATACAGGGTGATTAACTACCAGTGCGACAAACTTGCAGGAGGTGTAGGGGGCACAAAGACGAATCGGAATCACATAGTATTGCAGGGTCCGAAATGCCTTCGTCATGCGGTAGAGGACGTTGAACGGGAGGTCGCGTGAACAGCGATCCCGCTGGAAGTCAGCATTTGCGAACCGTTTCTGTTGAAGAAACCAAGTAGCAAAAGTCCTCCGGAGTGGATAATCCGCAGGCTCCAATGATTGGACGCGTTGCAGATGGTATGAACTCATTTGGTTTGCTGACAGTATCCTCCATACAGTGGATTGGGAAATACCCAATCGTTGGCCTAACGCTCGAGTACTCGTACTCGGATTGCCTTCTGCAAGACGTAGAACATTCTCCTCATTGTCTGGCGTCCTCGTCGTTCGCTCTCGATTCATGGTACCTCTCGTGAAACAACCAGTCTCACGTAACTTTCTGTGCACACGTGCGAAAATCGTATAATGAGGAGCACGCCTGTGCGGGAAACGTTCCTGGTACAAGCGCAGATCGGCGCGCTCGTTACAGTCCGCAGCTCCATACACGAGGTGCATGTCGGCCAGTTCAACGTTTGAATACTCGTCCATCCTACTGCCTCGGGAACCGATTCACAAATGCTGACTTCCAGCGGGATGGCTGTTCACGCGACCTCCCGTTCAACATCCTCTACCGCATGACGAAGGCATTTCGGACCCCTGCAATGCTATGTGATTCTGATTCGTCTTTGTGCCCCCTACACCTCCTGCAAGTTTGTCGCACTGGTAGTGAATCACCCTGTATACATACACATTATGGCTGTAGGGTACGTTTTGCTAATGCAGTGTCCCTGATCCATAAGCTATATTACTATTATTATTATTATTATCTTTTTCGTACAGTCACTTTCCCCTCCCCTATATTAATTAGCTTCTTAATACCATTATTCGTTACTATATATGCTAGGAATCTGTTGGAACGGGTGCAAAGAAAGGCAACAAAAGTGGTGAAGAGAACAAAAGGGTGGTCGTGCCAAGAAAGCATTCAGTTATGCAAATTTCAGCATCTTGAAGTGACCAAGAACCTACAAGGTGTTGTAACTGAGATGTTTAAGGCTTCGAATGGATTGAGAAAGCTAATGCTGATTTATTTGCCACATGAGAGGGCAATTCAAATTCAGAAAGGATGATTGCATGATAGATGTGCGGGAGTTTGCCTGCAGCCAGCGGATGGTTGATTGTTGAAACAAACTTCAGTCTGATGTGTAGTGTGAATAAATTCGAGGAAGAACTAAGCAAATTATTTGAAGGGTGGACAGGTGATGTGGAAAGGTTTTATTTTTTATTTTATTTATTTATTTTTATTATTATTATTTTTTGACTGATGCTTTATGAGCTTTCTTTCTTGCATTATTTGTCACTACCAATACTACAACCATGCAACCCTCGCCTGAGACTTGGTAACTCAGTCAAATTATCGAAAAACCTACAAAAGTTATTCCTATCCTTAACAGAATTCGAACTCATATTCTTTCCCCCAGTGGGGAAAGGACAGTGATTATATCGACTGTGCTACCAGCATGTGTCCCTCGGTGTGAATATCGACCATCAAAATTCCTCGCATCCTATGTAAATAAACTGATTATAATCAGTTTATTTACATGATTGAAATAAAAGCATTGACGGCTTCAAGGCTAGATGTAGTTACATTTATTTTCAAATTAGTTACATATTAATTACATTAGTTACATATGCCTCGAGCACATTAAAGTTATCACAGAAAAACACTGCTGCCTGTCCTCAACAACCACTTGAAGATAAGTTCTACAAGATACTCGGGTATGCGATCCTTCAATGCTCGACAATTACAAACCTGCTCGTCCCCAACCAAAGTTATCTGTCGAGAAAAAAAAAAAAAAAAAAAAAGAAAAAGAAACTAGCTATAATATACCTAGATATATTAAGCTGATTTTGATAAACCACACATCAGCAGAAACATTCTGAACTTCCTATCATCACTCCTTCAGAATTGGATAATCCGATTGCAAACTCCAAATTAGATAATCCGATTGCAAACAAGTGGCCTCCAGGTTGTAGAAGACTTATCGGGAGTAATGATTCCTGCAATAATAGCGCCACTAGTTGAGGACAGCCAATAGCTTCTGAGATATGCGGGTAACCTAAAAATTATCTTGCGTCACTGAGAATGCAAGCATGACTTTGACCACTGACTCCTTTAATGCAATACTCAGTAACCTATCTACCTGCCTTATACAGTCCATATAAATCTGCTTTGACGGTCTTTTCACTAAAATCTATTCCATCTGTGATTTTTCATCTCTTAATAACATACATATTCCTCAGGTTACATCTCATTCAGATCTAGGTGCATTCGACCCCAACTTGCAATTCCATCTGCAGATCGATAAGCTTACTCAACATGAATTGTTGAGGAGGCTTCCATTCTGTAGTAGATTGATAATGGCTGCAGTTTAATTTTTTTTTTCCAGCCATGTGGTGCAAAGAAACTCTTCGTGTTTGCTAGAACAGCCAAAAAATTAAATTTAAAAAATTAAATAATAAATAAATAAACAACCTATTGACTCTCTCCTCGTGTAGGCCTAACCAGCTGACATTTGAATTTCCCCAAGCTGTTAGTCTCAACCACCCATGGAGGTAACTTATTCCAGTAATTAAAACTCGCTAAACTTCTTGCAATCCAGCCTAAACCTCTTCTCCCGTAATTTGAATTTAAGGCCCTTGGAATCGTCTATAACGGTGAAAATTTCAGCCTCATTTCTTTTACATCTCAATCAATTCTCCTATAAGATGCCTAGTTTGCCAGCACTGTAGCCCATATATTCGAAATCTTTTCCTCATATCTTTCTTTAAAGGATCCAAAGACATACCTGTCTTTGGATCCTTTTAAGAAACTCCATGTCTTTTTGTTTAGTGTGGTCTCCATTACTGAATAGTATTCCAAATGTGTCTTACAATTAATTGCCTTGTTACAGGATTATAACCACTTTATCTGTACAAACAAACGTTCGATAAATCATCGATAGGACACCATGGGTCTTCCGCGCCATCATTGCTCGGAGAATTTCATGTTCGACCGTGCCGTAACTCCCAAATCCCTTCTTCCACTACGGCCTTCAATTAAACACACAAAGCATATAACTTACTTTTGGGTTGGTACTCCAGAAGTGCAAGACCTTGCATTTTGCTGCATTAAAATATAGCTGCCACTTGTTTGAAGATATTGAGATAATAAAGCACTCAAAACCTGATTTATTAGCACTCAAAACCTGATATCTTCAAACAGCACAGTTTACCTAAGCATTACGACGTTCGAGGATTACTATAGCTGCCACTTTTGTAACCATCCCTGAAGTTAAATACGTCAAGGAGCGCTGCCTGGCACTGAACTTTAACCACTCTCCCAATCTTTACATCATGCTCTCTATCCGTTTGTCGGTCATTTATGAAAATCAAAAACAACAGTCATCCCAGTACCGATCCTTGGAAACACCAATTCTTGCGTTAGTCAAATCTAAAGAGCATCCATTAATCATAATCCTCTACCTCCTGCCCTGCAGCTATTCTGCGAACCATCTAAGGATATTCCCTGTGAATCCATGATCCACCTTATACAGTAACGTGTTATGTGGTACCGAATCGAATACTTTACTGAAAATCAGGTAAACGATATCGAAATTATTTCCATATCGTTTATTTGGATTTAAACAAACAATATCGAAACTATTTCGTACATCCAACACACGAGTGAGTCGGTCAAAATAGTTAACCAGGTTAGTTTAACATGGTTTCCTCGTTACAAAACCATGCTGTGTTTCCTCCAGAATTCTATTTCTTTCTAAATGATCATGTATTGCACTCTTGATCACTGTCTCCATGATTTTCCCCACTACAGGAGTCAGGAAGCCGGTCGGTAGTTACCCATTAACTCTTATAACTGCCTTTATGTGTACGCGATACGATATATTGACCCTTCTGCTATATAAGGGAATCTGCTAAGTTCAGCGAAGCCGTCATAATTAACCTTAAATGGCTACATGCACCCCCTTACCGCCTCCGCTAAATTACACGGTATATGACATCAACTCAGGTGCCTTACTCGCATATAGATTCGAAAGTTTTTCTAATAAATAATCTGAAACATTTATATCACTAGCTTCATGTTTTCCAGCGTCACTCGCACCCTTTTTCCTTACTATGAAGGAGGGTCTTTCTTCAGTAAATATCGATGTAAAGCAACTGTTCAATTCATCTACAATATTAGCTGGGTTATCTAAGACTTTCTAGTCTTAAATAAAAAAACGGTATAAATTTACATGCTCTAGGAATCAGATATTTATTAGAACCATCCCAGTTGATAAAGGCCTTTCCAATTTCAGGAAGTAGATTATCACAGCACCTGAAGCTATCATAATCTCCTTTTCTGAAATTAAAGCCCATTCCTTTCCCTTCAACAACTGCAGTTTGATGGGCAATCACCCATATTCCCAGTAAATATGGAAATCAGTCTCTAGTACCTCCCATTATATTGGTGAGGTTCTAATAAATATATATAATTTTTATTGCATGTAAATTTATAGTTTTTATGTTATTCAATGTTAATTAATGATTTGTCTTATAAAATTAACTAGTAACAATTACTTTAGGTATATTTATTTATTAATTATTTGATTATACCCAAATAAACTTAATTTACTGTGTTATTTTACAATCTATCCTGTGCTATATTAATCTTTGAGTTAGAACGCTACTCGGAATGAATAAGAAATAATGTATTTAATAAACCACTTTTTGACATACAGTCCAAACAATACCAAGATAAAAAAACTGAAATAAAATAGGAAATATAAAAAAAATCAGGTTTTTACTAATGTTTGTTCAACTTATTATTAAACAAAGATCAGTAAAAACCCGAAAAAAAAATAAACACATTTTTATGAACGGCAGTTGCCGCCGTTCAATAAAAAGAGCCGTCGTAGCCCAGTGATCAGGCACGACGAAGGCACATACTTGTAAGTCCAGTACACGTGCTTTGAGTCACCGCGGTTCAAACCCATAACTGCAAAATGCAATGTTTCTTTCGATCTTGTGAACTCTTCTGACTGTCCCGGAGTATAAACAGAAAATTTATTATTATCTTTTAACTATTTCTTTTCCGCGCAGAGCAGCGTTCTACGTTTCATTCTTAGCATAACATGTTACCTGCATGGGAAAAATTGCATTCGACTCTTATGAATATGACTCATGTGAATCCCTGGCCATAACGGACGTATTGCAATCATCTTATACACAGTATAAATAAAATCAGTCTTTCTCTCTCTAAATTAGGCACGTACTTTCTCCCTCTAAATCAGTACACGATACAGCCATTATATCATTTTTAATTTAAAAAAGGAGCCTCAGGTGAGCTGTTATGAAGAATGCCAGAAGAAAAGCCAAACTTCATAGTAGTGTACAAGTATCATTAATTGACATTTTTTTCTCTACGTTCCTTTCTGAAGTGGTCCATATATGGATATTTTGTCTAGAGTCCAAAACTCTCTCACTCACACACGCACTCACTCACTTCACGCTCTCACTCATACACACACACACACACCCAAGTATGTCAAGTGCTGCGCTAATAAACTTAGCATTAATATTACCGGAGGCATTTGACGCAATAAAGAAAGCTTACACAGCATGAGTAAAAAAAAAAAAAAAAAACTTTCCAGTTCACCCATCCGGTCACTCTAAATGTTTGTCTAGTTTAGCCTTAAATTTATTTAAGCTATCAACTTCCACAAGAACAGATGGAAGTATGTTCCTGCCAACAGCTACCCGCTGGCTAAAAGCAAACTTCCGCACATCTATTCCAGAACTATCTTTCCTCAATTTGAATCTATGCCCGCTCAGGTTCGTAATTTGGGCAAGAGGAAAAATCCCATTATCATTGAGCCTGCTGCTCAAACCATTCAACACCTTATACACCTCAATCAGATCACCTCGCAGATGCCTTATCTCCAGATGCTGCAACTTGCAGAATTTAAGCCTTTTTTGTTAAAGAACCCTTCGTTCCCCTCACCAATCTTTGTACCTTCTTTGTACTCGTTCTAGAAACTCTACATCATTCCTAAAATGAAGCCTCCAGACCTGTACGTAGTACTCAAGGTGTGGCGTGGCCTGGCCTGGTCACTGCCTTATACAAGAGGATAATCACTTCCTTTTCTCTGCAGGCAAAATTCCTATATATCATTGACAAGACTACATGACCTGCTCTGATAGCCATCTGCACCGCTCAGAGAAATTCATATCTGACTGCAATTACCCCCAGGTCTTTTTCATTCTCCACTTCCGAGTGTTGTATCACACAGTTGGTACGTTTCTCTTGGGTTACTTCTACCCATATGCAGCACTTTGCATTTGTCAATATTAAACTTCAGTTGCCACTTCTCAGCCCACCCATCTGCTTAACTTTTCTAGATCCTGTTGCAGTAGCATACTGTCTTTATTGTCATTAACCCTGCCAACCTTTGTATCATCAGCAAACTAACGTTATTAGTGGAGTCCATGAAGAGCAGTGTCCATTTATTACCACTCTTGTCGTCTCCCACTCAACCATCCCTTTATCTAGTGTAGTAACTTGCCCTTAATGCCGTACCGCTCCAATTTGTACAGAAGTCTTCCATCTGCAACGGTATCAAAAGCTTTCCTGAAATCCAAGTATATGATATCAAAATTATTTTTTTGCATCATCCAGTTCCTTTGTGGCCACATCGTAGTATTCAACCAAATTGGTCAGACAAAACCTCCGCTTAACAAACCCATGCTGTGTCTGAATTATTACTGCAGTCTTGTCTAGATGATCCTGCAACGCTTCTTTAACCAGTGACTCCATTATTTTCCCCGGAACAGAAGTCAAACTAACAGGTCTATAATTATTTGTCATCATAGACCTGAATTGAAGATACATTTGCACATTTCCAGTTCAAGGAGATCTCCCTTGAATCTGATGATGCTCTCATAATTATGGCTAAGGGTTTGCTTACTTCCATCGCTGCCTCCTTCACTGGGTAGATTCCATCCGTCCCAGGGTAGATTCTGGGTAGATTCCATCCGTCCCAGGTGCCTTTATGTTTAATTTCAACAATTTCTCCTCCGCATTGCTCTTCGTTATTACAAAATAATTTAGCTCCCTGTTGGGGTTTAGTAAACTTCTGTACTCCCCTTCCTTACAAAATTCTTCATGTGTGAATGTTGGTGCAAAATACTCATTCAGTTTGTCAGCTATATGAGCAGGATCAGCAACAGTCGAACCATCGATATCAAGTGGACCAATCTGATTCATCCCCTAACTTCTAGAGTTTACATAAGTAAAGAACTCTTTGCAGTTTTTCTTTGCCAAGGATTTCTCGTAAAGAGCCTTCGATTGCCCAACCTTCTTTGTGACTTGATTACAGACTAGCCTATATGTATCATAGGCTTCTGTGTCGCCTGAAAATTCATATGCATCCCATGCTATTTTCTTCTCTGCCACGAACGTCATTAGTACATCTGATATCCATTTAGGTCTAAATCTTGAACAGTATTTCTTAGTTGGTATGAAAAGATTAGTAGCTTCCAAGACTAATTCCTTGAATGCTTCCCATTTAGAATTCTCTGTTTTTAACATCATCAGTTAATCCCACTGTATGGAATTTAAAAACTGTGAGACCACTGTAGTCACCTTTACGAAAGCAAAAACCCTTCCCTTTACCCTTAATGGTAGTTACATCTTTAAGTAAATCCCACATCAATACACTGTGATAAATGTTACCTAGTGGTTCCTTTATCTGCAAGTTCTTAATGCACGAATAATCAGATCAAGAGTATTACTACCTCCGTTGCCCCTCGAACATGCTGCTGTAGAAAACAATCCTCCAATAAATCCACACAAAAGTCTTGCTAGCGTGTGAGTGACCAATCCACAAGTTCCGGTCAATATCTGGAAAGTTAAAATCCCCCATTACAAGACATTCTGATTACTGGCTCACTATTTCTCTGCGCAATTGTTCGTTGTACTCATCAAAGTCATTGGACCTATAACGCACTCCTACTCTCATTTTCCCTTGCCCAGTGGGCACAACAGACTACACTATTCACGATCCACACACTGTAAATCTCTGGCTTGACAGGGTACTGTCACTCGATACAGAGAACACCGCGGAGATGGGAGAAATCCCAGGAGCCGCAAGATCCTCAACATACCATACCAAATACCAAGCTGACTCAACATTGCACTGTCCACTAATATCAACCGGATGCACTTCCTTAGATTTTATGTATTTTTTAACTAACAGCATAACCGCTCCTCCCTTCCTACTCTTTCTGTACACACACTGTACTGCTTATATCTGTGGTTTTTTTTTTTTATGAAATCCCAAACACGAGAGATATTAGAACTTATAGTACTTAATGCCGTTCTTGGGTTGGAGGTTGAGAAGACGAGAGAAGATAAGTAAATAAATAAAATAAATTTTCGGTTCTCCTGAGTCTCAGTATACGTAGCACCCGAAATAACGAAAATGAGATATGTTTCTAGTATAATGAGCAAAAGCTGTTATTTGGAATATTGATAATTTTATTATTAAATATAGCTGACACCAGACTAAAAATTAGTCACTTGTGGTATTTTAGGCTTAACAGAATTAACACGTGTATACCTTCTGCACTTGTTTGCTAACAGCACCAAAATTAGAGTGAAAGTTATTTTGTTTTTTCTAGTTACACATATACCAGCTGTAACTGAAAAAGCAAGGGTTTCCACCACGAAAGATGGGAGTGCAGAAAAGATGTTAATAAGCGGCAAAAAGGAGTGGTAACACTTGGCAGGTCTGAAGGACGTTCTGTTAAAACAATTAGTTGAATTTGCTGGTATTTCAAAGAAAACAATAATGACAATTTCTAAGGAATGGTGTGTGTCGAAATAAACCAGAAATTAACGACAGAACTGTGGTCGAAAGTCCGTGCAAAGTGGTTATGATCAGTGACTAATATCGATTCTAGTAAATGAGAAAAGATTGCAAACAAGACAAGACAAGAATTCCTGCACCAGTTGACTAAAGACTACATCAGCCAATTTCTGAGAGAAAAAGCTGCGAAGAGAATTACATTACATGGATATCTGGAGTAGGGTTCCCCGAAAAAAAAAAAAGAAAGACTAATTTTAAGCTGGATAAGAAAGGCCCGCTAATACTGGCTCAAAGGCATAAAAACTGGATTGCTGATAACTGGAAGGATTTTTGGAAAGCAGGGATGTGGTCTAGAGAAACCAAATGTTGTCTATACTTTAATAATGTCTGGCACCCAGTTCACAGGAGAAGCAATGAGGCATTTCATCCAGACCATGTGCAAGGTATCGTACAAGCTAGTAGTGTGTGTCAATGATGCTTTGGCATGTTTTAACTATTATGAACTATGTATCCTACTTGAAATACCAACCAGGAAGAATCAGGCTGGTAAACAAAAATTCGGGATGATCTGGTTGTGCCTTCTGCTGAAAAGTGGAGGGAAGCTCATAATATTGATCTCCTGTATACTAGGTTCACAGGGCCTATACTGTTTTAAACTGGCTCGAGAAATACCAAAGAATGGTAGGATATTTCTGGCCAGCCATACCACCAAATTTAAATCTTATAGAGAACTTTCCTAAGAAAAATTTTAGGACTTGTAAACTTAAAATTTAAGAACTTTTTTGAAAGGAAAGTAAAAACACAACAGCAGCATCCACGAAACCTGAATGAATTACGGGCTCAATTGTTTTCAGAATGGCCAAAGCCATTAGTGATTCGTGATAAAGGAGTTACACGTTATTAATTAAAAACTACATAAGTGAGTAATTTTTTTGTCCGGTGTCTTTAAGTTTTCAATAATATGCGCCACTCCTGATATAGCAATAGAAACTTTTTAAATTTCCTCAGTATTTTAAATTTTATTATTCTGAGCTTATTTAATTCCAAAATAAAACATTTATTTTCGAAAACACAAGAGATATTATCTTTATTCACCTAAAGTATACACCGATGAGCCAAAATATTATGGCCACCTACCTAATATGATGTTGGTCCTCCACGTGCAGCCAAAACAGTTCGTACCCGGCGAGGCATGGACGGTACAAGATTTCTAAATGTGTCTTGTGGTATCTGGTACCAACACGTAACCAGTAGACCCTTTAACTCCTGTAAGATCCGTGGTTGAGACGCCTCAGATGGGAAATGCTGTTCCCACACAAACCACAGATGCCCGATGGGATTAATGTCTGCGGAATTTGGAGGCCAGGGTAATACCTGGAAGTCTTCCTCATGTTTCGCGAACCAGTCTCGAACAATCAGGGCGATGTGACATGGCACATTATCCTGCTGAAAGACGGCACCGCCAGAGGGGAAGGCCGGTGCCATGAAAGGGTGTACCTGGTCAGCAATGACGTTTAAGTAAAGTGTAAAGTGTGTTTGGGGTAAAATGCACCAGGGGTTTTCCCCCCATCTCCGCGTAGTTTACATTGTCAGGTGATACAGTACGCTGTAAAGGCCAGAGATTTAAAAGTGTATGGATAAAGTTTAAGTGTGGTGTTTTGTACCGTTGCTCTTCTGGCCATTTAGCCGCCGGACCGTTAGAGCACCCGACACATGGATAACTGGACCCAGGGTATCCCAGGAGAACATCGCCCAAAGCATGACACTGCCGCCACCAGCTGGTTTTTATTTATTTTGTTTTAATTTATTTTTAACACATAATATACACAACAGGCATGCGCCCAGTTAGCATTAGCATTAGCATTAGTAGAGGCATTTGATGCAAGAAAGCAATCTTATGCAGCATCAGCCAAAAAAAAAAAAAAAAAACCACTTCCACTTCACCCCTCTGTTCGTTCAAAATACCTGTCCAGCTGAGCCTTAAACTTATTTAGGCTATCAACTTCCACTACAGGGGATGGAAGTCTGTTCCACCAACCAACCACCCGTTGGCTAAAGGCAAATTTCCGCACGTCTATCCTACATCTGTCTTTCCTCAATTTGAATTTATGCCCTCTCAGGTGATTATTCTGAGCTAGAGGAAGAATCCCATCAGCATTGAGCATGCTCAAACCATTCAAGGCTTTATACACCTCTATCAGATCACCTCGCTGGTGCCTAATCTCCAGACACTGTAATTTGCAAAACTTAAGCCTTTCTTCGTAAGAGCACCCCTTTGTTCCATTCACTAATCGTGTTGCCCTTCTCTGTACTCGTTCCAACAGCTCTACATCCTTCTTGAAATGAGGCCTCCAGACCTGTATACAGTACTCTAGGTGTGGCCTGACCATTGCCTTATACAAGGGAATAATCACCTCCTTATCCCTGCTGGAAATATTCCTGTATATCATTGACAATACTCCATGAGCTACTCTTGCAGCCCGTCTGCACTGCTCAGAGAACTTCATATCTGCCTGCACAACCACGCCCAAGTCCCTTTCATTCTCTACCACTGTCAGTGTAGTACCACAGAGTTGATACGTTGCTCTGTGGTTGCTGTTTCCCATGTGTAGTACTTTACATTTGTCAATGTTAAACTTCATTTGCCACCTCTCAGCCCATCTGCTCAACCTTTCAAGATCCTGTTGCAGCAGCATAGTGTCAGTAGTGTCCTTGACAACCCTGCCAACCTTTGTATCGTCTGCAAACTTGGACATTAAGCTTGATATACCATCATCAATATCATTTATAAATACAGAAAACAATAATGGACCCAACACTGAGCCCTGAGGGACTCCACTAATAACATCAGTCCACGATGAGCAGTGTCCATTGATTACCACTCTCTGTCTTCTCCCCCTCAACCACCCCCTTTATCCATAGCAGCAATTTGCCTCCAATGTCACACTGCTCCAATTTGTGTAGCAGTCTTCCATGCGCAACAGTATCAAAAGCCTTTCTAAGATCCAGGTATATAATATCAAAGCTATTCCCTGCATCCAGTTCTTTTGTGACTGCATCATAGTATCCAATCAAATTGGTCAGGCAAGACTTCCCCTTAACAAAACCATGCTGTGTCCGAGCTATAACTAAAGTCTTGTCTAAATGATCCTGCAATGCTTCTTTAACCAGTGCCTCCATTAATTTTCCTGGAACAGAAGTTAAGCTCACAGGTCTATAATTACTTGTGTCAGCCTTTGATCCTCCTTTATGAATTGGGGTCATATTTGCACATCTCTAGTCTGTGGGTACCTCCCCTGAGTCCAAGGAAGCTCTCATAATTATGGCTAAGGGTTTGCTTACTTCCTTTGCTGCCTCCTTTAATATAACTGGATAGATCCCATCCACCCCGGGTGCCTTTCTTGTGTTTATCTTCAACAGTTTCTCCTCCACTTTATTCGCAGTTATTTCAAGATTCTCTAGCTTACTGCTAGAGTTGAATACACCTCTGGCATTCCCCTCGCTGAATAACTCCTCATGTGTGAATGTCGATGCAAAATATTCATTTAGTTTGTTAGCTACCTGAGCAGGATCATCAACAGTTGACCCATCAATATCAAGTGGACCAATCTGATTCATCCCCTTCCTTCTAGAGTTTACATAAGTAAAGAACTCTTTGCTGTTTTTCTTTGCATCCCTTGCCAAGGATTTCTCGTAATCTGCCTTCGCCTGCCTAACCTCCTTTGTAACTTGGTTGCATATCAACTTGTATCTATCATAGGCTTCTGTGTCATGTGTTAATTTGTAAGTATCCCATGCATTTTTCTTCTCTGCCATATGCCTCATTAGTTCATCTGATCCATTTTGGCCTAAACCTTGAACAATATTTCTTAGTTGGTATGTAAAGCCTAGTAGCTTCCAAGATAAGTTCTTTGAATGCTTCCCATTTTGAATTTGCTGTTGGTAACATCATCAGTTGGTTCCACTGTATAGAATTTAAATACTGCCTACGTCCATCGTAGTCGCCTTTACGGAAGCAATAACCCTTCCCTTTACCCCTAATGGTAGTTACCTCTTTGAGTAAATCCCACTTCAGCACACTGTGATCACTGCCACCTAGTGGTTCATTTATCTGCAGATTCTTAATGCATGAAGAATCACTGCTGATAATCAAATCAAGAGTATTACTCCCTCTAGTTGCCTCCCGAACATGCTGATGTAGAAAACAATCAAACAATAAATCCACAAAAGCCCTGCTAGTGTGTGAGTGACCAGCCCCCAAATTCCAGTCAATATCTGGGAAATTAAAATCTCCCATTATAAGACTCTCTGATTTACTGGCCCACTCTATTTCCCTGTACAGTTTCTTATTATACTCATCAGAGTCATTAGGCCTATAGCACACTCCTACTCTCGATTTTGATCTCCCAATGCTTATGTCACACCAAACTGACTCAACACTGCACTGTCCAGCGATGTCGACTGGCTTCACTTCCTTGGTTTTTATGTGTTTCTTAACTAATAGCATAACCCCTCCCCCCTTCCTATCCTGTTTATCCTTTCTGTAGACGTTGTACTCCCCAAATTGCAGTTCTGCATCCCTTATATCTGTGTGACACCTCGTCTTTGATATTCCAACAATATCTGCCTTTGATGTTTTGAGCAATACTTCAAGTTCATCAAATTTATTTACTAAACTCCTAGCATTGGTGTACACGCAAGTATACCTGCACCTGTTTCTATTCTTAGCTACCCTAACACAACCCATGTGTTTACTTGTACCGCAATGGCTCCCAGCAGTCTCTGAAATATCATGCATCTTGTTTTTCAGGCTTCTGCTCATTCTAATAGAAGCAGTGCAAGAATCTCTTTCACCTCTGCCAGTGGCTACTGTCAATCTATTGGTCTTTGTCTCCCCCCAAGCTAGCAGTTTTCCGACCCACCTAACACTGCCTCGATAGCATCAGCAAATATTCTTCCACCCTTTCTATTTAAGTGTATCCCATCCCTGTAGAAGCAATCTCTCCTGTTAACAAGTACAGTCCAGGCTGAAAAAAATTCTACCCCTTGAGCCTTGCACAATCTTTCCAGGGCCGAATTGATCGACAAGGCTCTCATCATATACTCCCTCCTATCGTGTCTGGGAAGAATTGCAGACACTTTCAATTTCAACCCTAATTCTCGGCTTTCAGTTAAAGTGTAACAGAGCAGAAAAAAAATAACAGAACAAGATTGTACAAAACATAAAAATAAATAATAGAATAATACACTTTGTACATAGAGGCATAATATTTTGGGTCAGGCGCCACCGGTGGTTTTCCACATCTGTGCCGTATGTACTCTGCAGAACAACTACAAAGGCCAGAAAAAAATGTCTGGTTTATGAAGTACTGTGTTTTGTTCTGTTGTTGTGTCTCTGGCTGCTTGGCCGCAGTGCCCCTAGTGGGATCCTATGTTGCCCCCCAACTACTGGGAAATGAGCCAGGCTGCCCGTTATACTCTGGTTAGTCTCTGCCAGGGTCGCCTGAGCTTCCTGACAGAAACTAAGTAAAAAAAAAACTTTTTGTTGAAGAGAGCACACTAGGAATTAGAGTAAAAGTAGTGTGGGTCAGAATGTAGGGTGAGGAACAGAGATGGACAAAGGTGAGGGGCCCACCCGGTGATTTAAGGCGAAGTGCGGGAGAGGATATAGGGAATAAAAGTCACAGGGGCAGGTGCCCCCGTATGAGCGCGATTGGCTTTGCGCTCTGAAGGGGTATCCCGCACTCAGCAGAGTGCCAGCAGCATAGATCCTGCACCCACAACAGGGTACCAGCATAATCCTACCCCAGAGTGGGGTTTGTATGATAGCTTTGGTTGCTATAATTTTCTGCACACTAGGAATTAGAGTAAAATGTGGGTAATGCATTTATTCTACCCCTGTTGAGGTTTGTAATGGTGATGGAATGTTCCGGTCATGGGTGTGATAAACCCGTCTGGTGTTAATAACTGCCTGTCCAAATCGTGTGAAGGCTGCATAAGATGTTTCATCGTTTATAAGGATGTGCTCTTGTTGGCAGGGGTTGAATTGTATCTCGGTGAAGAGTCGTAGGCGGTAATCATCATATGAGGGACACTCGTACATGACGTGGACCCAGGACTCCTCATCTCCACAGTGGCAGTAAGGATTGTTTTCGATACCGAGCGCTGTTAACCTTTGCTGGAATGGGCCGTACCCAGTAAGTAGAAAGGTTGCCTGCAGTCCAGGTAAGGGCGATTGTGGGGAACAACTTATTAGTTATTTCTCCTTTATTTGTTGCATTCCAGGACTCCTGCCATACACGCTGCAGGTGGTTGGCTACACGCCTTTTTTCTTGATTATGGTAATTTGTGAGGTACAGATGCAGATCCAGTAGTTGGGTGGGAATACTTTTCTTCTGGCGCTGGTAGAGGCCTATTTTCAGTACATCCAGGTAGAGGGTTATGAATCCTGCGATGACTTGGAGCGCAGGGGTGCTGACTGTGCGGCACGCCCTGGTAGCAGACAGAAGCATAAATCACTGAACTGAATCGAGTTTACGCCTGTTCCGCTCAAGTGTTGCTCTAGTGCACCATATGGAGGCCCCATAGCAGACATTCGGTACGAATACCACTTTGTAGATTAGTGAGAGGGCCTTGTACTTCAGACGCCAGTCAGCCCGGCTTATTCTTCTGATCATGGCTGCATATTTTCTTATTTTAATCACAAGGTACTTGAGGTGAGGATGAAAGGTGAGGGTTGCATCTATGTGGAGGCCTGGGTATTTAACTTCAGTATATAATCTGATTGGTATGTTGTTTATCTTCATGACTGGGGGTCTGCGGATTTGAAGTTTCCCTTTCAACAAGATGGACTTCTTTTTTCACCCGAGACAGATAGTTGATGCAGTGAGGCCCAATTCTGTACCCGTCCGAGAGCTCGATTTGCTTTCAATTCCAGTCCATCCCTTGAGTCAGAGTGTATTACAATATGCTTTGTACAAAGTGTAAAGTGTATTTAGTGTCTAACGGCACCAGAGGTTTCCCCCATTCCGGCGTTGCTTTCATTCGGGTGTAGCAGTTCGCTGGGAAGGCCAGAGATTTAAAAAGTGTATGGATATTATATATGTGTAGTGTTGGGTTCTGAATCTGGCCGTTTAGCCGCTGGACCCCTACTGAGGCCCAACGTTGCCCACACTTAGCCCCGTGGAGGCAGACCAAGTACAACAGTATTTTTAGTTAAGTACTCTGGCAGGTCCTGTCACCTAATTTCCTGAGATTTCAGTGGCTAGGACCTATATAAAAAAAAAATAAATTTTAAAAGGGGGGGGGGATAAACGCTTGAATCTAGTTAGGCCGAAAGAGGTTGCAAGTGTGTCGAGTTTGGCATTTTAAATTTTTCGTTGTGTGGGGCATTCGCTTTTCGCTGGCGATACAGGTAGAGTAGGGGGGGAGAGAAAGAAGGCTGGGGGAAAAGACAGAAATATGGGGTCAATAGGGAAGGCGACCCCAGGGGTCACCTTCAGTGGGGCATGCCCATGCCCCACCAGAGGGAAAAGAGGGGGTAGTGAGGAGGGGAGGGGCAGAAAGACCGTCCCATCACCCCCCACCAGGGATGGGGGAGGAGAAAGTAGGCTGGGCAAGGGAGCCCCGCCCAATTCGCCATAGCGGCAATTTGCAGTGCCCGCCAGCAAGTGCAGTCTGATGATGACTCGTTGGTAGGCCCACCAACGAGTCCGATGATGACTCGTTGGTGGGGCCTAGTCCTTTTATTGATGTGTGGGTTCATCCTGGGAGCGATAACATCCTGGCTGGTGCCACTCCCATTGGTTCCTAGGTCGATGCTGTTTCAGTGATTGTATTGGTGCTCCATTTATTCTGCTGCATATTACGCCGTTTGTCCTTAGTATTTTGCGATCCTTTCCTCTGTGTTGCAGTTTTATCAGTTTGCCTTTATTTATTATTTGCGGTCATCTATTCGTTGTGGATGGCTATTTCTGTTCGTCGTCTATTGAAGACGTCAAGTGCATATCAGCTGATGGCTTTGTATTCATCTTCTGAATCCAGTAGATGATACTCTTGATTTTTCAGCAAGTATGGAATCTCAGTTATAAGTCTACTTCTGTGTTCTTCGTAGCATTCACAGTCGTACATAATATGCTGCCAGGTTTCAGGTTCTCCACAGGTGCATGTGGACTCTTCTATTATTCCGCGTGCGTTCAGTTTTGCTTTAAATGGGCCATGGCCCGTCAGGAGGAAGGTTGTATTTAGCCCAGGATAGAACCACGAGAGGGGCTTTTGGGTACATTTTTGCGACTATCGGTATGAAGCTTCTTGTAACTTTACCCTTTGGCGACATCTCCCATCTGTGCTGCCAAATCTTCAACATGTGAGCCTCTATTCGTTGTTTCTCTGTCGTCCGACTGTTGGTTGGGTCCAAAGTAAAGTCATAGATGGAAGCAGGCATATCCTTGGACAGTAAATACATGAGTCCACATCTAGTCACCTCGAGGTCCAGCGGAAGAGTTCTTGCCGGGACCTGCATAGCGTGGGTGCTCACCGTTTTGCAGGCCCTAGTTATAATTAGAAGTATGTTTCTTTGGACAGTGTCCAGCAGTTTTCTGTTGACCGCTGTTCCGGCCTTCCTGAACCAGATTGGCGATCCGTAGGTGTTCGCTGGGATGAATATTGATTTTTTAATATAGGGACAGAGTCTTCCTGTTGAGTTCCCAGTCCCTACGAGATACTCTTGCTACAAGTGCTGCATAGTTCCTTAGTTTCTCTCTCAGGTAGGTGAGGTGAGGTGTAAAGGACAGGTTTCCATCCAGGATAATACCTAGATATTTTATTCGCTTTGGTAGTTTAATGGTGGATCCCGCTATCTTTATTTGCGGTGGTCGTCTGATATTTAGAGAGTCTTTTAGTAATACTGAGTTTGTCTTGGTTGGTGAAATCATTAACATATGTGTTTTCGCCCAATTCTGTAGCGTTTGTAGTGCTTGGTTGGCCTGTGTTTCAAGTCCCGTACTGGAGTCCGCTTCCACCATTAAAATGAGATCATCAGCAAACGCCTGACTGGCCACATTTCCCAGGTCCAGAGCCAAGAAGTCATCAAAGACCATGTTCCACATTAGTGGCCCCAGGACAGATCCCTGTGGGCAGCCCCTTCGGACGCGTTTAACACCTCTTCGGAAAGTTGTGACGACCTCAATTTTCCTATCCGACAGATATGCCCGGACACTGTTATACAAGTTTTCTGGGAGTGCTGCTTTCCAGAGCCTGCCAAGGACGCTCGGCCACCAGACAGTGTCGAAAGCCCCAGCAAAATCCACTGCTATTACCAGAAAGTACTTCTTGTTACTTTGGGTTGCCTTGGTTATCAGGTTTTGGACTGCTTCAATGGTCGAGCAGCCCGGTTTGAATCTATATTGCCTGGGTGATTCCAGGTTAGCGGTTTTGTAATGGTTCGTGATCCTTTTGTGGAGCAGCCTTTCATAGAGTTTGCTTAGGGCAGAGAGTAGGACTATGGGACGATATGAGGCCGGTTGGTCCGGAGGTTTTGTTGGGTTTTTAAGATAAGGTTTAGGTGTGCAATCTTCCAACTTGTCGGGAATTTCCCAGTTTCCAGGCATCGGTTGAGGAAATTAAGTATCAGGTTCGGTATATATTCCACGTCTTTTCTGACCATCTCTGGTTCTATGAGATCCGGGCCGGGACATTTCGTGTTGCGCATTTGCAAGGCCGTGCCCTGTAATTCATGGACTGTGAAGGGTGGTTCTATTTCTTGGAATCTAAACGTTTGGTTTTCCTGGCATATTACCTTTTGTTGTTCATTAAGGATATCTGGTGGTTCATAGATGATAACACTAAGGATATTGGTGATCGATTCCTCCCACGTTTTAGTCAGGCTTCCATTGGGCATCCTCGTTACAGTGTCTATTTCTCCCCTGGGGGCTTGTTTGTGGTGATTTTATACACCGCGCCCCAGGGGGGGTTCTCATTCCCTGTCTTGGAGACCAGGTTTTCCCAAGAGGCTCGCTTGTTCTTTTTAATTTTTTCTGTATAGGTGTTTCGCACCTCTTTGTATTGTTGCCGTGTTGGTGGCCATGTTCTCCGTGCTCTTTGGAATTCCTTCCGCTTTGTCTGGACCTGTTTTCTCAATCTTTGCAATTCTGGAGTCCACCAGGGCATGTCCCAGGCTGAGGGGGTTTTCCTCTTCATCGCTGTCTCTGCTACTTCAGTTATGATACTGGTCATTTTCTCTTGGAGTGTATCTGGGTTTTTCATCTCACTGTCCGCCTGTCTGGCCAGTTTCTCCAGCTTTTTTTGCATCTTGCTGGTCAGTTGTACTCTGAAGAATTCCTAGTCTGCCTTTTGGATTCCGAATCTGTTTGCCAATTGTCTGTTTGTAGCTATTTTGGCATTGATCTTTTGATTTGGTAGGTTATTGTACGGTGATCCGATGTGGTCCAGGCATTTTGCACTGTCCAATCGGTTACGTGGGCTTCAATATTCCTTGTGGTCGGGGTGATATCAATGGTGGCTTCCCACAAGGTATTGCAGAATGTTGGCAGGTTAAAGGGTTGGTTTTTGACTGTGAGGATTGAATTTCCCATGGAATTCGTCCAGCCTTTGTCCATTTCTGGTTCCGCGGCGGTCCGATGTGGCACTGTGCCAAACAGGGGAGCGGCAGTTTACATCTGCTCCTACAATTATTCTTTGTCCTGCTACTGTTGTCTGGACGCATTGGAGATATGTGATAGCAAAGTTGATTTCCACACCAGGTCTGCAATACAATGAAATTGCGTAGAAACTCCCAATCGAGCTGATTATATGGGCACAGGCGACCCAGGGCGTACAGAGCTATGGTAATTTTGTTGACGCTATTTCTGGATTCCTCACTACCACTGCTGCCCATGGGGTATCCTCATCACTCTGGATAATTTTATAACTCATTGAGAATCCCTTGACCTGCTTGATGTGTGTATAGGGCTCCTGGATGATGTCGGCATTTTCTTCATCGGCTTTGTGGCGCACCTTGTCAATCACAGCCCTGGTGCTCTGCCCATTGATCTGGTGTATCTTTAGAACTCCATAGTTATATTTCTTATGGTGTGTCCCCATAATCAATTCGTTGTTGGAATACAGCTTTACTTTTTCGTACGTTGGGCATTTTGCATCCCGTATGGAGTGTGTGTTGTTCAACCTCAGGGATTTGCAATTGACTTATATGGGATCTTTCTCCTTGTTTGGGCAGTTTTTAAATTTATGCCCTTTCTCTGAGCAGTGGCCGCTCGTAGCTTCTTTCTGGTTGTAGGTATGAGAGGTGTGGCCATACTTTCAGCACCTATAGCACTTTATTACTGCCACATGCTCCCTATACCTATGACTGCTCACTCCACATAGATGGTACTCTGTGTTCATAGAATTCGCCAAGCCTCAGGGGCAAGCTCTATGTCCCAATTACAGTTGCCACTTTTCTTTACTCTGGTTTTGTATTTTGGGAAAACCAGCACTTTCCCATCCCGGTCTGGGAGTACACTTTTTAGATTCTTCCTGTAGATCTCTTCCGTCAGAAGTTCAGGGGTTATATCATGGTCCATGTTGAAGATAACCACCGAGGGCCTTTTTCTCTTCGGGGCCTCCGCTGTGAGGCCCAGTGTAGCGATCTTGGGGTTTGTTATAATTCCTTCTGCTTCTTCCTTACTCTCCATCTCAATTACTATCCCTGGATTTCTGGTCTTTTTTATGGCTTTTATTCTCTTTGCTCCGAATTCTTCTCTGAGGTTTTGGATTACTTTTTTCTTGATTTCCTCACTTGTACTGGTTTCTTCTCCTGTTGGTCTTAAAATTACTACATCGGGTGTTGGCAGAAGTGTTTCTTTTTAGCTTCTGTGGCCTTACCCGTTTTCAGTGTTTCTGTGGGTGTATTCCTCAGCGTTTCAGCATATACCAGAACTATTACAGCCGGAGTCCCACAAGGCAATATTCCGGATGAGAACAGCTGAGAACAATATTCCGGACAGGACCTGTCCGGAATATTGTTCTCAGCTGTTCTCGTGCCATTTGTGACAGGCCGAACTGATATCCTCGCCTTTGCCGATGACATAAAACTGTTTACTCCCATCAGCCCTGGAGACACTGCTGAATACATCAATACCTTAATCCTTCAGAAAATCCGGAATCTTGAGGCCTTCCTCTCCGGTTTCGGACTTCAAATCAATTCCGAGAAGTCAAAACAGTTGACTTTCTCTCTCAAACGGAGCCTAACAATAGTAAAACCTATTTTAAGAGGATCCGCGATTTCTGCCGTCCAACATACAGATCTGGCGTTATTTTTGATCAAGAGCTCTCATGTCTACCGCACATACAGATCTGGGAGTTATTTTTGATCAATATCTCTCATTTCTACCGCACATAGACTACTTGCAAATAAAGTTCTGTCGACTCAGGTGGATGATTAAACAACATCTAATGCACGTCCATGACCAGGCTGTTGAGTGCAGATATATTGAGACATGTGTTTATCCGGTCATACTCTATGGCGCCCAAGTCTGGACTTCAACTGCTACGACCCATCTTAGACGGATTTTCGCGGGGGAATTCTGGCTACTGAAGTGAGCTATATGGATATTTCGGCTTTCCCCCTACACCAAGGACCACCCAGATGGCGGCAGCTCTCAACATCAGACGTCTTCCTGCCATCATTCACGAGAGAAGACTCGTCTATGCCATCAAAATGATGGTCGGCATTATTTCAGTGCCAGATTTCTGGACTAATTGCGGATGGAGGATCCCGGTCCCAAGCCTTAGGGCTAATCCAATCCCACAGGCCATTCCAAACCGGTTAAAGCTAACTGATCGGTTCCTACCCGTGCAAATGCTGCAAGACATACAGTCCTTGGACGGCGACCTCTACAAATTCGCAGTCGACAAGGAATATAGGCAGAAAGTACTCGGTCGACTTCCTTCCCAGGACCACGTCAGAGGACATTAGAACCTGCTCCCGGAGACCTATTCATCACTGCCTTGAATCCATTATCCCAGTGTTCAAACCTTTCAGGAGTCATAATACTTGCTTTTTTTTGTGTGTGTGTGTTTATTATGTTGTGTGATTTCTTTTATGTAAACCACTGGCTTCTAGCCGTGAAGGGAGTTGTATACAGCAAATTGCTTTCTGTATATGATAAAGAGTTCTTCTTTATATGATGGGGCGCGCTGTGGCATTTGATTGCCGCCATCTGCACGTAGGGCTTCCATGGTTGCCATTATTCTCTAGTAATTTGTATGGTGTTCATCAGGATGGTCTCCAGCTTATTCCATTGCAGGATTATTTCTGCACGGATGGATGAAGAGATCCTACTACTATTCTCCTTCATTATATTTTCGAAGGCCATACGCAGTAGGAGTGTCTGCTCTGGCACAGTTCCCTGTGGGAGTGTCGGGTCAAGGATAGTTCCCTCTGGCATTTTATGCTGTTCTGCAAGCCCTCCCACCTAATCGCTTGGTTGCTTGGCCTCACTTGTATTCCGGGTTTCCCGATCAAATTTCGGTAATGTAGATTTTGTATTTTTCCTCTTCGTGACCGATTTTGGATCCTTGGTCTCTTCTGCTTTTTCGGTAGAGTTTGGTTGTGTCCCCTGTGTTGGTGGCGTGACCTCAATTGTGCTTGGAGCACCAATCTCTGTCTCTTCCATTCCATTCTCCACTTCCCTATGATTTCGGATTTGCGGGGCTCTCTGGCTTAACGGGATGCAAGCTATACGGTATAAAGTCCTCCACAAGAGCTGCAGGATGCATGCGATCAAGCACAAGTTCGTGCGTCAATTTGGGGCAAGAAACGGGAGGAGTTGAAAGTCAGTCGCGGAAAATTTGAGGAAGTGGGGAAGAGGGAATACAGAAAACATGATAGAATCTGTTGTAGCACAGTAGACGCTGCGAGGAAGACAATACAGATCTTGGTTTTGCCGTCGATCAGCAAGGGAGAAAAGTCAGTAAGAGAAAACCTGGTGAGAATTTCAAGGTCAGCAGAGTTGCCGGAATGTTCAAACACGCTCAAGTCACAAACAAATCTATTCACTGTCAACAGACAAAGGGGAACCGCACCCCCAGTCAAGGTCGCCTAGATACTTTCGTGGCGGCCAAGATAGAGTGACCGCATTCTCCAATGCGGCGTGGTGACCCAGCCCACAGACAATAGTGCCAGATAAATAACGAAAATATCCCTGCGGAGAACCCAAAAAATCAAAATAAATTTACTCCCACGATAGTCCACACGACGAGGAATCCGTTGGTATATGCTTTAAAAGGAAACTCATTGTTAACATTAATTTTAAAAGCAAAAATCTGGAGCAGTAAACATGTGCGACTAACCAAGTAGACAGACAACAGCGCCCTCCATACACTTTGTACATAGTAATGTTAGGGTCGGGCGCCACCTGTGGTTTCCCACATCTGAGCCATATGTACACTGTGAAGAAATACAGAACATTGTAAATGCCAGAAAAAGTGTAGTGTGTTGAATGTGTAGTATTGTGTTAGGTTCTGTTGTGTGTGTCCTGGCATTTGGCCGGGGATCCCTGATGGGACCACCTTTTGTATAATGAAAGTTCATTTCAAACGGGAAAGGTCCAATTCACGGAAATAGAAAAGATATTCATGACGTCAAGTCCAGTGCCATGAAAACTCGCAGGTTGCTGCAGGAGACATCATCACACACACACACACACGCACATGAATTAATGAGGACATCTTTAGCCCAGAACTCATCCGTCAATTAGTTAACCTACTCCAAATAGTTTTGTGAAACTGTTTCTTGTTCACAGCCATATCCAAGTGAAACGTTCACGGGCGCCAATGTTCTTTTGAAGAAGGAGTTCCTGGATATCTCTAATCTAGAATTATCGATGTGGAATATAGTCTTCTGTCTAGTAGCCACCGCTGGAGCGTGAAGGTCAATATGGCATAGAAGATCCGGCAGGTAGGTTGAACCAGCGAAGATATGGTACAACAGTTTTAAATCAAGAACAGTTTTCAGAGTTTCCAGAGATTGAAGCTTGAAGTAGGAACAGAGATTCCGGTAAAAGATTCTGTGGTAAAACATAGGGTTCCGTCTGGAAAGATAGTGGATAAATTTCATCTGGTGCGATTCTATTTGCTGTATCAAGTATGCATAGTGTGGGTTTCATATAGGAGAAGCAAACTCCAGTATAAGGAGTATAGTTGTCTTGAATAGGAGCACAGAGAACTGAGGATCTTGAAATCTGTACGTCTGCCATTTAATGAAGCCAATTTGTTTTTTCGCTTGGTTTAATATATTTCTAACATGTTTATCAAATCTACATGCAGCGGTAAAAGTAACTCCTAGATCTTTAACTTCGTCAACTCTGGAAATCGGCATCTCCTTGATGTAATATTGATTAACTAAAGCCTTAGTTTTCCTCGAAGCTGCAAAGGAAATAGAGCTGCATTTCCTTGGATTAACCTCCAAACCATTCAAAGCAACCCAATCGGCAAAAGAGTTGAGAGCAGTCTGAAGGTTAACTGCATTATCCTGACTGCTGACACATGAATATAGTTTCACATCGGCAAACATTAGTATCTTAATACCACCTCTCTCAACAAATTGCGGTAGATAGTTTATAAAGATGGTGAATAAAAGAGGCCCAAGAGATGATCCCTGTGATACTCCACTCGATGGAAAAAAAATTCCCTTGAGACTTCCTGTCCCTATGTATTCGATATGAAAACTCATTTCGATATTCATCAACCAGGATAGTAAAGGATCAAGTGTTCTTCCATAGTGCTTGAGCAAGTCGATTGTGAGGGACACTGTCAAAAGCCTTAGTAAGGTCTGTGTAGATCACATCAACCTGTCCTCCGCGATCGACGGTGTCTAGAACCTGCTGCCAGATAGTGAGATGATTAGTGGTAGTTGATCAGCTCCTGGTGAAGCCATGTTGGTAGTCGCAGATGAAGTGATGAAAATATTCCATTAATCGGTTGTGAATGACAGTGTCCAGAAATTTTTCCAGCGAGATCATAAGGCAGATGGGACGGTAATTCTCTAGTGAGTGGTTGGCGCTTCTCTTTGGGCTAGGAATAACATTAACAGTTTTGAAGTGAGCGGGATAAATACCAGTCTTAACGGAAAGATTGAATATATGCAATATTATATATTTAAGTTGTGGAAAGCATTTCTTCCACAAGATAAGTGGAATCTTATCTGGGCCTGCTGAAAAATCTTTTGTAAGTTTCCGAAGCGCTTGAATGATATCGGGTGTGTCCAGCGAGAGATTATTCAGGGTATCATCCTTAATGACTTGAAATGATATCAATGATCGGAATCAATGATCCTGGTTCCTGTTGAGCAGTTATTAGAATTCTTAAGCATGTTCCAAAATGGCTTCAGGTCTCCATTCACTGTGAAACTGCGTTGAACTGATTGAATATAACGAGCGTACTGATTTCTGATCATCATTTTAATGTTGCTTCTATGTTCCTTGAACAGTGTCATATATGCTTCATCATGTGTCGCCCTAAAGTATTTTCTGCACTGTTCTTTGGTTCGGATAATCGCAATTATGTCTGTCGTGATTCAATAGAGGAATCTATTCCTGTAATTTTCACTAAGAGGTATGAACTCTTGAATGATAGAGGAGATTGTGCTAATAAGATAATCGATGACTGCGTCAAGATCATTAATCCGTGGGAAGGAGAATGCAATCAAGTTCACGCCCTAATAATTGCCAGTATGCTCTCCTAAAGTTCAGCTTGGCTGGGATAAGAGTAGTGCATCTACTCTTCTGTGATATGTTTATTTGCCAGCTTAAAGCCTTGTGATCAGACGGCAGAAATGAAATTGCTTCTAAAATAAGGATCTGCTTGGATGCAAAAATGAGATCCAGCATCGCCTTGCCTCTAGTATAAGTATTGTTATACTGCTTGAGACCCAGTTCAGACATAATGTCATATTGCAGCCTAGTTGTAGCGGTTGACTCCTCAATGCCTAGTGGAGAGTGTTGAGTAGTGAAGTCTCCAAACAAGTAAACCTCATCCGACTGGTGAAAAAACGTTTCAAACTCACAGAGTGCTTGCGACGGCCTCTCCATAAGAAGAAGATCGACCGAGGGCGGAAGGTAGATAGCTGCAATGAGAACAGTTTTGTTATGAACCTTCAGCTGACAAAAGATTCCTTCAATGTTGTGGAAAGTCCTGTGCATGTTACTGCAAATTGGTTTGAGATAATAATCGCAACACCATCTCCCCCTAGATCCCCTGTCTCTTCTGATGACAGTATAGCCCACTGCTGCCACTTCCGAATCCAGAATCCCATCGTGTAGCCATGTTTCTGTGAAGATATATACATCAAACTCCAGAGAGCAAAGCAAGATTCTAAATTTGTCAATTTTATTCACTAAACTCCTACAGTTCTGATAATATATATGAAGAGATTGCTGACAGCAATCATCGCCTCTCCTTGTATGGACAGAAACAGTAGAAGCCTGGAAGAGAAGAGAACAAAAGTTGTTTCTGCACCGTGATTGCTAACTATCATTCTTCTCCACATTGTTTGTACTCTTGTTGTAGATTTTAAATGGTCTGATTATTAAAGAGGCCAATAGAGGGAATCAAGTAGTTTACTTTCGTCCAATGTATTGCAGATCACCAGGAAAGAAGCGTAGGATGGATGTTTAGTTCTAAGTGCACGAACTTCAACTACCACTCCGATTCCGTTTCTGATGAATTCATGTAAAACTTCCACCTTCGTATGTGAACTGAGCCAGGAAATAAATAACCTGGATTTGCGTGGTACTACAGTGAGATTGTATTTGCCTTTGAATAGGCGATCCTCACATTGAGAAGGTGCGTGTGCCGAAGAGAGGTAATTGGCAGCACGATAATGGGCTGGAGAGATGTTGCTATCAACTAGATCCTTATCATTCTCGTAAGTTCTTCTACCGGTTTTTTTTGTTATCATTCCCGTGAGTTCTTCTACCGGATTTTTTGTTATCATTCTCGTGAGTTCTTCTACCGGATTTTTTGTTATCGTTCTCGTGAGTTCTTCTACCGGATTTTTTGTTATCATTCTCGTGAGTTCTTCTACCGGTTCTTCTAACGGAGGGCATGTTAAATCGGCATCAACTAATGAGTCATCATTTACTGAGTCCTTAGACTGATTGCCACCCTTACATAGCTCACATTTCCAGGCTTTTTTTTACTTTTTTAGCGAATTTTTTTCAGATCCGCATAAGGAGTACAGAATCCGCCATAATGGGCATGACAGCATGTATATTCAATTGCATAGTCCACTTGGATGCTGCAACTAGTACAGATTAACAGTTTCTCCGTAGTCATGTGGAAAGGAGAACAGAAGAACAGAATATGCCAAGCGGCCCTACCGATGCACTTCGTAGTGACAGTCAGTAATTAGCCGTGACCTTTAGCTTGTCCAAAACAGCTCTAGGGCTTGAAACGTTTGAGAGCATAACACAGGGCATGTAGGCCGGAAGACGCTAACTGCTGACGTTGACCAGCCGGCTTAATGCAGAAGAAAGCTCTTTGTCTGTATTACTGAAATTCGAAAAATGAATAAAATTACCTGAAATCCTCCAACAAGAGAATCTCTGTAAGTTTCCCCAGAGTAGTCACAGCGAGTAGGGGAAACACCTTAACTCCAAGAAATGGAAACTCCTTAAGTTAGATACTTATTAAAAGCACACTTTGAAGAGAACAAAATGAAGACACCTGCATGCAGACAAGCACTCGTTTCTTCCCACGGTGCTTCCAGGCGCCATCACTTCCCCAGGTAAACGACGCATACGTACCCGTCCGTCTACATGGTGCAACAAGAAACGTGGTTCATCGAACCAGACGACCTTCTTCCAATCACTCAAGGTGCAGTTTCGATGCCCATTGTAGACGCTGTCGCCGGTAAACCGTGGTTAGCATGGGCACTCGGAGCGGCCTGCAGCTACGCAGCCCCATTTTCAGCAGGGTTCTATGTACTGTGTGTTGTGACACATTACTCCCGTCACTAGCATTCCAATTACCGGTGAGTTGCGCCACAGTCGCCCTTCTATTGCCAAGTACCATCCGGGAGAGTGTTTGCTCACCACGAGCATCGATGAGCCGTGGTCGTCCAACACCTCGACGGCGGTTCGTGGGTTTTCGCTCTTCGGACCACTTTCGGTAGGTACTAACCAATGGCTGACCGTGAGCATCCCACCAGCCGTGCCGTTTCGGATATGAACAAGAACACTGATTAACGGAGCTCAGTATCAGGTGCTTTTTATACCAAACTGAAGGATTCTTTACAAGTCCTAACCTCAGAGCCATGTACTTGCACAAATCATAGCTGTAGTTTAATTGTAATTAGTACATGCTTGCTTCAGTCTCCAAAGCGGATCGGATGTGTCCAATAGATAATATCCAAGACAGAAAAAGCAGAAAGTGCGTTAGTCTCCAGTTTTTTTTCCAAAACAGCAATGTTGATAGTATTCAGAGCCGTCAAACGCGTTTCGCCTGAAGTCCACGTCCTCTGAAGTCTCTGCGAATACAGTCCTAGTCACGCCAGATCTAGAAATCGCACCCGTTGTTTTATACTGTGTTCCGACGACGCGCACGCGCCGTAGTTCACCGGCAGTTGCTTCGATTTGCATAACGACTCGCTGGTCATAATGTTTTGGCTCATCGGTGTAAGTTAGTGCTAGAGCATCATATCTATACGTAATAGCTGAGAAATGGCATCATTTAAGTATATCTTGTATTGTGAATACTTTCACAACAAGTTACCATGATATTGTACTACCTCGAATAAATAACGCTTCAACAATGGAGGAGGCTACTGTTACTTATTCTCGGCAGGTACCACCACCCATGACGGCCCGGGTTCGGAGCTTGTTGTCTCCTCATCGGTGGGTGAGCAGGTATCCTGGTGTTGCAATGATGCCAACTCAGTTGCGAAGTATAACTTCACAATATGAGAGATGCCTGATGGTGTAGAAGTAATTAATTAGTAATCAAATTTTTATTAGTAATCAAGTAATTAATTTTATTGATAATTATTTAAAATTTAATTAGTAATCAAGCAAGTAAGTAGTGTACAAGTAATGTATTATGTAATCTTTACTCACCTAATAACGCGAATGAACAGGCAAACACAAACGGTGATAAGAAAAATGTCTGCTGTCTCTAATGAATTTCGGTCGATAGAATAGGGCTTTTGACAGATACACAATTGATTATAAGTTACATCTTACTATCTTTAATAAAGTTTCAAGTTTTCTTTAAATATTCATTAAATACAGTAACTAGAGGAGCGTGTTAAAATTTGACTTTTCACTGTTTCTGTTCTCGTAAAAACAATGTGGATCGGTGTCATTTCTACGTGGTAATTTCATATTTCTCTCTTATTCCTCAATAACCGTAATTGAGACTATGCGCTTAGCGATACTGCTATATAGCGTCAGCATAAGTTAGTAAGAAGATATAACAGTAATTTTCTTCACATTTTTGTAAAGAAGGCACAAAAACGGCTGATATTCAGGAATGATGCAATCATGTTTTTTTTTTTTTTTTTTTTTATGAGAACCCCAAACACGAGAGGTATTAAACCTATAGTACTTAGTACCGTGCTTGGGTTGGAGGTTGAGAAGACGAAAGAAGATATTTGTTGATATTGGACTTGAACTTCTGTAGATTGTAATTTTCAGGAAATACGTATGAAGGAAGGTTGTTCCAGAAAACGGTAGTTGAATGAATAAATGAGGAAGATGAAAAGTTGGTTCTGTGGGTTTGATGTTGGACAGTAAATGGATGTTGGCTGGTGGCGGCACGTGTTCGGACTGTTTTGAAAGAGAGAGCGGGAATTATAGAAGCCAATTCAGAAGAACAGTGCCCATGGAAGTATCTGTAGAAGAGGCATGCAGCAGAAACAGTGCGTCTATGAGACAGCGAGTGGAGAGACTCTGTTAGAGATGAATCATTAATTAACCGAACTGCCCTCTTCTGAATGGAATCAAGAAGCCTGAGAGAGGTTTTGGGGGCACCACCCCAGATGTGGGAACAATATTCCATGGCAGGGCGGATTTGCGATTTATACAGAGTGAGCAGCTGTTTGGGAGAAAAGTAACGCCGAGAGCGAAAGAGAAAACCAAGTTTTTTAAATGCAGAGAAAGCAATATTTGTAATGTGCTTGTGCCAAGAGAGATTAGAAGTCAGGGTAATCCCCAAAAGAGATATATCATTTTGCCTAGAAATTGGAGTGTCACTAAAGATAAGCATAGGAGCAGAAGAATCCTTTTTGCGAGATATAAGACAAGATTGAGTTTTAGAAGGGTTGAAATCAACTAAGTTGTCTTTGCCCCACTGAAGAATTACCTGAAGATCAGCATTTAAGGAATTGGCAGCAGATTTTCGAGAACTTAAAGCTGATTGAGCTGGACAAGGTTTCTCAAAATGGAAAGTTGAATGCAATGTGCTATCATCGGCAAAACTATGGATAGGATTTCCAGTCAATGGAAGAAGGTCATTGATATACAAGAGGAAAAGAGTGGGGGCAAGAACTGAACCTTGGGGGACACCGGCATTAGTGGAGAAGTTAGAAGACAGAGAGCCATCTACCATCACCCTCAGTGAGCGATCAGAGAGAAAACTGGATAACCAATTACTAAAAACAGTTGGCAAACCATAAGATGGAAGCTTGTTTAGAAGACCTTTATGCCAAACACGATCAAAAGCCTTTGAGATGTCAAGAGCAACTACTTGTGTTTCACCGAACCTTTCCATTGAATTAGTCCATAAATGGGTAACATAAGCCGGAATATCACCAGTGGATCGACACTGACGGAATCCATACTGGCGATCGTTGATCAGACGGAAAGTTTCTAGGTAGTTTAAGAGTTGGCGGTTAATTGATTTCTCCATTACTTTAGAAAGAGTAGAAGTAATTGCAATGGGACGATAATTGGATGGGAGGGATTTGTCACCCTTTTTAGGAACTGGCTGGATATGAGCAAATTTCCAAGCAGAAGGAAAAACACCTTTGGAATAAGAAAGTGAAAAAAGGCGGCAAAGAATAGAGTAAGTTCAGGAGCACAGGTTTTGAGAACAAGTGGAGAAATACCATCAGGACCTGGAGCTTTCTTAGCATCAAGATTCATCAAAATCCTTTTGATATCCTTTTGACGGAAGACCACAGGAGGCATTGAATGGAGCGTGTTAGGAATGGTGGGAGGTGTTTTACCAAGATCATTAATACATGAGCTCAAAGAAAAATGGGATGCTAGCAGGTCAGCTTTATCCTTGGCTGAAGTGACAACAGAACCATCTGGTTTGGACAGAGGTGGGAGCAGAGATGGGCAAAAGTTGCGGCCAATAGCTTTGGCAAGAGACCAGAATGCTCGGCTACCATTAGGGCAAGAAGCAAGTTTTCTACTCTTAGCCTGTTCAAACTCTAGTTTGGACTGATTAATAACTGCTTTACAATTGTTGCGAGCTTTGGTGTAGGCAGAAAATGAAACTGAAGAATTAGAAACAAGCCAATTACGATATGCAACGTTCTTCTCTTGGACAGCCTTAGCACATTTATTGGAAAACCAAGGTTTAGATAAAGGACGAGATTTTAAAGTGGAGTGTGGGATAAAGGATTCCATTCCTGCAAGAATAATTTCACTGACACGATCTGAGCAAACGTTGACATCAGAAGTTTTGAAACAGTAATCAGACCAAGG
This sequence comes from Mastigoproctus giganteus, assembly GCF_048544385.1. NCBI lineage: Eukaryota > Metazoa > Arthropoda > Arachnida > Uropygi > Thelyphonidae > Mastigoproctus > Mastigoproctus giganteus. The sequence continues at coordinate 104,046,675 of NC_143585.1, read as the reverse complement.
AAAAGAAGAAAAGAAGTCTCGCAGGTCATCCCATTTTGCATTCTTGTAATGCCAAACAATACGAGGTTGGGAATAGCCATGAGATAAAGGTTCCATTGGAGAAGAGGCAATCACCAAGTTGTGATCTGAAGTGCCTAAAGGAGCTCTCACTTCAACCTTGTACTTAGAAGGGTTGTTTGTGAGAAAAAGATCAAGCGTATTGGCTGTATGATTAGGATTGTCCGGTATTCTTGTAGGTAAATGAACAATCTGTGCTAGGTCATTAGTAATTGCAAAAGCCTCAGCATCTCGACCTGCTGGGTCGGTGTGACTAGAAAACGGAAGCCAGCTGGAGTTGTGAACGTTAAAATCACCAAGGAAAATTACCTCACTGTTAGGAAAGTTGGACTGGAGAAAGTCAAGTTGCAAAGAGAGGAAGTCAAAGAGCTCCAAGTGATTAGTGGAGTTGGGAGAACGGTAGAGACAACAGATGAATTTTACACAATGAGGTAGAGAGATTTTAAGCCAGAGAAGATCAAAGAGAGGAGATTCCAAATTGCCAAGTCTCTGACAGGGAATATCAGAACGGACATATGCACAAGTACCACCTTTGAGGCGAAAGGAATCATACAGCAAATAATTTGGACATCTGAGATGAGCAGTAGTTGAATCAACTGATAACTGAGATTCAGTCAGAAAAAGTACATGGGGTTTGGAAGACTGCAAGTGGAAATGGACATCGTTGAGATTAGAATTGAGACTACGTATATTTGTGAAATGAATTAGGAAGTCCTTGGGAGGTTTAGATCTTTTCGCAGATAAGCTTGCTCTATTATTTTGACAATTCATGGTGTATTCAATAGTAAGAAAAAGTGGGTGGGACATGCTGTATGAAGTAATGAAATTTTTGGATATGGCGTACATGTGGTAAGAATATACCCAGATCCTTGACATAACGTGGCCTCCCCGACAATGCTCCCCGCATACACACTACTCGGACTCCCTCCAGTCACTATCTGGCAGAGTAGAGGTAGCAAGATTATACACTAGCTGATCCGGAAGCTTCCTAGAGAGTTACCAATAGATTCAGTCCGGTGTACTAACTAGCGGCCGGCCTGCGAACACCGTTTTAGAGCTGTACCCTCGAAATGTAAGGAATATTGGATCTCGCCACGACATTCATCATAACCTCAAAAATCATCAATCATACTGCATGATGGAAGAGATAGGGAAGGGTTGGCCGGAACTTAGCTCTAGAGACTAAACATGGGTTCCACCACTTCAAGCCTTTGTTAATGTAAACATTAACAAAGTTCAAAAGCTTATTCTGGAAAACTGCTGTATGTTTGCGCGTGAATTCTATCAGTAAGTATCAGTGTCGGTAGCGTAGACAGATATTAATGAGTACCTTCGATTCCGAAAGTGGATCATTCTTCTTCCTCACGACAACGTTAGATCATGCTGCCGATAAACAGAAAACTCTGGATTGCGAGATCCTGGATAACTCCCTTTCTCTTTTTTCCAAACCTTACAGTTCAGACATGTCTCCTTGAGGTGGAGAACTGAAGGAGACATGTCTCCTTCAGTTCTCCACCTCATTGGACTTATAAACTAATTTTCGGTAGGAGAGAAGGTTAACGGCAACACGTTAGTGCAGGCGACTGTTCTCCAACAGCTGCAAACCCGTCTAAAGAATTCTATGTTGCAAGGATACGAAGTAATCTAAGTTGATGGAATAAGTGTCTACATGTAGAGGGAGAAGACTAAATAATATGAAACAGGTAAGATGAATTAAAGCACTCTATGATGAAATTTCAGAATATATTTGCACTCACCCCCACTTCGCACATTGTTAAAGTTACTAATTATTATTCAGTCACTTATTCTATTGGTGATTGAATCGGTCACTAATAGGATTAGCTTATGGGATTTAAGAGAATGAATTCTAATATATTAAGTTAATAATATAATGTTGTGAAATTGGATTCCTGAAATTCCATTACCGTATCGGTACATCGTCAGTAATGATTTTTTTTTTTTTTTTCATTTTATAACACACAGTTTACATACATTCACATATAAACAAAACTTACATAGATTTATATACAATTATATATACATTTCCATCATCCAGGGCTTGTGGGTATCATGATGGCTCCAAGGCAGTAGCCCATCTCCACCTTTGTTCTCTGTGTTGGTGTAGAAACTCTACACCACTTCGCCACCAGGGAGCAGCGAACACCTGGGCAGCTACCGCCTGGTGCTAGACCCCAGGCACGATGAAACCGGCCTGGTTCTACTGTCCTATAAGTGCAATGTGCACAAAATCCCGCACCCACCGGAGGTAGTGCAATACCGGTGGGTGCCAGCAATCCCGCTCCCAGGCTTCCTAGACCTGAAAGCCAGCAAAAAAAAAAAAAAAAGTGGCATAGTTACCCATAGTAGTACTACTACATATTTTTAGGTAAACATGGCACTCAATGCTTAAATTATAGCAATTTAACATTTATCACCACTTAAGTTTACTCATAATAGTGCCGAGTCCAAACAAGGCCTGGAGTAGCACCAAAACGAGTATAGCTTTTAACATTACATTACAGTATACACACTATTTACAATATAAACATTTAGTTGTTGCCAAGGCCCAACTTGGGCAAACACAACGGCAACCAACATAGCATCTTACGTTTAATGTCTTCTACCAAACTGAAGGATTCTTTACAAGTCCTAACCTCAGAGCTATGTACTTGCACTAAATCATAGCTGTAGTTTAATTGTAATTAGTACATGCTTGCGTCAGTCTCCAAAGCGGATCGGATGCGTCCAATAGATAATATCCAAGACAAAAAAAGCAGAAAGTCCGTTAGTCTCCAGTTTTTTTTCCAAAACAGCAATGTTGATAGTATACAGAGCCGTCAAATGCGTTTCGCCTGAAGTCCACGTCCAAGAAGTCTCTGTGAATAGAGTCCTAGTCAGGCCTGATCTAGAAATCGCACCCGTTGTTTTATAATGTGGTTCTATGTTAGGTGATGTGTCACAATATGGCAACTATGCCCCAAAGCAAATTTCCATCTATTACTTCAGATTTTCAAGACTTATTAAGTGAATTGCCTAGCACTTTGAGCTTTCAGCTCAATTCTCTTCTTGAAAGCCAAGGTAGAGAAAAGATGTAATACCTTGAAATTAGTTTTATTTTCCACAAATATGTTTACATTAGCCTCCGTGAGATCTGGAACTGCGGTTTGTAGGTCCAATCTGACCTGTGAGTATAATAGGTAATGGAAAACATCAGTAATACAGAAAATCTGCAACAATATAAACGTCGGCAGTTAGCAAAGCCCTCTAGGATGCTGAGAGGCCTTCTGCAATACCACGAAAACATTAGCCATATCAGAAAACTGTCATCATACATCTGGATTCGTACAAAATTCATCATACAAAAAGACATGCCTGATCAGCTCAGACACAAGATACTTAAGAAGCGCAGTACAGATGCACAACTCTGTTTAGCTCTGAGCTTTCAGTGTTGATTGATAAATTTGCTTTCCAGCTTCATGATTTTGCTTATCAACTCTTACTTACATCGTGGAAAATAAATCTTCAATTAGTTATTTCGATTATAACTGGTGCTCTCTACACTGGCCCTAGTAATCATAGGCGCCTCCGTAGCCAGGTGGGCAGGAGCAGCAGTGCGTAGCACACGCTTCTTGATTAGACAGGGGTTCGAGCCCGTTCCCACCAAATACGGAGGATGCGGAAAGGGCAGGGAATGACCACCGCATATCCTCGGAGCAATATGGCCTTAGTTGCTAATGCTCCTAAAAACCAAAACAACAACTAGTAATCATACCAATCATAAACTTCCTAATATCGCCAGCTTTTCTTACGATAAAACATTAATAATGGAATCAAGGCCATGAAACTTCCATACATTATTTTGTTAAGCGGTAATCCATGTAAATTTGACAGGAAGGTCTCGCATATCGTGGTCCGATTCTCTATTCTTTTCGAGGGATAGCGTAATACAAATTATATGGATATTTACATTAGTCGTAATGATATTAGCATTATCATTAGTTGAGGTATCTGATGTAAAAAGCAAACTTAAACAGTATCAGTCAAAAAAAAAAAAATCCTTCCCATTTCATCCATCCAATAACTGCAAATGTTTGTCTAGTTTAGCCTTAAATTTATTTAAGCTATCAACTTCCACAAGAACAGATGGAAGTCTGTTTCAGCAATCAACTATCCGCTAGCTAAAGGCAAACTTCCGCACATCTGTTCTACAACCGTCTTTCCTCAATTTGAATCTATGCTCCCTCAGGTTCGTAATCTGAGTAAGCGGAAGAATCCCATCTGCATTGAGCTTGCTCAAGCCATTCTAGGCCTTATACACCTCAATTCAATCAGATAACTTGCAGGCCTTAAGCCTTTCTTGGTAAGAGTACCAATCTGTTCGGCTCACCAAACTTATTGACCTTCTTTGTATTCGTTCAAGTAACTCTACATCCTTCCTAAAATGAGGCTTCCAGACCAGTACGCAGTAGTCAAGGTGTGGTCTGACAATTGCCTTATACAAGGGGATAAGGGCGCTTCCGTAGCCCGGTGGGAAGGAGCAGCAGTGCGTAGAATGCGCACTGCTTTCCGCATCCTCCATATTCTACAGAGGATGCGGAAAGGTCAGGGAATGACCACCGCATATTCCCAGAGCAATATGGCCTTAGTTGCTAATGCTCCTAAAAACCAAATAACAAACAACAAACAAACAAACAAGGGGATAATCACCTCCTTATCCCTGTTCGCAAAATTCCTATATATCATTGGCAAGACCCCATGACCTACTTTGGGCGCCTGTCTGCACTGCTCAGAAAACTTCATATCTAACTGCACAATTACCCCCAGGTCTCTTTCATTCTCCCTCTGTTTTTCCTGCATAGTTACACTCAGTGATGTTCAGTGGTTACTGCTATGCAGTAACCACTGAACACCACTTACTGCTATGCAGTAACTGCTATGCAGTAACTCATATGCAGTACTTTGGCTATGCAGTAACTCATATGCAGTACTTTGCATTTGTCAATGCTAAACTTCAGTTGCCACTTCTCAGCACATCTGCCTAATTTTTCTAGATCCTGTTGCAGTAACATAGTGTAGTTGCTGTCATTAACAACCCTGCCAATCTTTGTATCATCTGCAAACTTGGACATTAAGCCTGATATACCTTCATCAATATCATTGATAAATACACAAAACAACCATGGGCCAAGCACCGAACCGTGAGGGACTTCACTAATAACATTAGTCCACGAAGAGCAGTGTTCATTTATTACCACTCTCTATCATCTCCAATTCAATCATTGCTTTATCCATTGTAGCAACTGCCCTTAATGCCATACCGCTCTAATTGCCATACCGCTTGGATTTCCTGAAATCCAAGTATATGATATCAAAATTATTTTTGGAATTCAGTTCCTTTGTGACAACATCCCTGTATCCAATCAAATTGGTCAGACAAGAGCTCCGCTTAACAAACCCATGCTCTGTCTGAACTATTACTGCAGCCTTGTCTAGGTGATCCTGCAATGCTCGTTTAACCAGTGACTCCATTATTTTCTCAGATCTATAATTATTAACTATAATTAAACTAACAGATCTATAATTATTTGCGTCGTCCTTTGAACTCCCTTTGTGAATTTGGGATACATTTGCACATCTCCAGTCCACGGGGACCTCCCCTTAATCTAAGTATGCTCTCATAATTATGGTTAAGGGTTTGCTACTTCCCTCGCTGCCTCCTTCAATATAACTGGATAGATTAAATCCATCCCAAGTGCCTTTTTTCAATTCCGACTATTAGTTCACACTCTCCCTATATATATTTATTATATATGTTGTTCAAATTTTCAACCGTTAATAAAATACTTTTTATTCATCCACTCAAGTTCAAATAAATTTTTTTAAACTTGTAGTGGTTGACACTTGATGTTAATACAGTTTTTTCAAATATTAATTCATTAATTAAATTTAATTAATTAATTTTAGTTTTATATGGGAGAAAAAAAAATTTTCTTATATAAGATATTTAGCAGGATATAAATTTAGGAATAAAATTGAAATCAACAGGCAGTAGCTCAATCGGTAAAATGCAAGGATTTCAGTATTTTTCACGTGAAGGTGAAGAATGCGAGTTCAATTCTTGCGAAAATCAATAGCCTTTTGATAAATTTTTGTTATTCATCCACTCAAGTTCAAATACATTTTTTTAAACTTGTAGTGGATGACACTCAATGTTAATACAGTTTTTTCAAATATTAATTCATTAATTAAATTTAATTAATTAATTTTAGTTTTATATGGGAGAAAAAAATTTCTCTTATATAAGATATTTAGCAGGATATAAATTTAGGAATAAATACCGTCAGTGGCGAAGCGTGTAGATCGCTGGAAAAAAATTTATTTTTCAGATTCTTTTTTCATTCTGGGTTCTAGTCTGAGTCAAGGAGGGAACAAAATGGAAAATGAAACATGTGAATAAAAATAATAGTCCAACACCATATATAGAAAGGAAATGGAAAATCGCAAGGAAATTCGCTTTCTATTTTGCCACTTAATATTGTGATTCTGTCATATGTATATACATATTTATATTAATTGTAATTATTTAATAAAAAGTAACTAAAATAAAATTTTTCTTTGTTGACCTAAGTAGGAATTGAGTTTAAAAATTTTTTTTTATATTACTTGTTATGTTTAACCTCAACAATTTCGCCTCCACTTTGCTCTCAATTATTACAAAATCATTTAGCTCCTTGCTAGAGTTTAGTAAACTTTTGTCTTCCCCTTCCTTACAGAATATATGTGCTTGAAAAATTTTGAAAGATAGAATTATAATCTTTTCCATTTAGCTAGCGACTCTTCTTGAATTACTGAAGTACTTTTAGGTAAAAAAGAAAAAGAAAACTTGTTAAGTTTATTGAACAGTTTCACGAACAGTCTTATTTTAATTATCGATGTAGAAAATTAAAATAAGAGTGTTTTTAAAATAAGTACTGTGTATTTTAAAATATATCCTTAATAACTGAAAGCATAGCACAGAATTCTGTATTTAACTTTCCTTACGTATATCTACAAAGTATACTTAAAATTTACCTACCACTTGGGATGAATCTGCAAAAAAAGGCATTTAATGTAAATATATATTATACAGAGCATGATATCTTATTTTTTTCCAATAATAAGAGTTTGTTTTATTTTCTGTAGAATCGAATGCAAGCGACTGTTTCTTGATTGTATAAAAGTAAAACGCATGCCAGGTCTGTTTTCATTTCTATGAATGATATTTTTGGTTTTCTTATAGAAATGTGTATGCTTAAAAGAATGTGCCTTGCTCTCCACTTAGTCAATGATATCTGCAAGTTAATGTCTGGTGAGGAATAACTTGCAGTGTTCATGATTAAATGACTTAAAATTTAATAGTGTATGCAATGCCATGCTCATTTACTGTTGTTAATAAAGTTAAATTGAGCTTTTGTAGTTTTATAGTTTTTTGTTGATATGTCACAATTAATAGATATATTTTGATATGTGTTAACTCTTAAACGTGTTATTTACTTCTGAAACAAAAACGTATTTTTTCTGTCTTTATTTGCTTAAAACTAACATAGTAATTGTAAAATTTAGTAAAAATGATTATATAGAATTCTTTAAAAGTAAATCTCTTAAGGTGGAAGAATTTCATATTTCACTCATAAATATTTCTAGTCATAAAAGTGGAGAGAAAATATCAAAAAGAACATATAGCCTAGAAATTATATACTTTCAAAATAGCATTAAGTAAATTCATTTTAATTATCGTATATAAACGTTTATCAAGGTTTCACATTCAATTCTTCAAAAAAAGTTCCATATCCGAATTTTTCAACCCGCAGACGTACTAGAAAAAGCATTTGACCAATGTATTCAGAAATCAATCAAACAAGTAAAATGTTTAAAACAAATTTTACAATACACCTTTGTCATAGAGTCAGTCGGATGTCAGTTGTTCCACACAAAAAAAAAAAATAATAATAATAATAATAAATAAATAAATAAAATATTTTGTGGAACAGCTGGCATCTTCCAAAAATTATCTTCCCTATTTGCCCTCAATTTACAGAAAATATAAACACATCAATATTAGTCGAAATCCATTTAATGTTCAAAGGGGAATAGTTTCTTTCAATGATAATATTCATATTTAAGCGTACTTCGCTAAACTATTATCAGAAAACAAGTAATCGAACCCGAAGTGAGATGATAAAATTCAGACACGCACTCCACTGCGCTACCACCTGTCAAAATGTGCCAGCTAAAATACTTTTGACTTCCGTATGGTTCCTGCCTGCGATTTAAAATTATTTTTTTATAGTTCGCATTCTTGCAAATATCTTTTAATTCGACATTATGTTGATAAATGTACTGCATAGCTTTCTTAATTAAGAGGCTGAAATTTTTGCCAGCGCTTATAACATACGATTAAACGATAGTTATAAAGATCAGGACAGAGTCAAACTTACAACATGCTGTATGCTATCCTCACAACAATAGTTACATTCCTTCTTCATAATGAGTATCCCTTTTTAAGACATAGACATGCCCAGGATCTGCATTATACTGTACAACATATATAGTTTCTATTAAAAATTATTTATAACTGTCGTCATGAAGAATTTTTATTAATAAATGTAAAAAAAAAAAATATATATATATAATAAAGTATTATAAATATATAAAACTCAATAAATATAAAAGATCATATTTATTGTTATTATATTAAAAACGACTGCATATTAAAAAGATTATATTTATTAGTCAAAATTGAAATAATATATACGATAAGATATTTACATAACAACTCATCACATGTAGACAATCAAGATCAGAATCTAAGTCGTGAAACCTTTTCCTGTTTCTTGACTGTATAAAGAAAAAAAAGTACAAAGAGTGTGATGCTAATTATTCGATGAATAGATTTTGTTCATCACATAACTAGCATCTCTTCCCCAAAACTCTTTCATCATCAAATATTTTGAATTCTACTTTTTACATACAAGCAGCGCTATCTTCTTCTGATAACTTCACAGAGTAAATTTCATGTTAATCTTCCATAGTTGCATAAAACCTGAATTCATGCGCATACCTTGTTAAATCGCTGCAATGGCATAAGAATATCTCCATACGGCACCACGATGTTTTAAAAAATGAAACCAAAAGAAAGTTCAGTATTGTTTTCATCTAAAGATTAAAAAGCCTGAATTATTCTTTCCCTAACGTAACCAATTTGAGAAAATTTCTCCCTCAAACCAACTTAAATAAAAAAAGTATTCTTTACTTATTCCTCGAAATTGATTTTGACGGTTGTTGTTGGATTTTTAAGCGCAGCAGTGACTTAGATCATGCTGGGCCATCGACTATTTTCTCTACAAGTGTGTATGTTTACGGGCCAATCTGGAAGTCCTGCGGGATTAAAATCGTGGAAACGTATTTTGCATCCCATAGGAATAAATGGAGGTATCGTAAAAATATCGTAATGTGAACCCAATAACACTTTTTTTTTTTTTTTTTTTTTGTAATTCGTTCCAAGACCTCGGAAGTTGAAATTTTCGCTTATGACTAAGCTATTTATCTCTTTAAAAGGTCATTTTTATCATGTAAATTGCGCTACATTTTCATCGTTATCATATGTTGAACGCCTTTGTGATATTTTTCTAAAACACATTTCTGGAGGTCACGACCATAAAACAATAAAAATAATTTGCACTTTCCGGTTTATTGGGCTTTTCTGTTAGGTAAACTCGATCTTATTGCATTTGCGATAATACCGATAACTGCAATTGTGTGGATTTTTACGCTGTTATGGTGAAATGTGTTCCCCTTCACTGAAAACTTCAATCATATAAAAAAACAAACTTTCAGAAACTTCTCTTCATTCCTATTTACTTATTACAATGAAGGGAAAGGGACCAACGGAAAGTGTAAGTGCTTGCAGTGCTAGGAAATGAAACAAAATTGATTTAAAAATGAAGACGATTAATTAAGAAGTACAAAGCAGGACAAAGTTTCTCATCTATTGCACGGAATTAAGTCTCACTGCTTCAACAGTGAATACTATTTTAAGGGACAGTGCGCGTATAAAAGAACATGTTAAAGGATCAACGCATGATTTGTGATCAATAGTGATCACAAATCAGCGTTCAGGTGCTATATCAAAGATGGAAAAACTATTAATAATATGGATGGAAAATAAGATTCAGAAGCAAGTGCCCCTGAGTGTAATAACCATTCAAGCAAAAGCAAGAAGTATTCATGAAGATATTAAGGATAAGTACGGCGAACCTCAAGCCAAGTTCGTAGCAAGCAACGGGTGGTTTAATAGGTTCAAGCCTCGCACTTGTTTCCACAACGTTAAAGTATGCGGTGAAATCGCCAGTGCCGATTTTGCAACTGCAGAGAAATTTTGTGATGTGTTGGAAAAAATTATTGATGAAGGCGGCTATTCAATGCAGCAGCAAATTTTTAACGTTAACGAGACTGCTCTGTATTGAGGGCAGGGGGGGGGGGAAATGCCGGATCGAACATACATTGCCAAAGAGGAAAAGATAATGCCAGATTTCAAGGCTTCAAAAGATAGGGCCACGATCTTGCTTGGCGCTAATGCAGCGGGAGATTACAGATTAAAACCACTGCTTGTGTACCATTTTGGAAATCCTCGTGCATTTAAGGGCATCAATAAAGCCACTCTGCCCGTGCATTTCCGATCGAACCAGAGAGTATGGATAACAATATCTCTCTTTGAGGATTGGTCTAAATGCTGCTTCATTCCCGAGGTTGAAAAATATTGTAAAGACAACGACGTTCTTTACATAAGGAATGTCGTAAGGCTTCCGTTCCGCAAGCCTTACGTAAGTCTGGGAGTGGCTGTAATCAATCTGGCTGCTGGTTTGTCAATTTGTTGGTTGTTTATTATTTGTGTTATAACACACGTTGTTCAACGTCATGCGTATTATCCCCGTATAATACGCAATTTTTCTAGTTTTGAGGGACGTGATAGTTTAGAAACAGTTCCTCTATAAGCTGACCACTTTGCATGACATAAATGATATCTCACATATAAAAAAAAAAAACGCTATCGCATTTTTATTTCATTATTTTTATATTAAACATGATTTAGGAACTTACGTTTCATATGGGTAAAGTTTTATTCGTTAATGAAATTTATATTTGAAACGGGAAAAAGTCTCCTATTTCGATTTATAATGAATTAATTATATGAACAAAAAAAAAATCAAATCATTATAAACATCACTTACTCCGTGGCGAAAAAGTCGCATGCCATTCTGACACCTGTTGGAAGGGTTGAATCCTGGAGGTTCACCCAAAGAGCCCAAATTGCATTTTCATGTAATTTCCATGTTACATTGGCCTGCATTTGCCCTAAAATGCTGCCTGAAAGAAAAGAAAGCGGCTCAGAGTATTGCGGTAGTTCAAAACAAAATTATATGTTATTAAATTAAATTATATGCTATTAAAAGGCCGCCGTAGCCTAGTGGTCAGGCGCGCGGGTGCATAAGTACACGTGCCTTGAGTGACCGGGGTTCAAGCCCGTGACTACTGAATATGGTGCTGTTTCTTGTATTCTATCTACCTTGTGAACTCCTCTGACCGTTTGGTCGTCCCGGAGTATAAACAGAAAATTTATTTATTATTAAATGGATAAGATGTATTGTTAAGGGAACAAAACAATGGGACTTTGCTGAATAAACTGTGTGAGACTTTTTATGTTGATTCATCAAGGGCATAGGAAAGAACGAGTAGAGTGAATTTGATTAAATGCTTTTCAGACAATGCCTCAAAAAAATAATAATAAATAAATAAAATTTTATTTAATGAAAGTGTGCAGTAGTTTATATTAAGGAAAAAGTAATGTACCGCACATCACTTTCTTGATACGCGATACACTCTTAAATAATACGTATATTAAGTTTCAGTTCAAAAATATAGCATTTTTTGCTTCTGCAATTTATGTTATGATTACAATGACACCCGAAATCCAGCAAATTTCAAGATCAAGTAAGGCTCAGGGCACAAAGTTTCAGGAGGTTAGAAAGACACTGCAAAAAACTAAAGCCCATTTTCGAACCAGTATGTTCTTTACAACTTCAAATATTAAATAAAAGGACAACTTGGACCAATCTCGTAGCTTGAAATGAGATACTTTTAATAATAGAGAGGATTATCTCATTTATTTTTTTTCAAAGTACTACTAAATACAAAACACAATTAAAATTTCTTACGGTATTATGAATCCTAATTTTTGTATGAATGAATCCTCTCACATTCCTATTCCTCATTTTAAAGCAATGAATGAGCATCCTATCGTCATAAACTTCAGAATAACAGTACTAAGAAGCTAAAAGGAAAAACAAATTTCAAAAATTATTGCCTTTCCCAAAGGATCACAACCGCTCTTGAATACTACAGGTTAAACGGTGAAACTGATAACATACCAATCATAGCAACAATCACAACGCTCATCGAAGATTTGAACCCTCCCAAAGTTTGGGAAACCACCGAATGGATGATCCACAATTAGCTCTTCAATCAAAACTTGCGCTCTGATACAGCCAGTAACGCTTTCAAATGCCACAAGGAATTTCTTCATATACAAATACTACTCACAGCATTTAACGCTTATCCTTACATATTAACCTCTTCACGCCGACTTCTAGAGACTTGTAAAGATGCAAAGAATAGCGTATTGGTATGGCAGGCGCTCACAGTATGCAACCAGATGAATTTTAATAAAGCATGAAAGTGAATTTATTCTTACGATGATAAATTAATTCTTTAAATTTTTTTAAGAACTTAAGCTTTTTACAATTTATCTTCCTTCTGTTGCAAACAGCAGACATGTTTGCTTTTTACAACCTGTCTTCCCTCTACTCTTTTTTGTGATTTTATTTAATGTTTTTTATTTATTTTTTACCGTGCTTTGTTTTTATTATGTAAACCATAATATTTCCGAAACTTCTAGCTTATGATTGTAATGGGATATTGCAATTGTGCGGGTTTTTTTTTTTTTTTTGCAATAAAAATGTTTATTATAATTATTTTTAGAAAAAAAAATTATGAAAAAAACAAAGCGTCTTGTGACTTGTGGTTTACCCTATAGAATTTTCTGCCAGAATCCAGAATAAAATAAATTCGGAATTCTGAGAACAAAATATAAAATTTTAGAACAAATGAATGTGGGAAAAAAATGCATCTTTTGCCACTAACAATATTCTGACAAAATTATTATTCTAATCAAAAATCTAAAATAAAGTGTACGATAGTAACAACGATAATAATTTTAAAAATATGACTACATATTTTTGAATTTTTTTGGAAAAGATGAGAATATAAATTGATTGGTTAATTTATTAACAGACAGGAGAAATCTCAAATATTTACATTTGAAGGCAATAGTTGAAACAAGTGATTTCCTACAAATATTTTGCATAATCATTACAAATAATGACACATTTCAGCAATGAAATACAGTCAAGAATTGAAAAATCTATTGAAAAATATATCAGGAATACATACAATCACATAAGCAAAAAAAAAAAAAAAAAGAAGAAGAGAAATTCAACCCTGTGGTGATGTAGGGATGAGAAAACTAAATTACCACCAGAACGGAAAGTGAAATACAATGTTGTGAGAATAAAATATTAAGGAAAATTTATCGATGGGCATATTAGTGATTGATTTTTTTTTATTTATTGTGTTAATGGCCCCGACCAAATTATGGTAACTCTGCTGATGTTATGTAGTAAAGGCAAATCACTCTAGGGTGTACATGTATCGTAGTGTGAGGTTGGGTTGTGTTGCTTATGTTGAGAGACTGGCCACTTAGCCCAGATGGCAGCAGAAACTTCCACCATCTGGTTACCATCTCTGGTAAGTGGAGCAGGGGCAGGAATCTGCATATATAGCGTTCTTTACAGATGGCTCTCACTCCCTGAGTAGGTAGTGAGAGATTTAAAAGAAAAAAATTATATCCTTCAATCCTCTTTCTTACTGTCCAGAGCATTCTGATACAAAAGGCACTGTATACTCCTTACTGAATTGGACGAATAATGATTTAAAGCTAGGCAATTAGCACAAATTAAATTTTCTGTTTATACTCCGGCATGACAACCAAGTCAGTAGAGTTTACAATAAATCGTCAATACAAATATTTATCGTATTTAGTAGTCACGGGCTTGAACCCCAGTCCACTCAAGGAACGCGTGCTATGCACTCTCGCTCCTGACCACTCGGCTACGTCAGCTTCATACTCTTTTCAGAACATTCCTGATACGAATGTCCACTCCTAGCACAGTGAGGACAATTTCTTTCAGGCAACAATGTCCTGCCGTATGTCCATAGCGAAGACATCTGTCGCACATCGTGATTAAGTAATATCTCCTAAACTTGTAGCTTCGTTATCCCAGGAAAATGTGTTGAAAACACTCCAGTAAGTTTCGTATTTTAAAAGTAACGCTCAGTATCAAGTTCCTGCAGTTGCCCTTCCCATTGTCCCTTGAAAAACATACCTTGCATCTCATATTAAACTCATCATCTTCAATACTATATTCAAACAAATTCCGTTCATATAATTCTTTTAATAAATTCTCTTCTGGTATGTCCTCGTTCACATCGAAGATAATAACACGAGGTTACGGTCTGGAATGCCTACAGAAGAAAATAACACGAGGTTACGGTCTGGAATGCCTACAGAAGAAAATACTAGACTTTTCAAATGCATATCTGATTCAAATAGTTGAACATCCTTATTGGTACCAACTTCCATTATCACCTTAATTTTCCCTACACTACTTAGCCTTTTTAATCTTTAACTTACTGAAAGCTGAATCAGCCTAATTTCACAACTGCTTAAAGAATTCGAATGGTGGAGAAGATACAATGATGAAATATAGAGCAGGTGCAGCTCATCTACACTGACCAGAACTAATCGATTAAAATGGCTGGGGCATATTGAAAGGTAAACTGCAACCATTATATACCCACTACAGGAAGACGCCTCCTGAACAATTTATGTTGAGGGAAATGGACCATAATCTGCCACGCTGGTCCAGTGCGGGTTAGCGGATCGACAGTATTTAGCAGTCAGGGGCTTGAACCCTAGTCTAATCAAAGAGCATGTGCTACTGCATCCCGCTCCTGACCACTCGGCTACGAAGGCCTTTGCTACATAACACACGGCAGAGTTATCATAATCTGGTCGGGGCAATTAACACAATAAATAAAAAAAAATCACTAAATATGCCCATCATATATTGAAAGGATGAATCACAAAAGAGAGGTCAAGAAGCTATATCCTACAGCCAGAAGGAATGCCACATGGAGGAGTATAGTAAATGGCTCCCAGAGATCAAGATCTAATGATGACATATTGTTAACCAGAAAGTGACTGTGAGAGAGAGAGAGAGAGAGAGAGGTAACGAACTATCCCTATGTTAAGTACATTTTACAAATTAAGACAGCTGACATATTTCCAATCAAAAAGAGTTAGTTATCTTTTTCACAAATTACAAAAAAAAAAAAAAAAAAAAAGACGCGATGTTAAGCGCATCAGCGAATCCCACAGAGACCATATTACAGCATTCTGTATTATTTGTGTACAAGTGTGTGTTCATGGCCGATTTGCATGTCGTGAGAACTGAAAACCCTAGAATAACTCACGGATTAAAACCTACTTTCTCTGCCTGAGATCAGCAAATTACAACTCCAATTGAAAAGAAACAAAAAGAAACTCCTACAATCAGCCACAAAACTCGAACCAAGACCTCTTCAAACGAGTGCCAAGTGGAGAAACTACTATACTGTCTAGAAACGCAATAGCCATTAAATTTTGAAAATAATCATGATGAAATGAATTAATAAGTAAAGAACCCTCTGAGGTTGGGAACAGAATGAATACATAGTAATAAATTCTTGTAAACGCCGACCAATTTGAAAGGAAGTTTATTATTACAAAACATACAAATTAAAACAATGATGACTGCAGGTTACAAGCATTACATAAAATAAACTGATTAAAAGCACTAAAAATATATTAAGAATAAATTCAATAAAAAAACAAACATGACAGAAGTTTTCGGATTCTACATGGAGCCTTTCTCAACTGGGAAAAAAAAGGTATATACATTAGGGGTCCAGAAAAGATGCATACTGCTTTGATGGATGTTACACAACTGTGTCATGTAAGGGGGAGGAAACCACATTGTCTATGGTTGAGTGCAGAAACGAAAGGAGAGGAATTAACTATATAGCGATAAGGGGAAGGCGGGGAATTAACTATATAACGATAAGGGGAAGGAGGAGGAAAGTATATGCCATGAGCATTAATGAGGAAGAGAGAGAGAGAGAGAGAGAGAGAGAGAGAGAGAGAGAGAGAGAGAGAGAGAGAGAGAAAAGTGAGGGTGGGGTTAGAAGGATCTCTTCCCTGATTAAAGTGATAATGGAAGGAAAGGTGAGCGATTAGAGGTTAATGGCTAAGCGGGATGTTTGCAAATGGAAAAGGATTTTGCGGAGTGGGATTAAGGTAAGGTCGCTGGCCATTTGTCTAGCGTATATTTTCTTGCACGGGCGTGAAAAAACGTAGAACAGAAAATTGCATATAACTAGTAGTTGTTGTTTTTTCTGTTCCTTTACCTTTTCTTGTCCTAGTGAATGATTGCCACTACACTAACGTGCTCTCTTCACTTGTACCATCTATGTGGGAGTGCATTCATGTGAATCCCTGCAGCACAGAATTCTTTATGAAGAGTTCCCAACTACTGAAGTATGAACCTGTCCTCCCAAAAATTATATTAAAAATTCAAAGAGGTGGAGATCTGAAGGAAAACATGTTTCAAAATGGGAGTCCAAGATCTCCAAACCAGGAGCGTGAAATATTGCGGTGGTCTTATTGGCAGCATGGGGTCGAGCATTGTCGTGTCGTAAAGAAAAATTATACCTTTCTTTACCTTTTCTTGTCCTAGTGAATGACTGCCTCTACACTAACGACACTTCTTGTGTGAAATTTGGCTTCCAGAAATAGGGCGGGTGTCGACAATAAATTTCTCAACTTTGTTAAAATTCATGTGATTGTTTGTGGCTGTGCAGCAATCGGAGAGATAGGTTACCATTTGACAGTTGTTGGCCGTAGTTATGATTACCGTCCTTTTACACAGAATGAAAAAGGCCTGAGTTCCAATCCTGCCAATGATGAAAGAAATTATGTAGTGGTTTTTTTTTTTTTTTTTTTTGGTTTTTTTTCCCCCGCACTGTGGCAGAATTAGTAGGTCTCTGGCGAAGTTAGCATAGTTCTTTCCACGGAAACTCGGGTTTTTCGTTCAGCAAAAAAAAAAAAGCCAACACAGACCGTAGAACAAACACTATTATACACATAATATACTGCGAATGTATGACTTGGCCTAGAAATCCCTAAATATTTTTTTTTCTCACGGCTATATGCAAATTCCGTACATCACTCATTACAGTTGCGTTTTCTAAAAATTCAAATTACTATTTAAATGTCACTGTAGCTTGTCGCTCATACCCGTATGTATATTGTGACTATAGAAATATGTATTAACGGACAAAAATTGTATGTTGTGCTGGCTGAAACACCCGCAGAATAACTCGCAGAGAAAATCCTACTCCCTCTGCCTGAGATCAGCTAACTACAACTTCGACCGAAGAGGACTTGAAAAAGTCCTCTTCGGTCTTTGATTTCTTTTGACAACTGGGGGACAACTGTCCCCCAGTTGTCAAAAGAAATCAAATCCAGACCTCTTCAAAAGAGAAGCAGACGACGATGTATAATGACGACTACGCAGCCAAAGCTCTATGCTACCGCACTATCCTTTACAATAGTGTAAAATGTACTTATTCATTAATGTTCTAGTATTTTTGGCAGCACAGAGGTCTTCGAATGTTGAGAAGCCCTGAAATTTGTAACGCTAAATCCCACCCTATGGCATTATGAACGATATCGAATCATATATGAACGAGTGGTATAAGAAAAATGTTAGTTTGAAAACATGACACCGGAGTAAAAATGTGTCTACTGTACGTCATCAACATGTAATGGAATGAACACATGAATTATTAAATTTCAAATGGATTGTGTAACTGATAACCTACAGTTGTATCAGCTTTATTACGAATATTAGGTCATGAGAATGTTCATGTAACTTCCTACTAATTTTTTAAGATAGTTAGTGACAGAGTATGCTCTCGTTGCGTATACAGTATTCTTCGCCACACGCCACTGTGTTACTTACGTATATGGAGCTATTTGGTGAAAACGTATAAGTGCTCGCCGAATTTTGAAATGAGCGATTCAAAAGAAAAAAAAAAAAGGGTTTGGATTAAATAGTGTTTCAATTCTATACAAATTCTATTCCTTTTCAATCACTTGTTTCAAATATTTTGTTTCAAGCTTGGTAAAACAGCTTCAGAAACGCCACATATTACGAAAACCCTTTGTAAAGGAAGCTTTATCAAAAGAACAAACAAACGTTCAGACAGTTTCAAGTTCAAGATTCTAGCCAAGCAGCAAATGCATGTGTTCCTTTCCTCTCCAGTTTCTAGACCCCTGCTTCCTATAACGTTTTCTTGAATCCATAGATGAAACTGAAACTCTGAGGAAAACGATTTAACAATGTCTCAGAGATTTAACAAAACTCACAAGAGATACAATATTACAAAAAAAAAAAAAATAAATAAATAATTCAGATCTGCTTCAAACGATAATAAAATCGTTGAACATCGTCTTTGTTTTTAAATACATTCTCAGAAGTTTTAAATTAATTAAATTTCTTCAATCTATAAAATGGGAATAACATTTTCATCCTCATAAGTAACGCTGTTCAGTTAACTCCAGAATAGAGACCTACAAAGACAGAAATAATATAATTTATGCTATACAGATTCATTCACTTCCCGAATAATCTCCATTACGTCCAAAAATTTGTATTTCTTCTCGGTAAGATTCTGCGAAAACACCTAATCATTTAAGCTAATTTGAGAGGCATTACTTATAAATAAGACCGTGCAAGAAATTCTTCCACCTTAAAATCCATTTTTTTTCGTATTACATATTTTAAAGTTTAATTTATTCTACATATATATAGAAAAGAAGAGAAATATTTGTAAGTTTAAAATAAACCGAACCTAAAAGAAAGTGCTGATTTCCATATTTACCAATAAAGTCATTTTTATATTTAAAGCCTGATTATCTCCTTCCTACAGCAACTAGAGACGGTTGATAACAAGGAAAAACTTATTACGGACTATACTGAGAAGCTCAAGAAGAGGATTAATCCGCGAAATCTGCGGCGTTATGTGGAAGCATATATGAAGTAAAGGGCCTGTATTTTTTTTTTTTTTTTTTGTTTAATTTTGCATAAAATGCTGAATTTTTATTTACTGTTTCTAAAAATTAAATGTTTTTGTTCTTAGTTCCTAAATGCAAACTAAACACTTTTTTGGGCTTATGCATTATTGAACTGGTAATTACGAGAACAGTAGGAAGTCCTACGTATTTCAAATCAATAACTGAACTCTTTATAATTAAAGCATTTCTGTAATTTTTAATGTTTATTTCGAATGGTGCGGCTAACTAAGTACGAACCCAAAAAGTTTAAATGTAACTATCCTTAAATTCAAAACCAATAATTCGAAGAAACGCAACTAACTGTCATGAAATGACAGTATATGTTTGTACTCATCCTGCATTAGTATATTATATAGATGCTACATTTTATACAGTAATTAAATATATATAACAGATATACCATATTATAAATTTCCACTTTAAGGCATGGATTACTCATATATATATATGGAAAGAAAGGTAATAAATTGTAACAAACTGTAACTAATACTTATGGGCCAACGCACTTGCTACAGAAATTATGCATTACGACCATAATGTGTATAAATTATGTTGTATAATATTGAAGACAATTCAAGAAGACAATACCAAGATGGATTTAAAGAAACGCAAGGGATAAAGTAAGGTTCGTATATATAAAAAATTAAAATATATACATAAAAAATTTATGGCTGTCTACCCACAATCTAGGTGACTTCAACTGGGGCCAACTGAAGGCAAAAACGACAAGGAGTTCTCTATTTCTGTAATGATCAATATCTGCTAAGATATAAAAATTTAGAGATTAAGTAATTTGAATCTAAATCAATTAAAGGTAGTTAAATTTTTTTAGAATCAAAAGAAAGATAATATAAAGTGCATATTGAACATCGTTAACCAGACAGACAACTTAATTTAATAATTAAAATAAGAATAAACGTAAAGCATAAGACATAATGCAGTAACAATAGTCGTCATGAAAGAAATAACAATCAATCTAGTGGGTTAATATACATGTGGTGACCCCTATGTGATGGATATGGTAAAAATAAATAATTAATTAATTAAAATTAAGTAGACGCAAAGAGAAACATGCGGATAGTAAGATGAATAAAAACTAATAGATTAGGAATAATAGAACCTGAACTCCGTGAAGGCGAAAATATAGTAGTACAAATAAGAAGTAGATTCGCCTACAACCTCGGATTACTTGATCTGGTTATCATATACAGCAGTGATCATTCGTGTATTAAGAATTTGCAGATAAAGGAACCACTAGGTGGAAGTGATCATAGTGTACTATGATCTGGGATTTACTTAAAAATATAATTACCATCAGGGGTAAAGAAAATGGTTTTTGCTTCCGTAAAGGTGAGTACAGTGGTCTCAGACAGTTTTTAAATTCTGTACAGTGGTATCAATTGATGATGTTACCAACAGCAAATTCTAAGTGGGAAGCATTCAAGGAATTAATCGTGGATGCTAACTAAACGTTTCATACCTATTCAGAAATATTGTTCAAGGTTTAGGCCTAAATGGTTGTCAAATGAACTAATGAGACTCGTAACAGGGAAGAAAAATGCATGGGGTGCATATAAATTATCAGGCGACACAGAAGCCTATGGCAGATATAAGCTAGTCTGTAATCAAGTCACAAACGAGGTTAGGCAGGCGAAGACAGATTACGAGAAATCTTTGGTAAAGAATGCTAACAAGAACAGCAAGGATTTCTTTACTTATATAAACTCTAAAAGGAAGGGGATGAATCTGACATCGATGGTTCGACTGTTAATGATCCTGCTCAGATAGCAAACAAACTGAATGAGTATTTTGCATCTACATTAACACGTGAGGAGTTATTAAGGTTTGAAAATGCCAGAAGGTTATCAAATTGCAGCAGGTGCTTAATGATTTTCTAATAACTGAGAGCAAAGTGGAGGAGAAATTGTTGAAGTTAAACATAAGAAAGGCACCTGGGGTGGATGGGATCTATACAGTTATATTAAAGGAGGCGGCAAAGGTAGTAAGCGAACCCTTAGCCATAATTATGAGAGCATCCTTAGACTCAGGGGAGGTCCCCACGGACTGGAGATGTGCATATGAATCTCCAATTCACAAAGGGGGATCGAAAGGTGGCACGAGTAATTACAGACCAGTTAGTTTAACATCTATTCCGGGTAAAATAATGGAGTCACTGGTTAAAGATGCATTGCAGGATCATCTAGACAAGGCTCCAGCAATAATTCAGACACAGCATGGGTTTGTTAAGGGAAAGCCTTGTCTGACAAATTTGATTGGATATTATGATGTGGTTACAAAGGAACTGGATACAAAAAATAATTTTGATATCATATACTTGGATTTCAGGAAAGCTTTTGACACCGTTGCGCATGGAAGACTACTGTACAAATTGGAGCAGAACGGTATTAAGGGTAAATTGCTACAATGGATAAAAGGATGGTTGAGTGGGAGAAGACAAAAGGTGGTAATCAATGGGTGCTGCTCTTCTTGGACTAATGTTATTAGTGGAGTCACACAGGGTTCGGTGTTGGGTCCACTGTTGTTTTGTATAGTTATCAATGATATTGATGAAGGTGTATCAGGCTTACTGTCGAAGTTTTGGCAGGGTTGCTAATGACAGTGTTCTACTGCAACAGGATCTAGAAAATTTCGGCAGATGGGCTGAGAAGTGGCAACTGAAGTTTAACCTTGATAAATGCAAAATACTGAATATGGGTAGAAGTAACCTCAGAGAAGCGTACCAATTGTGTGGTACTACACTTAAAGTGGTAAAAAATGAAAATACCTGGGAATAATTGTGCAGTCAGATATGAAGTTTTCTGAGCAATGCAGATAGGTTGACAGGGCAGGTCATTGGGTTTTGTCAATGATGTATAGGAATTTTGCTAGCAGAGAAAAGGAAGTCATTGTCCCTCTGTATAAGGAATGGTCAGGCCACGCCTTGAGCACTGCGTACAGGTCTGGAGGCCTCATTTTATTATTATTATTATTATTATTATTATTATTATTATTATTATTAGCCATATGGTGCAAGGAAGCCTCAGGCTTATGCTGCACTGGCCAAAAAAAAAAAAAATTCCCTATTGCCCTGAGAGAGAGAGAGAGAGAGAGAGAGAGAGAGAGAGAGAGAGAGAGAGAGAGAGAGAGAGAGAGAGAGAGGAATCACCAAGAAAGGGAAGAATGATGATATCCAGCTCATGTAGATTTGCTTGAGCGTGTACAGAGAAGAGAAACAAGATTGGTTAGAGGAATGAAGGGATCCTCTTACCAAGATAGGCTTAAGTTCTGCAAATTGCAGTGTTGCAGTGGCTGGAGACTAGGCACCTGTGCGGTGATCTGATTGAGGTGTAGAAGGTCTTGAATGGGTTGAGGACGCTGAATTCTGATGGGATTCTTCCACTTGTTCGGATTACAAACCTAAGGGGGCATAAATTCAAATTAAGGAAAGACAGATGTAGAATAGATGTGCGGAAATTTGCCTTTAGCCAGCGGGTGGTTAATTGCTGGAAGAAACTTCCACCTGTCGTTGTGGAAGTTGATAGGTTAAATAAATTTAAGGAGGAACTGGACAAACATTTAGAGGGAATGGTTGTGAATTTTTTTTTTTTTTTTTTGGCTGATGCTGCATAAGCTCATACACTTGTTTTCTTGCATCATATGCTACTACTACCCTAATAATTTTGGAGAAATAAGAACGAAGAGTGTAGGACAGTTTAAAGACAATGCGAGATATAAATTGTAGCTCGGGTAAGCCGGGGATTGCAAACTCGTTCCTATAGTAGGACCCTGAGCTGAATTTGCATGTCATCTTAGCGTGAACTTAAGTATATACAGTGTTATTATAAAATAAAATAAATAATACACTATAATTTGCAGGCCGGTGGGTACAAGTTTTTTAAGCCAAGTCACCAAGAAAGCAAAGCGTATCCTATGTACATAATATTCATGGCTCTAAATCCGTAATTATGGTAATTATATTAAAGCAATCAGTTCAGGAAATAATATTTTTGAAATTCATGTGGCTGTTCACAATATTAAATATCATATTTAGAAATATAATCAATTGAAATTCAGACCGTATAATCTAAATAATACAAAATTAATAAATAAGCAGCTCAAAGAAATACACAAACATTTTGTAATTACTCCGATTGACAAAGCTGCTTACAATTATAAATTTATATGTAAGTCATATTACATAGAAATTATTAAAAATGAACTGCAGTCCAGTAGCACATACAAATACGTAGCATCTTCTCCTAATGTAATAATCAAACAAGTAATAGCATTGCATAAAAAATTAAAGTTAAACTACAATAACCTAAAATATCCGTTTATATATGGTATACCTAAATTTCATAAATCACCTATTGCATTTAGATTCATAACATCATGAAGAGATAGTTATGCTAAAATTCCAGGTAAAACCTTAGAAAAGTTACTTAAAACTATATTAAATAATGTAAATAAAACTATTATAATAAATAACAACTTACCGATTATAAATGCAATAAAAAATAACAATATTCAGCAAATACAAACATTTGACTTTAACCGTTTATTCACTAGTATCAATCTCAACAATTTAAAAGATGTTCTCCAAAAGCTATATTTGGAACATAAAAATGCCATAAAGTTTGATTTAACCTACTGGGATACTTTAATAAATTTATTTATTTTTAATAATTATGTATATGACGGAACTTCGTTATACTTACACGTGAATGGCACCCCTATGGGAAGTCCTGCATCCTGCATAATTGCAAACCTCTATCTATATTCTACAGAAAGAACATTCCAAGATAACCTACTTATGTTCAGATATGTAGGTGATTTATGTGTGTTTAACTGTCCACATTTCGTTCATGATTACAGCAGATTATATCCAGATGAACTTGGAAAAAACTAATAGTTCTGATACAATAGCAAATTACCTGGATCTTCGTATAGAAATATTCCATAATAATAATATAGATGTAAACGTATATAATAAAAGAGACGCATTTAATTTCATTGTAGTCCGCCTTACAAACTGGAGATCTAATGTATCGATATCAGTGCATGCTAATATCATTTTATCCCAATGCCTGATTGCTTCTATTTGCAATAAAAATACAACCTCACCTCTGCAGAAAACATAATAGCATTGTACAATAAGTTGATAAATAATAACTTTCCTATACCTTACCTGAAATACCACTTCAGGAAGGCGATAAATATAATTAATTTCAAAAATTTATTTCTTGAACCCATTGCTTTAATATAATTACCATAATTACGGATTTAGAGCCATGTATATTATGTACATAGGATACGCTTTGCTTTCTTGGTGACTTACGGCTTAGAAAACTTGTACCACCGGCCTGCAAATTATAGTGTATCATTTATTTTATTTTATTTTATCTTATTTTATAATAACACTGTATATACTTAAGTTCACGCTAAGGTGACATGCAAATTCAGCTCAGGTTCCTACTATAGGAACAGGTTTGCGATCTCGGGCTTACCCGATCTACAACTTAAGTATATCTTGCATCGTCTTTAAGTTGTCCTACACTCTTCGTTCTTATTTTTCCGAAATTATTAGGTTAATCCGAGGATGTAGGAGAATCTACTTCTTATTTGCTACTATATTTTCGCCTTCAAGGATTTCAGGTTCTATTATTCCTACTCTATTAGCTTTTATTCATCTTATTATCCGCATGTTTCTCTTTGCGTTAACTTAATTTTAATTAATTAATTATTTATTTTTACTATATCCATCACATAGCTTTCAATTCTTAAAAAGATTTCATCCATGTATATTAACTCCCTAGACGGATTATTAATTCTTTCATGACGACTATTGTTGTTACTACATTATGTCCTGGATACGGTAGATATATGCCTTATACTTTACATTTATTCTTATTTTTATTATTAAATTACGTTCTCTGTCGGGTCAACGATATTCAATATGTACTTTATATTATCTTTCTTTTGATTCTAAAAAAATTAACTACCTTTAATTGGTTTAGATTCAAATTACTTAATCTCTAAATTTTCATATCTTAGCAGATATTGATCATTACAGAAACAGAACTCTTTGTCGTTTTTTTTCCTTCAGTCTGGGTGGTTGGGCCCCAGTTGAAGTCACCTAGATTGTGGGTAGACAGCGATAAGTTTTATGTATATATTTTAATTTTTTTTATATATATATATTTATATATACAAACTTTACTTTATCCCTTGCGTTTCTTTAAATACATCTTGGTATTGTCTTCAATATTATACAACATATTTTACACACACACACACACACACACACACACACATATATATATAGTAACAAACTGTAACTAATACTTATGGGCCAACCTACTTGCAACAGCAATGATGCATTACGACCATAATGTGTATATAATATGTTGGTCATAATGCATCATTGCTGTTGCGAGTGCGTTGGTCCATAAATATTAGTTACAGTTTGTTACAATTAACTTTCTTTCAATATTACCCATTATATATATATATATATATATATATACTTGCAGGAGGTGTAGGGGGCACAAAGACGAATCGGAATCACATAGCATTGCAGGGTCCGAAATGCCTTCGTCATGCGGTAGAGGACGTTGAACGGGAGGTCGCGTGAACAGCGATCCCGCTGGAAGTCAGCATTTGCGAACCGTTTCTGTTGAAGAAACCAAGTAGCAAAAGTCCTCCGGAGTGGATAATCCGCAGGCTCCAATGATTGGACGCGTTGCAGATGGTATGAACTCATTTGGTTTGTTGACAGTATCCCCCATACAGTGGATTGGGAAATACCCAATCGTTGGCCTATCGCTCGGCCGCCTCCGTAGCCAGGTGGGAAGGAGCAGTAGTGCGTAGCACACTCTTCTTGATTAGACCGGGGTTCGAGCCCGTCACCACCAAATACGGAGGATGCGGAAAGGTCAGGGAATGACCACCGCATATTCCCGGAGCAATATGGCCTTAGTTGCTCCTGCTCCTAAAAACCAAATAACAAACAAATAACAAGCCTATCGCTCGAGTACTCGTACTCGGATTGCCTTCTGCAAGACGTAGGACATTCTCCTCATTGTCTGGCGTCCTCGTCGTTCGTTCTCGATTCATGGTACCTCTCGTGAAACAACCAGTCTCACGTAACCTTCTGTGCACACGTGCGAAAATCGTATGATGAGGAGCACGCCTGTGCGGGAAACGTTCCTGGTACAAGAGCAGAGAGGCGCGCCCGTTGCAGTCCGCAGCTCCATACGCGAGGTGCATGTCGGTCAGTTCAACGTTTGAATATTCGTCCAACCTACTGCCTCGGGAACCGGTTCGCAAATGCTGACTTCCAGCGGGATCGCTGTTCACGCGACCTCCCGTTCAACGTCCTCTACCGCATGACGAAGGCATTTCGGACCCTGCAATGCTACGTGATTCCGATTCGTCTTTGTGCCCCCTACACCTCCTGCAAGTTTGTCGCACTGGTAGTGAATCACCCTTGTATATATAAAGTTACAGTAATGGTCACTGATTTTGGAATGAAATGTTGACCAAAAATTAATTACATAATCAAATAATAATTACATTTCTAACATGCTTAGTTTGCGGAAATTATCAATTTTGAATTTTCGAATTTGAAATTAAACATTATTTCTATGAAACAGGCAAATTCAATATTATTCTAGGTTAAATTACTGGATCAAATTTGAACAAGCTGCCCTCCCAGGTAATTGAGGCTGACAATTTTTATAAATTCAAAGGACAACTGGATAGTTGTGATACCTGTGTGAGAAGGGTAACATATAATTTGCATTTTCTTATCTACTTGGTTTTTTTTTTTGCCAGAGCAGTAAAAGCATGTGGCTTCCTTGCACTATACGGCGAATACTATTACTGCAACAAGTCCTGAATTCTGTGGAACGTCTTCAGAAAGGAGGGTGAAAAATGGCTGCATAAAGCAGGAGTGTTTGAATTTTTCTCTAATATTAAAAGCAGTAAATTTACCAATACAGGTGAATGTAAATAATCTTGACTGGCACGATACTCTGCCACTCTTTCTAAACGTCTAAATTAGATTCCAAACGACGACTGAAGGAATTTCTACAATCCTCTTCAATCCAGGCTGCAGTCGGCGGTTCCCAGGGAGTAAGGGCTTCCACCCCCCCACCTTGGTGAGGTATTCCCGGTTTTCCAGAACAGAGCATGCACCACAACATTCAAATCGGCCCTTGAACTGAACTTTCTACAGACGAAAATATAAAAGGAAATAAGTGTAGGTTTGGGGGAGAGGCGTTAAAATAATAATTTAGCGGTAAAAGAAAGTCTGAGTAAAGGAGAGCTCCCACATAAGTTTTGATTAGCCACTTCCAACAGGAGTCATGTAAAGATATTGCTGAAACAAAATACTGATTTTACAATTAGTCAGATATCCTCATGCTAATGATTATCCATAGTAGAATGGAGGGCGTAAAACGTAAATGTATGGGTTTTAGAAGCATCGGCGAATAAGGACATGTTGCTCCTGTATACTGTCTGTAAACTGCTGTGTTCTGAAGTCGCATTTCTATTTGCTGGAAGAAAAACCAGAATTTCCGGAAGAAACAACCATGCTACTCTCGCCTGAGACCGACTAACTCAGCCAAGTTGTGAAAAAAACCCATAAAAATTCTTCCCATCATTAGTATCAGCATTCGCATGCGATGCAAAAAACCATGCTTATGCAGCATCAGCCAAAATATAAAAAAAAACTCCCATTTCACCCCTCCATTCGTTCTAAATGCCTGTCCAGCTCAGCCTGAAATTTATTTAGGCTATAAACTTCTACAACAAAATATGGAAGTTTGTTCCGCCAATCAACCACCCAATGGCTAAAGGCAAATTTCCGCACATCTATTCTACAACAGTCTTTCCTCAATTTGAAGCTATGCCCCCTCAGATTCTTAATCTGAGCAAGAAGAAGAATCCCATCAGCATTCACCTTGCTCAACCCATTTAAGGCCTTATACACCTCAATCAGATCACCTCACAGGCCTACTCTCCAGGCACTGCAATTTGCAGAAGTAAGCTTTTCTTGGTAAGAGCACCCCTTTGTTCTCTCACTAATCGTGTTTCCCTTCTTTGTACTCGTTCTAGCAACCCCACATCCTTCCTAACGGAATAATCACCTCTCTGTCCCTGCTAGCAAAATTCCTATATACCATTGACAAGACACCATGACCTGCTCTGGCAGAATATCTGCACTGCTCAGCAAACTTCATATTTGACTGCACAATTACCCCAAGTCTTTTTCACTTTCCACTTCCCTGAGTGTAGTACCACACGGTAGGTACGTTTCCCTTGGGTTATTGCTACCCATATGCAGTACTTTGCATTTGTCAATGTTAAACTTCAGTTGCCACTTCTCAGCCCATTTGCCCAACTTGTATAGATCTAGTTGGAGTAGTATACTATCGTTAACAACCCTGCCAACTTTGTAACATCTGCAAACTTAGACATTAATCCTGATATACCTTCATCAATATCATTGATGAATAAACAAAACAACAATGGGCCCAGCACCGAACCCTGGGGAACTCCTCTAATAACATTTGTCCATGAAGAGCAGTGTCCATTGATTACCACTCTGTCGTCTCCCACTCAACCATCCTTTCATCCATTGTAGCAACTTACCCTTAATACCATACCTCTCCAATTTGTACAGCAATCTTCCATTTGCAACAGTATCAAAACCTTTCCTGAAATCGAAGTATACAATATCAAAATTATTTTTGACGTTCAGTTCCTTTGTGACCACGTCATAATATCCAATCAAATTGGTCACACAAAATCTCCCTTTAACAAACCCATGCTGTGTCTTAACTATTACTGCAGTCTTGTCTAGATGATCCTGCAAAGCTTCTTTAATCTTCGGAACACAAGATAAACTAACAGGTCCATAGTCACTTGTATCACCTTCTAAACCTCCCTTTGTGAATTGGTGATACATTTCCACACCTCCAGTCCATGGGGACCTTCCCTGAGTCTAAAGGAAGCTCTCATAGTTATGGCTAAGGGTTTACTTACTTCCTTTTCTGCATCCTTTAACATAACTGAATAGATCCCGTCCACCCCAGGTGCCTTCCTTATGTTTATCTTCAACAATTTCTCTTCAATTTTGCTCACAGTTATTACAAAATCACTTAGCTCCTTGTTAGAATTTGATAAACTTACGGCATTCCCCTCATTGAATAATTCTCATGTGTGAATAGATGCAAAATACTCATTCAGTTTATCAGCTCTGAGCATGATCATCAATAGTCAACCCATCTAGGTTAAGTGGTCCAATCTGTTTCATCCCTTTCCTTCTACAGTTTACACAAGTAAAGAACTCTTTGCTGTTTTTCTTTACATCCTTTGCCAAAGATTTCTCGTAATCTGCCTTCGCCTGCCTAACCGCCTTTGTGACTTGATTACAGACAAGCTTTTATCTGCCATTGGCTTCTGTGTCAACTGATAATTTGTGTGCATCCCATACATTTTTCTACTCTGCCAAGAGCCTCAATTAATTCATCTGACATCCATTTAGGCCTGAACCTTGAATAGTATTTCTTAGTTGGAATGAAAAGCCTAGTAGAATATTAAGTCCCTGAGGGCTTCCCATTTAGAATACAACGTTGATAACATCATCAGTTGATCCCACTGTACAGAATTTAAAAACCGTCTGAGACGCCTGTAGTCACCTTTACGAAAGCAAAAGCCCTTCCCTTTAGCCTTGATGGTAGTTATATCTTGAAGTAATTCCCATATCAGTACATTGTGATCACTGCCACCCAGTGGTTCCTCTATCTGCAAATTCTTAATGCATGAATAATCACTGCTGATAATCAGGTCAACAGTATTACTCCCTCTGGTTGCCTCTCGAAACATGCTGTAGAAAACAGTCATGCAATAAATCCAAAAATGTCTTGCTAGTGTGCGAGTGACCAACCCACAAATTCCAGTCAATATCTGGAAGGTTAAAATCCCCATTACAAGACATTCTAATTTACTGGGCCATTCTATTTCTTTGCACAATTGTTTGTTGTACATCAGGGTTAGGCCTATAACACTCCTACTCTCATTTTCCCTTTCCCATGGTTTATGTCACTCCAGACTGACTCAACATTGCACTGTCCTCTCATGTCAACTGGATGCACTTCCTTAGATTTTTTTGTGTTTCTTAACTAACAGCATAACCCCTCCTCCCTTCCTGTCTATCCCTTCTGTACACATTGTACTCCCCAAATTCCAATTCTGCACTGCTTCTATCTCTGTGACACCACGTCTCTGATGTCCCAACAATATCTGCCTTTGATGTCTTCACTAACACTTCAAGCTCATCAAATGGATTAACTATACTCTTAGCATTGGTGTACATGCAATTATACATGCATCTGTTTCTACTCTTCGTTACCTAACACAGCCCATGTATTTATTTGTTCCACTATGACTCCCGGAAATCTCCATTGCCTTGCTTTCCATGCTGCTGCTCATTCCAATAGAAGCAGTGCAAGAATCACTTTTGCCTCCGCCTACGGCCACTGTTAACCTTTTATTCTGTGTATCTTCCCCCAAGATAGCAGTTTACCGACCCACCTAACACTGCCTCGATAGCATCAGCAAACATACTATTACTGCAACAAGGTCTGAATTCTGTGGAACGGCTTCAGAGAGGAGGGTGAAAAATGGTTTCATCAAGCAGGAGTATTTGAATTTTTCTCTAATATTAAAAGCAGTAAATTTACTAATACAGGTGATTATAAATAATCTTGACTGGTGCAAGAGAAAGATCATTAGTGACAGCCTCGTCAGCATGATACTCTGCCACTTTTTCTAGAGATCTAAATTAGATTCCAATCAACGACTGAAGGAATTTCTACAGTTCTTTTCAATCCAGGCTGCAGTCGGCGGATCCCAGGGATTAAGGGGGGAGGAAGCCTTTACTGTCTTTTTCAGAACACAGCACGCAATTCGCAACATTCAAATCGGTCCTTGAACTGACGAACTTTCTACCAGACGAAAATACAAACGGAAATAAGTGTACGTTGGGGGGGGGGGGGGCGTTAAAATAATAATTTAGTGGTAAAAGAAAGTCTGAGTAAAGGAGAGCTCCCACATAAGTTTTGATTATCCACTTCCATCAGGAGTCATGTAAAGATATTGCTGAAACAAAATACCGATTTTACAATTAGTAAAATGTCCTCATGCTAGTGATTATCCATAGTAGAATGGAGGGCGTAAAACGTAAATGAATGGGTTTTAGAAACATCGGCGACTAAGGCCATGTTACTCCGTGTATATTGTCTGTAAACTGGTGTGTTCTGAGGTCGATTTTCTATTTGTTGGAAGAAAAATCGGAGTTTCCTGGAGAAACAACCATGCTACACTCTCCTGATACCGACTAACTCAGCCAAGTTGTGAAAAAGACCCATAAAAACTCCTCCCATCATCGACGGGATTTGAACTCTGGTCTTTTCCACCCAGTGTAGGGAGGACGGCGATCTTACCAACTGTGCTACCCAGGAGGGCATAGAATGGAGAGGTATTAACAGTCTTCATGCTCACTTTCAAGCATGCAATTTTCTTTCCTTCGTTTTTGTTGGTCATAAGGCATCATTGCTGTGCGCTCTCTCTCATATATATATATATCTCCATCCATGGAATGGTACTGAGAATTTTTTTTAACAAGGGACAGAAAGAAGGCCAATTTCATGAAGTCCAAATCTGTCTTTTTATGGATTTACTGAGCGTCTGCCTCAGATTCCACCATTTAAATAGGATTCATATTGTTTACATTAGGAGATCATAGTTGTGCATTCATCATTCATTAGGGCCCACCTGGGCATTCATAGAACAGTAAATAAACCTATTTCATAACTGCCAACTTTTGACTTTCCAAAAGCTGGAGATTAAATATTTGTAGGCGGGAAGAAAACGGGAGGTTGTTTGGCAAAAAACAGAATAAAAGAGGATTTTTATGCAAAGTTTCAAAAATCAGGAGAAAAATAAAATATTTTTCGAAAAAAGTGAAAAAAATTTTTCGACTTTAAGAAAATCTACACTACACTAGAAATAAAATTTCACTGATAAAACACAGATTATATATTAAAATACGGTCACAGGATTATCTAACATTTCTCTTTCTGTAAATTTCTGTTTCGATCTGTTATATATCAAACGACTGACTGCATCGAGAAAGATACTGTAGCAGACTTTACACATCTTCAGAAATGTTGAGTTAAAGTTTTGCTGATAATAATGGCATTACTATTCAGACTTAGCTGTCGAGAGCATTTCCAAATCTGCACTAGAAGGAAAAGATCTGAATTTAGATTTTTTTCTTTCTACTGCATATCCTCTGACACTCATTTATACACAATTCATTTATAATTGACTCATTTACATCTCATTACATCCGACACAATTTATATTCACTGATACTCAGCACTGCTATGAGAAATTATTAAAATAATAAAGAACTTGTTGTAACTCTTGACATAACTTGTTATATTTCATATTTCTTTGTGCACTTGTCAGTTCCCAGACCAGGGACCACAGTACTTCAATTATTTTTTTTTCGTAATAGAATCTTAATTTTTTTCTTAATAGGTTACACACTAAAACTGAAAGAAAGGATCTGCAAAACATCTATTTCCTTACTTTCAAATATAGCAATGATATATACTGTAAACATTTTTTTTAAAAAAATTCAATTCGTTTCAAAAAACTTGTTCACCAAATGGCGTTATTGGGTGACGAACTGATTCTTCAAATGTGATTATATTTAAGCTAAGGTTAAATAATATTTAACTTACCGCTTCCAATAACCCAATTGAACAACCTGCTATCTATAGAACTCTGAATCTAGCAGACTTTTAACTGAGTAAGGAAACACACTCTATTTAGAAAATGATGAAGTGTTATAAAGTTTGGACTTAGAAGTGTTATAAAGTTGTTTAACCATCGTTATGATATTAAAAACTGGGATGTACATTAAATTAACTAAATGAACTATCATCTTTGATGAATTTATTAATGCGATTTCTACCAAACTGGTATATATATATATACCAGTTTGTTGAGATATATATCTCACCAAATATACTTTGTTTTAAATCATTTTTGGGGAGTTAGCATATACACTGCCCTAACATTAATATCCAGACTCCTGCATACCTACAAATAACCTATATTTAAATGAAAACTAATAACGTGTGCTGAAACCTTTAGCCTTTATGACAGCCTCTAGACACCATCGAACACTTCACCAGTTTTTTGTAAATGCCCTCCGATATATTCTGCCGTTTGGCCTTCAAACCAGCGAATAGTTCAGCTCTGTTTTTGGGCAGTCATTCCTCACACACACACACCCGACAATCCAATTCAGCACAGCGGTCTCAACAGAATTGGGATTAAAGCCCTGGACTGGCCAATACAACCTTTCGACGCTCATATCCTCAATCCAGTCCGTCACAATGCGAGCAGGGTGACATGGCGCGTTGTCGTGCTGATACAGGTACAGCAACATATTATTGTCCAGGACGTCTAGATATACCTAGTATTCATGATTTTGCCCAAAGCACCAAATGGTCCCACCAAACTATGGAAAAGGGCCCCAGACCACCATGTGTCTCGTCGAACTTTACTATCACAACGACACAGTCCAGTAGGCAAATTTCTCCGGACATCCGCCACATCAGGCACGATCATACTGGTAGACCATGTAGCGTTAGTCGTCGCTCCACAGCACAGCTTTCCATTGGGCAACGGTCCAAAGGCCTTACAATAAGCTAGCATCTGGCATTATTCGGAGTAATCAGTAGCTTAAGGAAGACTACATAACGGTAGTAACCCATATTATGCAGCATCTGCGGACTGTACTGGTGCTGATATGTATCCTAATCGTCTCATTGAGAGCCTGAGTTTGCTACGACAAAGTCGCCCAGTGTTCCGAGCCGATGATTCTGTAAAGGACTTTTCTTCCGCTTCGGAGGTTTTCCAGATCGTTTCGTGCCAGTTTCGGCCCCAGTCCACTTCCAGTTGCAGATCACATTAGAAATCGTCGACCTAGGGATCTTCAGTGCCGTTGAAATTTCACGTATAGACAGACTTCTTATGTGGCACTTTATTATCATTCCGTGCTGGAATTCTGTTAACCACGTCGATCGCTGCAACTTGTATTCATAATCGTACTACCGTCTCCTTGAAAGCCTATGAGCATATAGTAGTGTCTGATACGTGGTGCCTGAATAGGATGACTAATTATCAATGGAGGGGCGTCCGGGTATTAATGGTAGTATGATGTGCCTATTGTCTTCACCATGTCCATCCGCATGTAACAACTCGACGTATTTTCACGTGCAATTTTAAATTTGGGCCTTTAAAAAAAAATTGCATAGCCATTCCAAATATCATTAAAATTGGACCGACAGAAATTCGACAATTATTTCTTTTTTACGTCCTTCCGCATGTAATAACTCGACTCCCAGTAGATGGATTTTCGTGAAATTTTATTTTTCGCTCTTTAGAATGTTTTTCGGAACTTGGGCAGATTTTATTAAAATAAGACGAACAAAAATACGGCAAATATTTATTTTTCATACATATTGCAAGCTACCGTACCGTGTATTGAAGTTGAATCCCCGGACATAATATTTGTTGTCATGAATTGGTTGGAGGAATGGACGGACGATGGGGCGGATGCACAGAAACGAAATTTTTTTTTTTTTTTTTTGTTCGTTTCACGGATAGAAGTCTTTGCTTTTTTATGAAAAGCAATTGTTATAATAACCACTCTTTTTACCACGTGAGATGATAAAAGTTTATTAAGCTTATAGCCCAAACCACTATATGTTTAAGGTGACTTTTTTTTTCTTTGCTTTTTACTCTTTTTTTTTTCATATAAAATCACCAGTTTACTGGTT
This sequence comes from Mastigoproctus giganteus, assembly GCF_048544385.1. NCBI lineage: Eukaryota > Metazoa > Arthropoda > Arachnida > Uropygi > Thelyphonidae > Mastigoproctus > Mastigoproctus giganteus. Next base: position 104,011,293 of record NC_143585.1, on the reverse strand, counting down.
GGATGAGTCCAAATACCTGTGGCAACCCACCGACGGACGCTTTCATGTGAGGCACAAGCAACACGAGTCCAGTAACCAATCATGCATGGTGCCCACTATCAAGGCAGGTGGCGGTGGTTGATATGGGGTACATTTTGCTGGCAAGAACTGGGACCAATGGTGCGCATGGACCAACGTTTCACTCGTGAGGGCTTTTTTTTTTTGTTTCTTGTTGTTCTTTTTTGAGGTCTCCAGGGTTTCCCCCATATGCCAATGTATCGTCTGTACTAGGCAAATTCCAAACCCGGCTGTGTAATGTAGGTTTGCAAGTGTTATGTTTGTTGTGTGCCGGCACCCGGCGACTTCGCAGCCACGTGGAGGCGCGCCAGAAACTATCCAGGACGGGTCTCGCACCGGATTTTCCAGAAAATTCTAGAGAAGTCCAAAAGAAACATTGAACAGAAGAGGAAATAGTTGTTGAAGAGTGGAGTGATATGGAGGGGGGTGAGTAGACAGAAAGGTAGGGAAAGAAAGATGGAGACATCCCCAAGAAAAGTAGAAGTTACAAGATCAATGAAGGAAAGTAAAAGCAAAGAAAGTCTGGACAGTGGCGTCCGTTAATCCCACTCCCCAAAGTGGTCAGCAGAAGGTCCCACCTGAAGCTACAAGGTCAGCTGGTCTCTAAGAGGGTTGTCTAGGTTTTCACCTCTCTGAGCCGAGCATCAGAACCAGCAAAGATTCCAACCCAGCTGGATTAGCAGGGGAGACCAGTTCATGTAGAGTTTCCACTTGTGGAGGTTGGGGTCAGCAGTTGACAAGTCCTTGTGAGATGAAGTGGATCAACCGTCCAGTCCACTGAGCAGTCAGTCCGGGTGTGTCATTATAGGTGGTGAAGTCTCTGGTCAGTATCTTTGTGGATCAATGTTTGTAGTGCAGTCTGCCGGTTGGTAAGCATAATTAATACCAGCAGTGAAGGCTGTCAATGTGGGTATCGAAGTTTGTCAGAAAACACTATCCGAAGAGGGTCTCTTCGGATAGTGTTTGTCACATTCGTGTGGAGAAGGCAGGTATATCCTCTGTAGAAACACAGAATATCCAGAATTCCTTCAGGGTTATGTGGTGGTGTTCAGCATCAGAGGACTTCTTCTTTTGAAGACTTTGTTGGCATAGGGTGAGAAAGCAATGTAGCTTTCCCTGGAGTCTAACAAAGAGGGTGCTTCTTGAAGTGGTTGCCGAAGATCAGCACAGTGTGGGCATTATAGTAGTATATACTCTGCCGTTTCCTGGGAACCACATGTGCAATAGGGGATTTGAGTGAGGTGGAAGCTATGCAGCTTGGCATTCAAACTACTGTGTCCAGTGAGATTATACGTCGCATATATTCCTGGGTTGAACCAGGAGAGGAACTGTTTATTAAGCTCCCTGACTGAATTGGAATGTGGTTCTACCAAGTAGGCTGTTTTTTCAGTTCTGCTGCCGAATTTGGACAAACTGGGCATGGATCCTCCTCATTTCAGTTGCCGGTGCGATAGTCAGGTCCAAAGAGACACCATTTATTTCTGCTGGATTTCCAATTCTCAGGTTATATTTGAGATATGGATGCATGATCTCCAGGTGGATGGGCAATTTTCCAAACAGCTTGCAGTGCCGGTGTGGAGACAGTTCTGCAGGCTCTGGGCACTGTTAGGAGGATTATCCTCTGTGCTTGGGTTAGCTTTTTCTGGACAGACTTGTTCTCAATATGGTGTCCCCATGCGCCGGCAACAAAGGTCATAATAGGCAGGAATAGAGATTCATAGTAGATCCTGAGAGTACGGGGTCTAAGACCCCAGTCCCTCCGCGTGATTCTAGCCATCTTCCCAGTTATATTCTTGATTTTTTTCTTTGATGACGTCACAGTACGGTATGAAAGAGTTGTTGTCATCCCGTACTACCCTTAGATATTTGTATATTCCTCTGTATTTGATCTGGGAATGTCTGTACTTTACTGTCGGTGGTCGCCTGGTGTTCATACCCTTGATGGGAATTTGTCGGGTCTTGGTGATGGAGACTATTAGTTTGTTTCCTTCACACCACTCTGAAAGATCATCAAAGATCATCAGAGAGCATGCTCTGATAATGGGCTTGTTTAGATGAGAGTGGGTGGTTCTGACAATGAGGCTTCTGTTGTCAAGGTAACTGGACATGAGTAGGTATATGTACATATACCCGATTATTTTATTCATTCCCGTTGTATTTTACCTGCCCCTAGCCATGTGCTGTGATGGGCTTGCTTTATTTGCAATAAATGAATATTTATTTATTTATTTATATGAGTTTGGACACTTCAACCTCCCTAAAATTCTCTAGGGCACTTTGCCACCAAAGGGTGTCAAAGGCTCTTTTGAAATCCACAAAGAGGCCAAGGGCATATTTCATATCTGTATTTCCTGCAGTAAGGAGAGCATGAATTGCATCCTCCACACAGAGACCCTTTTTGAAGTCAAATTGTTAGGAGTATGGCAAATCCTTTGCCTGGTGCAGTGGTGTACAGAACGTCTGTAACAATCGTGCTCACCATTCGGTAAGTCTGCGCGGGTAACACAGTGGTATCGTCACCGTCCTCCCCACACCGGGTGAAAAAGGCCTGGGTTCAAATCTCGTCGATGACGCGAGGAACTTTAATGGGCTTTTTTCACTCCGTGGCTGAGTTAGTTGGTCTCAGGCGTAGATAGCAAGGTTTTTCTCCCCAGTAAATGGGGTTTTTTCGTCCAGAAAAACAGGCAAATCAACTATAGAACATACGCAATTTACAGACACAAATACGGGTTAATGTATTTAATTACGGGCAACCCTAAAATAATAATTTGATTTTTTTTTTCACCATTTGGTAATTTGCACATAACTGCTGCCTTTATCTGTTTATGTGAGCCCTTTCATCACGATTCAAATTTTTTCATGTGCACCAGCTTTCTACTGAATGGCCACAGTTATGGAAATCGCCACAGGCTGTTTAGTTTAATTTTGTGGTTGTAACCTTTAGAAATAGTGTTGGCCCTTAAGTTTTTCACACCAGTGTAGGTTGCAGAGAATCTCTGGGCCAATAACTTTTCTAGTATTTTGCCGGGGACAGAGAGCAGGGCGATACGACTCTGGTTGATCCTTTGGTTTGTCTTTCTTAAGCAGAATTTTAAGTTGAGCACACTTCCAGATTGTGGAAGGAACTCCATCACGCAGGCATGAGTTGAAAAGGTTTTGCAGTTTAGCTGGAGAGAACTTCCAAAGCTTTTTGATAACTTCGACTTCAATTTGGTCTGGACCTAAGCATTTGCCAGATTTAGTGGTAGCTATTGCACTTTGAATTTCCTCTCTGTCAAAGTTTCTTTCATAGGGGTTTCCTTGATAGGCAAATTCATAAATACGCATGTCAGTCTGTATGTTTGATACTTTTCTGCTGTCATCCTGGTGAATGATCAAGTCCAGAATCTTGGAAGCTGATTGTTCCCATGAGAGGGTCTCAGCATTGTTTCTGTCACGGATGGATGAGTAGACTTTCCCTGGGTGGAGCTTCTCGGTAATGATCCTATAGATTAGTCCCCATGGGTCTGAGTTACAGTTCCTCTCGACAAGCCTTTCCCAGGCAGAGCGATTTTCGTGGTAGATGGTCCTGTGATATATTCTTTTGTTTTCTTTGTAGATTTCATTTAATCTATTGACTTCATGATTTGGCCTGTTGTTCCTTTTAGACCTTTGGAAGTTTCTTCTAGAGGTTCTCATCAATTTTATCTGTATTGCAAGTGTTTCTGTCCACCAAGGAACATGCATGTGTTGTCTCTTCCGTCTAGGGATGGAAGCATCGCAGGTCTCAAGTATTAGTTTTTGTACGTCCAGTGCCTGGTTTCGGCTGGAAGTGCTAGTAGTCTAGTCTGTTGCTCAGCTGTAATGGCCTGTATGTGCTGTGCAAATATATATCCCATTTAGCCTTTTTGGCGATGTATCGAGTGAAAGGCCTCCTGTCTGGATGTTCAGGGCCTATACTGTAAGTAATGAAATTGTGGTAGCTGCCACACCATGAAGTACGCATGTATCTACCATTCACTGATCCTGTTATGGAGATCAATTACATCAATATGTGATTGCCCTTGTAAGGTGACACAGGTTGGAGGGTGTCCGGGGGTGTTGATTATCTTCAGACTATTAGCTGCAATTAATTCCTCCAGGATTTCAACCTTTGGGGTCCGTTCTTGGACTGTTTCACACCATGGAGTTTGCGTGAAGTCTACCGGCAGCTTTTAGGAGACCATGTGTACCCTGTCATGTTGCATTTTTCCCGGACAGAAACGGGATCTTCCAAGACGATAATGCGCCGTGTCATCGGGCCCGCACTGTGCACGAGTGGTTCGAGGTACGCTGTGAAGATATCACCCACCTTGACTGGCCTCCAAATTCGCTTGACCTCAGTACAATTTAACACCTGTTGGAGGTTTTGGAATGGGAAGCGTGGTGTACGGACACGCAACCGTCATCTATTCGGGCACTGTGGAAAACCTTGCAGGCAGCATGGCCTTGCAGGCGGCCATGTAATATACCATTTATGGTATAATACATGTTCGAATTTTGAAACTTCATTGTTTTACAAACTCCCCACCCGTAGATCAGAGCCCTCGCAGCTACCAGGTTGATATAATCCCCCTTTTTCTATACAATGTGGAAAAGGTCTTGGTTCTAATCGTGACCAGTGGAATATTTTTATTGGATTTTTTTTCGCATTGTTACCGAGTTAGTAGGTTTCGAATGATAATTATATGCCACCTCCCCACAGAATTATTCAACAAACGATATACCGATCATGAAAAACAATGAGGTTATGGGCATAATATTACTAAAGCCTGATCCTGCATTTCCCAGGCACAAACCGAAATCAACCCAGCCCTTCTAGCCTACGACCAGTAGGCTAGAAGGGCTGGGCTGGTTATCACCATTTCTGATGTACCACTGTCCTAACTTTTATAATCCTAAAGTGCATATTTCCAAAAAAAAAACCTTAATCTAATTTATTCAGAGGTTTAAAACATGCTATCCGTTATAGATTGCAGAGATCAGAGTTTAGTATGTTACAATTATAAATTCGGGTACAAGGATCCAGAATTTTCGGCAGCCAAACCTTAATTTTTTTTAAGTTATTAGTAACTGGCTAATAACTACTATCGAATTCTGAAGTTCCTAATCGTGCACGCCCCGTTTTGAGTAAATATTAGTATGTGTAATTATCACTTTCTTACAAATGCTGTCAGATCTGACAATTTCACATTAGGATGAGAAAGTCCTGTCTAACTACATGTAGACAACTTCTGGAAGAAAAAATTTTTCTAATGAAATTTATGAAAATAAGATGTAAGGTATTTTTTTTTTTTTTTATTTAAAAATAATCCCAGAAAATCTTTCGTTCACATGAAAAATGACAGCGAAATTTTGAAAGAAAAATATGTGACATTATCTCAAACACTATCGTCCAACGTGTTTTACGAAATGACTAGAAATAAACTAGAGTTCAAGAAAAAAAATGTAATATCTTTGTTGGGTGTAACTTTATGACTAGGGCAATGAGGTGAGTGCATTTGACGTCAAACCTCTCGTTAAATCACATGATGTATGACCAGGGGCTTGTTTGTTTGTTATTTGGTTTTTAGGAGCATTAGCAACTAAGGCCGTATTGCTCCGGGGGATATGCGGTGGTCATTCCCTGACCTTTCCGCATCCTCCGTATTTGGTGGTCACGGGCTCGAACCCCGGTCTAATCAAGAAGTGTGTGCTACACACTGCTGCTCCTGCCCACCTGGCTACGGAGGCGCCTATGACCAGGGGCGCAGCTACCGTTATCAAAAGTAGGCAAAGCCTAGGGCCCTACTTCACCAGGGCCCATATACAGATGCAAATAGGGGTCGTCCCTACTACGCTAGGGCCTATAGACAGACGCAATATGTAATGAAAATATTTTTATCACTGAGTTCTTCAACAATGTGACACATCTAGAATAAGGAAGGAATTCTTCTTATATCTTATCGCCAAAAAATAACAAACCCAGGCGGCGGCAGTCTTTATTTTGCTTTTATAAATGCAACTTTGTATAGTGATCAGACACCCGTTCGGTTACTGTATGTGTATGCGTCATATCGTATGGGGTTTGGGATCCCCCAACTTGACAGGAGGACAGGGGGGATAGGCCCCACGTATACAAACATTTAGCCATATACGGTAGTCCAAAGTTGTTGGTTGATTAATTTCAATTCGTTTGTTCAAGTTCAAGTCATTATCAAAACAGCAATTGACATACAAAAATGTATTTGTTTATTATTGCTATTTGTATTTAAAATATAAAGTTTAAAATTAAATTAATAAAATTTTTAGTTAAAAATGGAAAGAAAAGAAAAAGGGAAAGAGGAGAGCCCAAGAATAAAGCAAAAGAACAAGCAGTCAATAAATTACCTAAATTAGATCATTTCTTTACAAAACACAGTAATGAATTATGTATGTCCAGAAGAAGGTAAAGAAAAGACCCGTATTGAATCGTAAAATATGGAAAAGAATGATGCTGGTGTAAACATATCTGCGAATCATTTAAATCAAGCAAGGTCATCAAACGAAAATAATTCAACTATCATAGATATGCCTTCGTCGGAAATTAGTGTTGAACGCACTGCACCATTTATTCCCTCAAGCGATCTTGGAGAATACGTGTACATCAGCATTTCCGATGAAATAAAAAGAAACATTATGAGTTTGTCACCTCAAAGACCTAACGAACCATTTCCAAGGGATCCTGAACAACAAAAAAGAACTTTTAGTGACAAGTACTACTATTCTACTTCAACGTATGGTGTCGAGTTCCTCGTTTGTGGAGGCTGTGCTACTCACAAATTTTAGATGCTGCATATTGCCAACCATGCTGGCTGTTTTCAGTTAAAAGTCAGTGGCGTTCCGGACTACAAGATTGGTAAAATCTATCTTTTCGGATAAAAACTCACATTGTTGAGTTCTCAACATCATATCGAGGCATGTGCCATGCATGAAATGTAGCAAAAGAACGCAACAATTGATAAAGATCTTGAAGAACAAGTAAGATACAGATCCTACTTGGTACTAGAACGGTTATTTTGGATAACGCTTATGTTGTCTAAAAATTCTTTAGCATTTCACGGTCATCGGGAAGGGTTTTCGGAAGATTACAATGGCAATTTTTTTATTGCAAGTCCATTTACTTTCCTACTATGATGATGTATTCATTACATCATCATAGTAGGTGATGTGACCCGATCACCGTGTCAACCAACGGTATGGTGCCAAAGAGGTCACCTACACGGAACTCCAGAATGTCCGATCCCGAACACCTGTAGGACAGTCAGAGAATTCCTCGATCAATAATAGTAACCAGACATAACAATCATCCCACGCACGTGGTACCAGTATTGGTCGCCGGATAAAAAATAAAAAAATAAAATAAAAACCACAAGGAAAAGAAAGAGATAACAATTCATGTGAAATAGGACTTCCTTTCATTACTTTGCACATTCTATCTTGTCTGGATTAATAAAACGGCTACTCGGGTAATTTACACATTGGGGTTATATTTCGGGTGCGTTCGATTATAAAGTGGTTCAGGGGTTAAAAACCCCTATACCGTACCTAAGAAGGGCTACAAAAACATGGGTTGCTGTGAAGTGATCTGCGAGTAGTACTCCTTAAGTGAAACCATATTTCATAATCTATCATGAAATATGGTACAAATATCCATCTAAAAATATTCTAAACAAGGCATAGATTTTGAAAGTTTCGGTACTTCCGCTTCAAATTTATAGCAATGTTTTCTAAGACCGGGAAATAATACAACGTTGGGACAATTAGAGTTCCGCATATTTTGATTCACTTAGTGTTTTCCCTAATCCATGTAAAAATTCACACGAAAGCGAGATTAGACTGATGTTTAATTCTAAGAATATGACAAATTATAAGGAGTTACAAAATTCTATTATGCGACGTATTAAAATGCATTTGTTTAGACGAAATTATGGTGTTAAAATCATATGGATTTCAGGATTCGCTATTCTCATGGCATTACCATTTATTAAGTGAAAACCTTGTAATTATCAAAACAATCACTGACTAAATTAAGTACAGTATTTATTCATAACTGATAAACTACATTTTACTTCTTATGCTTTCAGCCGTAAGGACATTATGGGCCTTGTGGAGGCACATCTGAGGTATGTAATAATTGATTTTCTGAACTTTAAATTTTCCTTCTCAATATACAGCATTTTTCTGTCTTTCAATTGTCTCTCTGCTCTGAAATGTATTTCCACATAAAGGAGATGCAATGAGATTTCTTCAGTGCTCATCTCTTCATTATTTTTTTTTAACTTTTCGTTCTATTTATGCATAAAAGAATGGACTTCTAAACCGGATTCCCTTTTTTCAGAGGTATGGATGTCTTACTAGTGTCAGGAGGAAAAGCTGCACATACTCAAGCTGTATTAAGTATGTACATGAAGATGGACAAACAGAAGACTTCGTTTCTTAAAGTAGACAGCGTTGGTGACGTTTTGGCCGAAGCAGTACGTAGTATATCAACACGCTAAATACTAAAGTATTTTTTCTAGATAAATGAAAATATAAATAAATAAATTTTGTTTATACTACAGATTAACCATTTTGTTTTTCTGTTAACTATTTTATTATAACCATTTTGTTATTCAGTAGTATTGCTCTATTTTGTAACTCCTCTGGCCACATAGGTCAGAGGAGTTACAAAATAGAGGCAAAAATATGACCACATTTTGTGAAATCGCGTAAATTGAAAAATTCAGTGTGGTAACCCTGCACCTGAACACTGTGTACGTACAGAGATCAGTATTGCCAAAAATATAATAGAGTAAAGATTATTACTATATTTAACACCACTCTTATACCACGTGAAATTAATAATATAGTTTATTAAGCTATTTGCATAAACTACTATACATTAAGGTGACGTTTCAGGTATCTTACCGATACCCATCATCAGACCATGTTGTTGGGGGAACAAAAAATAGAAAAGGTTATAGAAATTTGAATATATTACAAATATAGTTATCAATATTACAACTACAATTACCATTAGATAATAAACAATTCTAAGTGTGAATTATTGTTACAATAGAAACCAATATTAAATTAAGTAAATCTTAGGTAAATAAATGTGGAGTCCATGTTCACCACCATACCCTTAGAAGTCAAAACATATGTATGAGATCTATTATTTCTGACGTAGGTCAGAAATAATAGATCTCATAGATCTTTCCATAGGAAAACCGTACTTCACATTCAACGGGGAATTCTATATGCAGATTTCTGGCCTCAACATGGGAGGGAAATGCATTCTCTCCTCTCATGGAAGAAATATTTATAGCAAAATTTGAAGATTTCTTGGAAAATCAACCTAAACCAAAATTGTGGAGCAGGTACATCGATGACATTATAGCTATCTCGAACCATGATATGTTAAACCTACATAAATTCTTTGACGCTATCAACAACCACCACCAAAAAATCAAATTCAAAATGGAAATAAAAAACAATGGCAACTTTCCTTTCCTGTACATCCTGTTCACAAGGAAACCCTCAGAGCTACATATGGACATTTACAGGAAGCCCACTGATACTGGAATCATTAAATTACTAATCCTGCCATCCTTTCTCAAAAAAAAAAAAATCAGGTTTTCTAACATCCTTCATCCTAAGCGCTTACAGAATTTGTAAAGAAGATAATATACAACAGGAACGTATTATTTAAGTACATCTCATATTGTGAATACCTTTACAACGAGTTACCTACCACG